>NC_089851.1:43962719-44287969 GCF_036373705.1 Amia ocellicauda | reverse complement strand
TTGAGAAGTATTTTCCTAATGGCAAAGGTCCCAAAAAAAACAATGAATCGACTGGAGTTGCCAATGGATCTAAAGGTATGACAGTTTAGATTTTCTGTTGGAGTGCTGTAGAAGCAGGAATCAACAGGGTTTTTTTTTTTTTTATGATGACGGCCTTCAGAGAGGCAGGTCTTCCTCCGCTCTGAATTTAGACCATCATTTTACATTTATACACATAGTTCAGTCACAACTGCTCCATGTAGACAAAGCAGATTTGAACGGAAACAATGATAATTACCTTCCGCTTTTCATCACACTGAGTTTATTACATCAAGAAGTAATTTGGTATCCAGGACAGAAGTCAGCCTTGCAGATGCTACTGCGGTTTTAAATATTTAGGAATAAATGAACAGGCTAAGACCAATGCAGTTGTCTGTTTTAGTGCTGGTGAGTAATGCGGTCTGCTTGTACTGAGGGATTGTTTTTGTTCTAACTGAGACCTTAATTGCTTAATTAGTTCCTTAATTGAACTAGCAATGCAATATATGGTTCAATTCAGTATTTAAGAGCTCAGTTGGAACAAGAAACAGCAGGGCAGGGGGTATTCCAGGACCGGTTTGGGGATCCAGACTTGAGAATATTAGAGTGATCCACAGGTGTCATGCAACTGGGTAATGGTGTATTCGTTCATGTGTTATCATTCCAATATCTGAGTCCAGAGGTGATAAACCTAGGTCCTGGAGGACCGCAGCCTCGGCTGGTTTTTGTTCCGAAAAGAAGCTTTGTTAAATTATGTAACCCAATAATTGTCTAAATTTTAGATTTTCACATGATTTGTTTGCAAAACTTAAGTTTGATGATTTACTCTGCATTTTCTGTCTCACAAAACATTTCGGTGTCTGCAGAGGAGGGTGAAATTCATCCAGATAATCTCACAGTTTTCCAAGGAAAGATGCAGTTCAAACTTTCATTGTGAACCAGAACCAGCATTGCCTAGAGACCATATTCAGTGTGTCCTGAAATCAAAAGGAACAATATTTTCTGCAGAATTAGGACCATACATCTTAGTCATACGTTTTATCTTGGATGCTACATGTTATTCTATTATGCTGGTTGCTTGGGAACAGTAAATAATTCATAGAGGGGATTGTGCAGAAGTACTGTATGTTGTTCTCCCATTATTCTCTAACAATAACACAGTTGTTATATTTCTGCATATTTTTTTCTCTTCTAAAGAAAAACATTCCCTTTCTTTTAGAATAGGGAAAACTCTTGCATCAGCTACAAATACAATGTCCTAATTGTCATTAACAAGATGGGATGTTTTGGCAATTTGCTTTCAATTCATTTTACCTACCTGATAATTTCTTAATGTATGCTTTTAAATATGTTCTTCTTGCCTCACACAAGCCTCATATAACATCTGTGTACATTGTTTTTCCATGACACACTGTCCTGGACACATCTGACTAAAATATTATACTATTAAGATATATTTGTCATCTGTTTGTGTATTAATTGAATATAGTTCAGTATAATTTCTGAAGGTAAAATTGGTGTCGTCAGAAAAGGTGAATTTTCAAGGAGTTAGAGTGACAGGATGTTCACATAGTAGACGCTGCACAAACTCAGACATGCATTAGTCAGGTTTTGATGGCCCATAATAATACTCCACTTTGCTCCCAGTGTACCTCCCACACAACAATTGCACTTTCTTCAGTATTCACACTCCAAAGAAGAACGTTATTGATCATTCCCTAGAATTCATGATTGCTTTGAAGTTGTTTTTGTTTTATTCTGCTGCTAATCTGCCTACGTTCATTTAAAAAAAAAAAAAAATTGTAACAAAGACAGGCCAACAAGTTGCATTGCAGTTTGGTGCATTAGCTGTTGAAATATTTGGCTGGTACTGAATGGTTTTCTCTGTGTACTTTCAGAAGCCAAGCCTGCCAATGCCAAGAAAACCTCTGGGACTAGTGACGGAGGAGGTGAAGGAGGAGGAGGAGGAGGAGGGGGGAAGAGAGGAGGCAGGAAGGAGGAGCCAAACTGGTGGACTCGCATGCAGAAGGTGAGTGAGGAGCGATCACCCTAATGCTGCACCCAATATCACTGTATTACTGCGGGATATATCAATAATCAGTTCACTATGATTAGGGCCTTAGGTCTTGATCTCTCCCTAAGTGAATGACCTCTGCTTGTCAATTGAATGTGTTTTCATCCTCTGAAATTGACTGAAAGCCAATTCATGAAGTATCAACACTATCTTTTCCTGTGAATGCTTAATAATGCCAGGTAATGTTTAAAGTGCAGAGTCCTCGAGTGAAATTTGTGTTGATGTGATCAGTTTACTTAGATGCAACCGCAAGCTAGATAAAGTAGGTCATTTCAATATACTGAGCAATTGGGGAGATGAGATGTGTAGTTCATGTGTCAGGAGGTGTCAGAGCTTGACAGGTACATGATCTACCAATCAATTTAAGCCTTTGATTTTTTTTTTTTTCTGTCCCCCCCCCTCCTCTCAGGGAGACGTCCCCTGGGATGATCGGGATTTCCGCCTGTATCTCATGGCAGGGGCAGCCTTTTGGGCAGCTGTTGCCTACTACTTTTTCTTCCGGAATTCGGGTAGGGAGGTCACATGGAAGGACTTCATCAACAGCTATCTCACCAAAGGGGTTGTAAGTACTGCATAGCTGCTGTAAGGTCATGCTACTCTGGGATACAGAGATATCCCTCCATTAAGAAAGGTTGTATTAATGCTACCTGTTAGCAGTTACTCTTAACTTCACTAACTGTTCAAGCCTAAAGAATTGTTACACACCAGCTTTGAGTCACAATAATATAACTGGAACCAAAACATGCAATGTACAGGGTATATATTATATTAAAACAATTTGTATGTGTACATTAATATATTTATTACTTGATAGTTAATTAATGCTTCTTAAAATTAAGTGCAGCAGATTCCTGCTAAATGATTTGTGGATGTACCCATAATGCAGTGCACAGCGTACTGATATCAGTTATCTGTGTGGCTGTCTGCATCCAGTCTTCTCTAGTGCACAAGGCTACCAGATACTGCTGTGTTTGTGAATTTTCCTTTTGTGTTTGGTGTTGTGGTGCATAAATTGTGGGTTTGTCGGTTGTTTGGTGAGGCTGTGGGGGAGCAAGGCGCTCTGAGGTGTCTGAAGCAACTGTTTAGTTCTGACGCATGCTACATACCTGATCAAATATTTTAAAAAAAATTTGTTTTGCTCCCCCCCAGGTAGACAGACTAGAAGTGATCAACAAGCGATATGTGAGAGTGATTTTTTCTCCTGGGAAAATGCCGGTTGATGGAGTGAGTAGCTGTTTTAGATTTTTGGTCTATGTTCTTTCATGCCACTCTGTTACAGGAAGGTGTGTTTAGATTTGTTTGTCTGTGCTTCCCCCACACCCTTTTACTATAGCAATACGTCTGGTTCAACATTGGCAGTGTGGACACCTTCGAGAGAAACCTGGAGACCATCCAGCTAGAGATGGGCATCGAAGGGGAGAACCGGCTACCAGTGGTCTACACTGCGGAGAGTGATGGGTAAGCCTTTGTCAGCACTGGCATGGCACCAGAGGCCATTGTGGTGCCCTTCTGTAGTTAAGTTATTTGGCTGATGCCATGTTCAGGTCCAGAGGCCTTCTGGATTTTGTTCAGCCCAGGTCTCATCTACGTAGTAACACAATTGGCCACATGCACTTAACGCTCCAAAAAGTTCTGTAGGTCCTAGATCTCTCAAGTCCACAGCACTTTCTTAAGCAATCAGCTTTGATCAATGAGTTATCTGTTCCTAGATAACTTTCAGGATAAGTTGACAGAAGTCTGTCTGTTTCTGTTCCTCGAAGAAAGCTTGAAGTCCAACTTAGTAAATTACCATAGCAACACATCCTTAACCTTAAACTTGCTCCAGTGCAGGCCAACTTTAAATTAGTCAGACCTGTGCATAAAAACTCAGATATTTGAGGAAGGTGTAGGAAATAATCTTATTTGTCAGGTGTCATTGCTTAAATATTATTTTTTTGAAGTGATCTAACAGTGTTAATCTCATAGGTCACTATGATGGGATAATTTCCTGTTAATTTGGCTAGGTGAATAAACCAATTATATGAGACAGATTAATTAGTACAACATAATACTAAAGTATTATATATTTTAAAAAATAACAGGCAAAATATGACAAAACAGTAGAGAGCTAACCATTCTGATGCAGCAAACTCTGTCCATGTTACAGTTCATTACTTCAAACATGCAGATTTAAATGTTACAATGCTTCCTCTCTGGACTTGGCAGCAGCACTGTTGCATTTATCTGTGAAAATGTCTTTATATTCCTCACAACTTTCCATTGCTAGTCAGGCTGACGAAAGTTGCTCTCTGTTTTGACGTAATCTTCGGTGCAGATCATTGTTTCAGTGCTCCGTAATCCTCCCTTGTGAGGCAGCACAAGCACACGCACGTACCCGGATTTCTAATGTCAGAATCCAGTTAACGAGATACGTTTAGCCTCTATTTGACTTCAAGGAACGGAGCCTGACTTAAATTATCAGATTAACTGAATCCAGATAACGTCTGATTAGCCTGAATTAGTTCAACCAGGTATGAAAACGGGACCCAGGACCGTGTTTGGACCCCACTCCTCTAAATCATCACTCACTGGACACCTCAGACATGGGGACATGCAAGACTAATTAAGTACAACTGGCTCAGTTAAACAGTTTTAATGATCTGGAGAAAGAAAGACAAAAAAATATCGTAAGGCCATGCAGCCCTCCAGGACCGAGGTCGGCCAGTGCTGATTTAGAGAAGGTGTTGAGGAGTGCAGATTCAGGCTGAAGAGGGGGTTCACAGCAGGTAGATTGTGGGTGGTCCTGATGTGACAAGGAAATGTTTTGTTCTATTGAGGAATGATGATGATGACACAACCTTAAGGAGACATGCCCTGCTAAATGACTTTTTAATGTATATTTACATTTTCCTTTCAAAGTAATAATTCTTGCATCAAGCAGCCATTTTTATTAATAATTACATTATTTTAGCCATTTTACATATTTAAACCGTGTGTGTGTCTGTGTATATCTATATCAGTATATGCAGAATACCAATCTTTTCTGCATCCCACATAGAACCAAAAAAGCCTAAAATCTGATAATTTCTCAAACAGAACTTCAAGTCACTGCACAGGCACCATCAGTAAAACAAATTCTCCATATCTGCATGTGTGCTTAAAATGGTATCATCTTTGCACTGCTGCGGAGAGAGGAGTTTTGGAAAAACTGGTCCCCAAGGTTTTGTAGTGCTTGGCGTTATTGATCAGGGTCCCACCAGAGGGTGCAATAACCTCATGGAAAATCTACCATGCAGCTGAAGCGTAGTCTTTCCAATGGACGCTTTACTGGACCAGTCACTCCCTTATAAGGGTAGTTCTGTAAGGTCTTGGAGAGAATTCAAGACTTGCTCGGATCCTCTCAGCCCCCCGCCCCCCTGGGTGTCAGCACAGCAAAGAGTTACACTCAACGCATTGGTTTTCAAAGGCAGTTGTTTGGTGTGTTGTTGTGTTTATGAATTCTTAGTACAAAAATGGGAGGAAACCAGAGCCACTCATCGGGATCTGCGTTTCATGTGGAAGCCTGGGAGCTTCTCAAGAGTTGTTTTGCACACTTGGGTCTTTATAAGGTCACAGCCGAGGGGAGAGGGGGCTGAGGGAGGTTTTTGCTTTGTACAGCTAATACAAAAATGTGTTGAATAAGTTGTTTTTTCTAATCGGCCTGCTGGGGTAGTCTCCAAGCAGGGCAGTCTCACAAATGCACATTAGAATACCTACGTGGAGCTGCTTTTGTGAAACCATTTTTTTTTTTTTTTTTATGTTTTATTTTATAACAGGATTGATTTAATTTTTTTCCCCAGGTTCACCAGATTTTCAGTTCAGTTAACAGCACTACTCCATGACCCACAGCCATTGCTAGGTTTGAAATATTAGAATATCAAACTTCAGCTGAGTTTTATTGCTCTGTTGGGGGTGAATAACCCCCAAAAAACTTGAAAACTGATCCTGCACTGTAAGTATTCAGGGAATGTCTCCGGAGTGTGCTTTAACCAGCCCGTTGCAGTGACTAGGAATGCAGTGGCTTGGAAATGATAGTCTGGGTATTCTGACCTCGTAGGAACACTGTTATGCAAATGCTGTGCATCAGTGAGCTGTGAGTGTACTGTCTTCTCCGGTTTCTAATTCTAACATTGTAATTCTCATTCTAATAGGGTCTGCAGTAGTTTGTCTCTATACAGGCCATCCAGATCGCCACTCTGGGTCAGGGCTCTCTGATTGTGCTCCCAGAGGACCCTACAGAGGCCACAGTTGATCCTCATAAATAGAGGACAATACCATGTTAATGCAGCAGGACCCACAGAGCCCCTGCCAATGGTCTTTTATCCCAAGCTCATAGTTATAAAGATGCTTGATTATTTTTGTATTTCTTGGGCTTTTAGTGAGGTTTCTTTACTTACGGGCTAGGTGGGGGAAGTGATACATTTGAAGGATGATGGTAGTTTTGCCAAAACCGTTAATTTTCCATGTATGTATGTCTGCATTCCTTTTTTCATTTGTAGAAAAAAAGGTGATTAAAGTCTCTCTCCCTCTCTCTGTCCTTCAGCTCCTTCCTGTTGAGCATGCTGCCCACTGTACTGATCATTGGCTTCTTGCTGTACACTCTGCGGAGGGGTCCAGCCGGGGGGGGTCGCACCGGCCGGGGCATGGGAGGCCTCTTCAGCGTGGGGGAGACCACGGCCAAAGTCCTGAGGGACGAGATCGACATCAAGTTCAAGGATGTAGCCGGCTGCGAGGAGGCCAAGATGGAGATCATGGAGTTCGTCAACTTCCTGAAGAACCCAAAGCAGTATCAGGACCTGGGGGCCAAGATCCCGAAGGTGACCAGAGAATAGAGAAACCATAATGCCAAATATTGGCCTCACTTCCAGGTTTCCTGTACACCACTTGGGGCTCCCAAGCCTTTACGCTGCCCTGAAGAATGGAGAGCTTGACGGCCCATTAACATAGCCCAGGCGTGCGTTAATCATTCCTTCTGCTCCTTTCTGCAGGGTGCTATTCTCACAGGACCCCCAGGCACCGGGAAGACACTCCTGGCCAAAGCTACAGCCGGAGAGGCCGACGTGCCTTTCATTACAGTGAATGGCTCGGAGTTCTTGGAGATGTTTGTGGGTGTGGGGCCAGCACGGGTAAGCAGGTCCCTAGCAGACACTTCATTTGACTAATTTATAGAACCTCTAACACACAACTTAAATATATCACGAGCAACACACTTGTATGGGCACAGGTAACGTTTTGTGTTATAGGCTACTTTGTCTAATTTCTAACCTCTGACATTAAACCTATTATAGCTTCTGCAATTGAAAATATTTGTAGGTAGAAGGGTTTCTTTAAAAGGCATGCTCACAGACCTGGTTTATATGAGCATTAGGATTGCAGTGTTTGAAATTCAAAGGCATGAAAACGGTTTCTTGAAACCATACTGGAATATTCTGAACATTTTGGGAAATTGTGCCTTAAACAATTTACGTTGGCGGTCCACATTACAGCTTTTCTTTGTCATGTAAGCACTTTTCAGAATGTGTCTGACCTTAATATTTTCTTGTAATGTCCTGTACTGTATCTGCACAAGTGCACTGAGAGGAATTTGATGTTATTTCTTTCTTTCTGTGTATCTCAGATACTTCAAATGGATTGACAAAAGGATGAGAATGTTGTTGTTTTTAATCGGTTTACTGAATATATTCGTTTTCAAAAAACGTTACCTCATGTAAGCACACTGAATGATGGTGTTTTATTGCTATCCACAAAGCGTACAAATCCATAAATTTCAGCATACTTTCGGTTTAGGCTTGATTATTTCAAGTGCCATAACAGTGCATATGAATTGCATTGCTCTTTAGTACACACACACAGTATGTAAAAGGGGGGAAATGCTGAAACAGACTATATATAAAGCTCTGGAAAAAATTGAGACCACTGCAAATTTCTTAAATCAGCATCTCTCCATGTATGGCAGCCATTCCATTCCATTCATATTTTTATTTGGAATTTGAGAGAAATGTCCGTAGTTTATAGAATAAAACAAAAATGTTAATTTTACCCAAACCAGAGAAACTGATAATTTTGCTGTGGTCTTTTATTTTTTTCCAGAGCTGTGTATATATATATATATATATATATATATATATATATATATATAGTAACAATTGAAGGCTCTTGGCAGTGATGATATTCGATGTTGTTTTGTTCTGCTCATTGGGATTTTAAATGGTATTGTGTTGCGTAGCCCATACTTGTTTGAAGCTGCAGTTATAAAGTCAAGCAAAGAGGTAGATGTTTTTATGGCTTCAGTGGATCTCCTCCAGGCTTGGAATCGCAGAGAGAGGGACTCCGGTGATGTAATTGTATTATTTCTTATTCTACAAGTTTCTGATTTCCAACTTGAAAGAGCACATCATGTATGGCATTGGCTATAGAAATGTTTCACTTCAACAGCAAAGCTCTTGCACTGGCATCAGAAAGGCAGCCAACCATTTAAGAGCTATCACAGAGAGAGCAACTGTTTAGCTGGCTAATTGAGAACTTGCCCAGTCAGCACACTGCGATTGGAATGGCTGATAGGGGGTGACACAAAGGCCTCGGCCATAGAGAGAACTGTGGTACAGCAGGCCCAACAATGGCCAGGAATAGACCCAGCTTAGTGAGTGCTCACAAGCATAATTCGTAGGGTTGACATGGACATTAAAGGAAGCTGGTGGATTGTTTGTTTATTTGATGCCTCAGTGGAAGAGTACACTCTCCAGTGGTCCTGGGTTTCCCCAGTGCACATCTATCGCAGGTGAATACTGCTTACCTATCCTATATACCAGTGTCTCTGAGCCCTGCTGCTGCTGCTGCTGCTGGGGCCCCACTGTCCTGCTGGGTTTTGTTCCGTCCGAGCTCCCAGGTCCTTCATTGAAACCTGAACTTTTAATTTGCTCAATTTGACATTTTGAGAATGAAAGAGCCTCATCTATACTGCCCCCCCAGCTGTTTGAAATAATTAAAAAGCTCTGATTTAACCAAATTATTGCTTCAGTTCATGGGTTCAGTTAAGTAACTGAGAGGTGAGCTGAGCTGAAGCAGGACTGCAGGCCCCCAGGACCAGGGCTGAGGACTGCTCTACACCAATACAGACTTCAGAGGGATTTAGATTCTGGATTGGCCTGCTCAAAAAGTTGCGCACCAGCAACCTCAGGACTTTTCAGAGCTCAACAGAAGTGCCCGAGTTCTCCTAAAAGGTGATTTTCCCCATCTTAGGTGCGCGACCTGTTTGTTATGGCACGCAAGAACGCTCCGTGTATCCTGTTTATCGACGAGATCGACGCCGTGGGCCGAAAGAGGGGCCGGGGGAACTTCGGAGGCCAGAGCGAGCAGGAGAACACCCTGAACCAGCTGCTGGTGGAGATGGACGGTGAGTGAGACTCCCATTAAGGGTGCGATGCCATTAGGCTTGTGCAGGACTACATTAAAATAAGTTTTTACATAAACGTTAACCATGACGTATGTTTAAAGATAAGGGTAATTTTTTAAAAAGCACTTTCATTTCAGAAATGATCGAACAACTCTATCTTTAAAATAAATGCAAAACACAACAATTTCAGTGTTCAGGTGGCATCTTGTGGGAGGGGTGCAGCACTGTAGTACAGAGGGAGTGTTTCCAATTCCCCTCCCCAACTGATGCACACTTCTTGACTAAGCGTACGCCACAGTTAAAGCTAACTTCCTTGCAAGTGATTCACCCATCCATCAAGGCCCTATGCTTTACAACACAGCCAAAGAGGCTCTTTAAGTAACTGCAGATGATGGTATGAAATGAATTTATCATACTCCATTTTAGGACTGTGATTCAACAATAATTTTCTGAGATTTCCTGTGATAGAAAAAACATGGAAACATATGACTTAATTTGATGAATTTGCGATCTCCTTTTATCTGGTTCAGAACAATTAGTTTGAGTCTTGCTTGCCTGCATAACTCTGCACAGACTATATAGACAGGTCCTCGTAGGCATATATGCAGCTTTGCCTAATTCTTGTTCCACATTGATATTCTGGAATGCAGGCTGCAGAATTCTATTTACAAAAAACACACCAGTAGCCCAGGATTCCAGGCCATTCCAGAGGGGCTCGATTTTATACTGCTACTGGAAACCACTAACCACTGTCCTCTTGCTACACTGACTAGATTCCTGTTGGCAAACATTAGGCCAGTCCTGCCAACCCTGGTCCAGGAGACCCCCACATCCAGTTAGTTTTAAAATTCGCCCTAAATCAACAGTTTTTCAAAAGACTGGGAAAAACATGGTGGTTATGAATTAATGCGGCAAGTTCTGTTCAGGCAACTATGTTTTTTCAGGGCTGAAGGTTCTTCAGAAGTTTTATCCAAAAGATCTTGACTTTAAAAAATAAAATGACTGCTTAAATGATTTTGGTAAGATTTCAGTCTTTATAAACTGATGTAAGAGAGCTCCAGTATCTTCAGGACTGGTCCTCTGTGGGACCCACGCTGGACACCCCTGATTGACAGTGTAGGATGAACACATGCCTTAGTTTTATCCTGAAATGCTGCAGTTTTAGCTTGTGCTGCCATTCAACTTTTCTCAACTGAACAAATTCTCAGTCATGGAAACCATCAGGAGAGCAGCTTGAGACACAGAAACGTCAGCTCCGCTCTTTCAATCCCAGGAAAGGATCTCCTTTATATATTCTCAGCTGTCTGACTAATTCTTACCTCTGTAACTGACAATTTATGAATACAAATTTCAGTTGAAGCACTTGAAACATTTGCAAGTTTCCCCTACAACTTGATTAGACCATCTATGAAGGAGTAGCTCTGGGTCCAGGTTTTAATAATTTTCCATTGATTTTAGGCACTGTAGTGAAACATATAAGAGCTGAGGTTTTATTATTGGGGCTTTGATGCAATCCCTTCTGTTTCCTGATTTTGCTGACTTCACCCTGTTCCGAGCTTAATTACTAATCAGTCTTGTTGTCGCTATAAACCACTCTTTTCTCTGCAGGATTTAACACCACAACAAATGTGGTAGTGCTGGCTGGAACAAACAGGCCAGACATCCTGGATCCTGCACTGATGAGACCTGGACGCTTTGACAGACAGATATATATTGGTAAAAAGTGTAGTAGTACTGTTTGTTTTAATAGTTTAAAGCATTACTTATGTTATTTCTTTCTTTCTGTGTATCTCAGAAACTTTAAATGGATTGACAAAAGGATGAGAATGTTGTTGTTTTTTAATCGGTTTACTGAATATATTATATTTTCAAAAAATGTTACCTCATGTAAGCACACTGAATGATGGTGTTTTATTGCTATCCACAAAGCGTACAAATCCATAAATTTCAACATACTTTCGGTTTACGCTTGATTATTTCAAGTGCCATAACATAGTGCATATGAATTGCATTGCTCTTTAGTACACACACAGTATTTAAAAGGGGGGAAATGCTGAAACAGACTATATATAAAGCTCTGGAAAAAATTGAGACCACTGCAAATTTCTTAAATCAGCATCTCTCCATGTATGGCAGCCATTCCATTCCATTCATATTTTTATTTGCAATTTGAGAGAAATGTCCGTAGTTTATAGAATAAAACAAAAATGTTAATTTCACCCAAACCAGAGAAACTGATAATTTTGCTGTGGTCTTTTATTTTTTTCCATATATATATATATAGTAACAATTGAAGGCTCTTGGCAGTGATGATATTCAGTGTTGTTTTGTTCTGCTCATTGGGATTATAAATGGTATTTTGTTGCGTAGCCCATACTTGTTTGAAGCTGCAGTTATAAAGTCAAGCAATGAGGTAGATGTTTTTATGGCTTCAGTGGATCTCCTCCAGGCTTGAAGTTCTAAGGCTGCCAGGTTTAGCTTTTTGTCCCTTTACCTTCTCATTTAAATGTCTCCTTTGTTGGGGGAAAGAAGTGAATACCCAGCAGCAAAGTTTAGTGTCCTGCTGTTCCCTGCTGTTATGGGCTCTGTATTCCACAGCTGCAGCTATAGAAAACTTTTTTTTATGCACCTATGAATAATCCTCCCAGGTTTTCCATTCCTGTTCTTGCGTGTTGTGCCCAATTTAACAATAGGTGTCTCCACACACAGGCTGGATGCATTCATTTATTTTTTTAGCACGTCTACCTTTGAATATGTCTGTATAGAGACAGAAACAGCACAAGCAGTTTTTGTTTTTGTTTTTTTATCAGAGAGCTCAGAAATGCCTTGGAGTGTTCATTTAGCTTTGTATTCATTTCTATCTTTAGTTTATTGAGCTTGGTTTTGCTTAACAGCAACAACCAGATGGAAAATAAGCAATGTGCTAACAGTATAGTGCATTTGGACAAATGCATCTTAATTTTTTTTTAAATAATAATAATATTTATTTCTTAGCAGAAGCCCAAAGTGCAATAATACAGTGCAGTTCAAGGCATAATCCATTTTACAAATAAAAAATTTACACAAGTGTATATGAGCTAGATAGGTAAACAATACATAAGGTTTTACATCCTGGATTGTAAAAGCTGATAAATAAATAATCTTACAGATATAAATGCTATAGGTTGCCACAATTTTTTTTTTCCTTCCATCAGGGCATCCTGATATCAAAGGCAGGGCTTCCATTTTCAAAGTTCATCTCCGGCCCCTAAAGCTGGAACCAACCCTGGACAAGGAAGGCCTCGCCCGGAAAATGGCAGCCTTAACTCCAGGTTTCTCAGGTGAGGGTGAGGAGAAATCTGGAATCATTCTTGGGGGGTTTGGTCCCATTGTATAGGTCTATGCCATGCATTTTCTCCTCTGTGTGTATGTGTGTCAGTGTCAGTGTCATCACCAGCCTTTGCCTTTGTCTGCTGGATCCAAACCAATAGATTATCTTACTGTGAGCTCCAGTTAGAATGAAAGCCAGTAGATACTGTGGCCTTTAATCATTTGGTTGTGGGACCCCTGCGCCATCATTACCATCTGCAATCTCAGAGTTGAAAGCATCAGTATGACAGTACACCCATTTCTGGTGCAACATTGCGTTAGGAAATGCTTATATTCTTCTAGCATTGTGAAAGTTTTCTTTATATGTACTTTGTGCTAATCAGTGTGTTTTTCCCCCTCTCTGACAGGCGCAGACATCGCTAACATCTGTAACGAAGCGGCGCTCATCGCTGCAAGGCATCTCTCGGATGCAATCAACCAGAAGCACTTTGAGCAGGCCATCGAGCGTGTCATAGGAGGTGCGTGCCTTTCGGTTCCTGGTCTACACCACTGACCTTTTACACTCGAGATCTCGTGTTCGTGTTCGCTGTTATGCACCTCAGTTGCAGAATTGAGAAGACTTGGGGTGATCTTTTCAAAATATGTTGTACAGACACATCTCTCATACACTGAACTGGCCTTCAATCTAAATTGAGGAAATAAAATAGCTTAAACCAAAAAATAAATAAACAAAAGCATTCTGAATGTTTTGTTTTGTATTATTATAGTCACCAATAAGCACTTGAGTGAGGAACGAACAAGAACCATTTGATGTTCCTGTCCCTGTTTTTTTGCTGAGATTATTGTTATTTATAACATATTATAATATTGTAATTTTTTTATGGGTTGCCAGGTCTGGAGAAGAAGACCCAGGTCCTGCAGCCTGAGGAGAAGAAGACTGTGGCCTACCATGAGGCAGGACACGCCATCGCCGGCTGGTTCTTGGAGCACGCCGACCCTCTGTTAAAGGTACTGGAATGGCTCCCGTGAGATGCATGGCTGTCAGATATTAAGAGAAACAATGGACTGATATTCTAAATGTTTCCTTACTAGAATTTGGAATTTATTGATTTAGTGATTCAATTTTAAAGTATTCAAATTATTGCTCACTTATGATATATTGTTTTAAAATAAAATAAAACAATTAAATTAAAGTCATAAAGTCATAATCAGCCGTCTTTAAACATTCTGCGTTTCTTAAAGCAGAAGCCGACCCCACAGTGCATGGCCGAAGGCTGAGGAGTCTGATTTGTATTGGCAGGTTTCCATCATCCCCCGAGGGAAGGGCTTGGGTTACGCCCAGTATCTGCCCAAAGAGCAGTACCTGTACACCAAGGAGCAGCTGCTGGACCGCATGTGCATGATGCTGGGAGGGAGAGTGGCGGAGGAGATCTTCTTTGGGCGGATCACCACGGGGGCCCAAGACGACCTGCGCAAGGTCACCCAGAGTGCCTATGCACAGGTCTGCACACTCCCTCCTGCTCAGCAGGGCTGTCATGTCCTCTCTGTCTGCGTGCTTCAGTCTGTGTACAGCGATACAGAAAATGGAGACATGGGAAATGTTGGCCTTTAATGAATAAATAAAAACATGGAGGGCCAAACTGCATCTTTGTAAATATGGTGCTGTTTCTCCTCTGATTGTTCTCTGTTTTTGTGCCTTGGATGAGAGTTTCTTGTCAGTCCTGAGCTCCCAGTGGCTGTCTTAGGTTGGGATGTTTGTTTTATGTGTGCTAAAGACACAATAACCACACATTGTAATGATGAACATGGAGGATAAGCACTGACATCAGGGTTTCATGTATTCTGTTTTTTGTTTTTGAAAATTAGATCAGGGGTTTATTTTAGGCCTTTAATCTGGAAGGTCATTTGTTTTTCTCGAAGCCATCTCACGGCTCCCACTCCCCCCTGTTCCTGCAGATTGTCCAGTTTGGGATGAATGAGAAGGTGGGCCAGGTGTCCTTCGACATCCCCCGGCAAGGGGAGATGGTGCTGGAGAAGCCCTACAGCGAGGCCACCGCCTGGCTCATTGACTCCGAGGTGCGCTGCCTCATCAACGAGGCCTATGAGCGCACGCATAAGCTCCTGTCGGAGAAGAAAGCCGAGGTTGAAAAGGTGAGACTTGGAGATGAACTGGTGAAACCTTTCTGAAGGGTGCAGTGGAGATCTGTGTAGCTATATCAATATGAACGGTTTGGAAAACACTTTTGGGATAAAAACAGTTCTCGGAACAGGACTGTGGAGCCAAAAATGTTTTATTAAAAAAAAAAAAAAGAAACCTATACTCACATAGAATTTAATTTCAGGTTGCACTACAGCTGTTGGAAAAAGAGGTGATTGACAAGCATGACATGGTGGAGCTGCTAGGCCCCAGACCCTTTGCAGAGAAGTCGACATACGAAGAGTTTGTGGAAGGGACTGGCGGTCTGGATGAGGACACCACTCTCCCAGAGGGGCTGAAAGACTGGAACAGAGACAGAGCGAAGGACAAGGAAGAGAGCACGGACGAACAGATTGCCAGGCAGATTACGGGAGGAATGCCCTTCTGAGAGGTGCTACTTCTCTCTCCCGGGTTCAACCTAGAGAATCCAGGTCCAGAACTCTGGCTCTTACTTGTGGCAAGGTGCTTTTGAAAAAGGAGCAGGAAACATAGGCTACCATTTCTTGCTGTCTGATCACTGTTCATCTATCCAGACAAGGAACGTAAAGAGGGGGAAAAAAAACATTTGAGAAGATCTTTGCAATCTCACACTTGATTCTGCTTCTGTGAAGTGGAGAGGAATGTCGACCGCAACAGAATAAAGCAAAATCTAACAAACAAGCGGATGTAAGCAACGGGAAGATTTTAATTAATTTAAAGTGCATCACATAGTGTGCCATCAAGCTGTCTTGTGTGCTTTCACATTGGTAATTATTGATGGTGTGTTGCTTTATGTGCCAGCTCTTCTGAGGAGTGGGAGGGGCTACATCCCAAAGGAAATAGTTTTCATGTTCTGTAGGGGGTGGAAAAAGAAAAGGGGGAAAAAAATGTATAGCACCTCACATTGAACACGCAGTATTGATCTGGCATTATACTCTGGCAGTATCCTTGCTTGTAAACCTTTGCCCCATTGCAAAGTGTGATCATAGATTTCTTCAAGCGAACCCCAGAAAACTGCAGGGGCTAGGGGGCCCTCACCTCCTTCAGGGAACTTTAGTTTTTCGCACTTAAGCGGAGGTGGTGTGGGACGCTGGGAATTATAAAGGTGCTGGGCGAAGAAGAGGTTTTACAAGAGCACCCAACACTGGTGTCACTGGTGCCACCCAGTATTAATTTTGTTTGTTTTATTGCAACAAAGAGCCCTGTATCCCCCAGGGGCTGTCCCAAATACTCAAGCACGCTGTGGGCCATTTTCAGCTGACAGTCGGCTTCCAATCCACAGCAACTGCTCATACCACAGGCTCTTAACGCACCAGCTGTCAGGCTCTCGGCTGCAGCCTAAATGTTGGCACTGAACTAAGAAGACCAGTCTTATTTGTACAAAACTTTCTCCCACCTGTCTTTTCTTACGGTACGCAAAGCAAACTCACTATTTGGGCAGAATTGGCAGAGTGACTTGATGTTAATCATTTTAGGGATTTTAGGGATGTGATCTATTTTTTTTTTCTATTCTTTTGTGATTGATCTAAAACAAACAAATCTATATGGATTGGAATTCGTTTGCATTTTATTTCTGTTTGTCTGTTTTTTTGCAAGTGGACGTCCACGAAGGGTAATGTAAAATACACTGTAAATGTACTTCTGTTCACCGTGTCAATGTTTTTTCAAAGCGCTGTAAAAGAGGACAAATATATATTTAAAAAGGACTTGTTTGGAGGTGGTTTCATTTGGACATTGGTCTGCGACATCTCATTGTGTCATTATACATGATTCTTGTATTCCTGGGCCTTGGAATGTGTATATGTTTTACAAGCAGACTTTTTCAACAAAATCAATATATAATGTGCTCTGACGTGAGGAGCACTCGGACCACTGGGCCAGTGTATAGCAGTTGAATCCTAGCAGCTGTTGTCAATGACGAGGGGGATTTTGTTCCTTATGGTGGAATGCAGGGCTTTTCAGGCAGGGGGCAGAGGGAATGTGCAAAGCCATTTGCAATGAAGAAAAACTCAAATATAATCGGAGGACTTATATGTGACCTGCAATCCCCGTATCGGCCTTTTCAACCTTACAGCTCAGGACAATGTTACGATCTCCTACATTGGTCCTTGCAGACATCCCTGATTTATAATTGTACTTCCTGCAAAACTAATAAGGTTCCATAAGCGTAACACTGACTGCTGTTTTAGCGCATACAAATCGACCCTGCTTGGTCGTAGTGGATTTCACCCTCATATGGAGTCAACTAGAGCCCGACTGATACAGGTTTTTTGGGTCCAATACCAATAATTGGGAAGCTAAATTTCCTGATTTACCGATTATATCCACCAATATATCCACCAAAACAGGATCCCTCAAACCCCTGCTTGTCAGAGAGAAATTGTCACACATGCACCGAAGGCAGGATTTTTACATTTTACATAATTAACATTAAATAACCACAAATCAAACATTCAAAAATAAATTAGAATAAGGAAGAATAAAGGAAAAATATACATGTTCTATACATTAGAACAAAGACCAAGGTATATGAGCAATTTCACACATAAATAGAGAAATGTGCATGTTCTATACATTAGAGCAAATACTATGATCGTGTTCAATGCTGGTCTAGATTATATTAGCATTTTACACGCATCAGGTTCTCTCGGGTTCACAAGAAGTCCTCAGTGCTCAGTACTGCCTGTATGTAAAAATGTATTTAAAAATGCCTTCGAAAGTGTAACTTATTTAATACATATGTTAAATGTATTGCAATTTGAATCGCAGCCAAAACACGATGTAGGATTTGAAATAGTTTTATAAATATTATGTATAGTTTCGTTTTTATCCAACATTGTCAGATAGATGCGTTTTTTACTCATTTTCTTTAGATGTTTTATGAGATCTGAGCATGCTTGTCATTTGGATATCCAGTCAGCATCTTCAGCAAACATTTACTGTTTTTCTTTATTTTAATTCCTATTGTGAATTTTGAAAAGCGATTTAAATAACTTTTAAGTAAAAATGAAGGATTTTATGGTAATTTGAAAAAGAATTTAGCCAATAGTTTGAGAAAATATATTGGTGTATTATCAGTGGAATATGTGGTGATACAGATATTTCTGTAAAAGGCCTATATCAGCTGATAATATCGGTGCTCCGATGTATCTGTCAGGTCCTAGTCATGATAATGGGTCAAATCTACAATCTAACTACAGAGGTTCGCAAGTCAGTTTATTTATCAGAGCTAAAGACATTTTTAAATCAGGGTGGGCCGACTTCAAGGGGTCTAAGGATGGCCGACTTGTACATTGAATCAGTGAATTTGGCTGCAGCCATGTGCCTGTAAGGGCCAGGACAAGCCCACTGACCACTCGCCTTCAACCTGAGGCCTTAGATCCACGATAACACTGCAGCTCAGCTGAATGGATACGCAAAATAAAGGGGGTTTCTGAAGTCCTTGGAAAGTCCAGAATTTAACTCCTCAGCTGTAGCAAAACTCAGTGTTGGAAGGAGGAGGTGTGACTGCATGAGGAGACCAAAACCTTACACATTACAATGTATGTGGGTGTGAATTATTGCTGTGGTTTAACCAAAAGGGGGAAAGCAGAATAAAGAAAGGAAGAGGAAAGGATGGATTCATTCCAGAGCTGTGTGTTCAGAATGTGCAGAACATTGATCCTACATCCCCGTTTTAAAAGAGATCTCAACAGCAGGCTTTGAGCGCAGTGGTGTAAAAAGCCTAAATTGACCAATTAAGACATTGTAGGGGAGGATAGTGTGGGTTACCTTAAGAACATAGAGACTGTTACAAAACTATAGCAGTTTTCACACTACACCATCTATAACCGATTTCAGCCCTTCTTGCATTCACATTGGCCTGGCGCTACAATACACGGGTTACAATTCACATGAACGTCTCGGGTTGAAAATGACAATGTGAAAACGCCTTACATAGTCTAGCAAACAATTTGACCTCATTTGTATTCCTGACCGTGCATTGGCTAATTTTTAGTATGACATATTCCAAATCTCACATCTATAGTGGGAAATAAATACAACACAAATCTTAGAGATCATATGGACAATTTGTGTCAGCCTCCATTGATCCAGTTCAAGTATAGAACCTGCTAGTGTGAATGCCCTTATAAACACACAGAGACTTTAGGATGTAAATCGTCAGCTTAAGTTTATTCTAGCTGTGTCTCGTTATTGCGACAGGCAAACACTGCACAATCGCCGTGCTGCTACAACTCTCAACTCTTTATGCTCTACAAACACAACAAGAAGAGAAAACATTGTAGACTGAATGTCAACTGCACCTTATTGTTATTTTTTTAAAGGGGGGGGGTGGAAACCACAAAATAAACAAATGTGAGTCTTTGGCAATTATTCATTGAGCTCCTCCTCCTCGTCTTCGAATGTCTCTTCCCCGTCGTTAGCGGTGGCCTCCTGGTACTGCTGGTACTCAGAGACCAGGTCATTCATGTTGCTCTCGGCCTCCGTGAACTCCATCTCATCCATACCCTCTCCGGTGAACCAGTGCAGGAAGGCCTTTCTCCGGAACATGGCCGAGAACTGCTCCGAGATGCGCTTGAACAGCTCCTGGATGGCCGTGCTGTTGCCGATGAAGGTGGAAGACATCTTCAGGCCGCGGGGCGCGATGTCGCAGACCGCCACCTTGACGTTGTTGGGGATCCACTCCACAAAGTAGCTGCTGTTCTTGTTCTGGATGGCCAGCATCTGCTCGTCCACCTCCTTCATGGACATGGGTCCGCGGAAGACCGTGGCCACCGTCAGGTAGCGGCCGTGGCGCGGGTCGCAGGCGGCCATCATGTTCTTGGCATCGAACATCTGCTGGGTGAGCTCAGGCACCGTGAGGGCGCGGTACTGCTGGCTGCCCCGGGCGGTCAGGGGGGCAAAGCCTGGCATGAAGAAGTGCAGCCGGGGGAAGGGGACCATGTTAACAGCCAGCTTGCGGAGATCGGCGTTGAGCTGGCCAGGGAAGCGCAGCGAGGTGGTGACCCCACTCATGGTGGCGGACACCAGGTGGTTGAGGTCACCGTAGGTGGGGGTGGTGAGCTTCAGTGTGCGGAAGCAGATGTCATACAGCGCCTCATTGTCGATGCAGTAGGTCTCGTCCGTGTTCTCCACCAGCTGGTGCACCGACAGGGTGGCATTGTAGGGCTCCACCACCGTGTCTGACACCTTGGGCGAGGGCATGACGCTGAAGGTATTCATGATGCGGTCGGGGTACTCCTCGCGGATCTTGCTGATGAGCAGCGTGCCCATGCCCGAGCCCGTGCCCCCGCCCAGCGAGTGGGTGAGCTGGAAGCCCTGCAGGCAGTCGCAGTGTTCGCATTCTTTCCTCACCACATCCAGCACTGAATCCACAAGCTCCGCCCCCTCTGTGTAGTGGCCTTTTGCCCAGTTGTTCCCCGCACCTGTTTGCCCTGTAACACACACACACACACACACACACACACACACACACACACAAAAACATGTGAAACCAAATTCAACCCACCAGCATTATTCATATTGGATTAATCTGTTATCCACCAAGGGAGTCATCAAACTACTCTGCACTGTCTGCGCCACTTTATCCCAGTAGGCCTCAGCTCATGTTCCAGAAAACACATTTACTAAATATTTTCGCTATTGCTCTTCCAAAACACCATTTATTTTCATCTTGCAAACTGAGCTCAAACTAAACAGACAGCACGTACACTTCAAGCTACGAAATACATCATCTTTAAGTCCCTTGCAGGCTTTTCACATGACTAGGACCCTGTTGTTAGGCAACCGTAAGAACGGTGATGATATTTCACAGGCTTGTTGTATAAACACTGGAGCGTTTGGCAGGGCTGCACCGGTCCAGACTGAGTGAGTGTAGGAACAGATGTTTTCAGAAAAACGCCAATCCCATCCACATGAACACCCTGAAATGTTTCCTTCTGCGCAGTCTGCGAGCAAGCTCACCGAAAATGAAGTTGTCGGGTCTGAAGAGCTGTCCGAACGGTCCAGACCGGACGCTGTCCATCGTCCCCGGCTCCAGGTCAATCAGCACGGCTCGGGGAACATACTTCTGGGCTGGGGGCACAAACGTGGAAGATGTAGTATGGATAAAGGGTGCTTTCCATCAGTGAGGGAAGGGGAAGTCTTCTAATACTACTAATTATAATGGTGGTTATAAAGTTTTGAAGAAGATGGAGATGGATACTGAAATATACCACTGTTCAGATTAATTTTGCAGACATACAAACCCTCAACACATAGATCTTAAAAATATGTATATAGATGTGCCTTTCTAAAGAGACCAGATCAAAATAGGAAATAACACAAGCTACACACACACACACACATTGGTATCGAAGTGAAAGGTGGTTTGATTCACACTGACTCATGAAACTCACAGGATGCCTCATTGTAGTAGACGTTTATTCTTTCCAGCTGCAGCTGTGAATCACCGACATAGTTTCCTGCCGGATCGATGCCGTGCTCGTCGCTGATCACTTCCCAGAACTGCGCAGAACCAGAAAACCACACTCAGTCGGGACTTTTTGGGTGCGTTCTTGTGGCGCAGATTCCCGCAGTGCTGCGCGGATCTACAGAAACCCAGCGATCCCATTGGTGCAGCCGCGCAGAACTGCGGGACTCTGCGCCACAAGAACGCCGAGCAGCTGGAGGATTCTCTGAATGCTTCAAACAGACTCAGTTCCTGCCCCTCCCTATGAGCCCCACATATTAACAACCTTAACACAATTCAGTCACGATTACTATCCAGTAATAATGTTGACAGAGACCAGCAAAACAAGATGGGAAAATATAGGCATTCAGTAGATTTACCAGAAAAAAGAAAAAGTTTCAAAAAAGACAGAAAAGGTATTCTAATTGCGCATCGCACAAGAAATCCTCTATAACACGAACACATATAACAATATAACGTTCACGTACGCAGGCAAAAAAGAAAATGAAAACAACAAATACAATACAAATGTAAGCTGTAAGCCCATGAAAGACTTTTTCATTAAAAGTACCTTTGTTCCGATTTGGTTGCCGCACTGGCCAGCCTGTATGTGAACTATTTCCCTCATGGTTGGCTGTGTGCTGCCTCTCTCCAGCTGCTCAGTGCACCCCGGTGAAGCTCTGAATGTATGAAATGCTGCTGGAAAGCCTTCCCATCCCTCCTCCCTCCCCTCCCTGTGTGAGTGACCGGGCAGCTGGACAATCACAAGTGTCCCACAGCACTCCCACTTGATCCTCCTTTCCTGATTTTCCCTGTTTCCTGCAGGTTATCCAAAGGGTGCAATTAAGTTATATATACAATTCTTCTAGAGTCTGCATATGAACCCTGTAATTGTGTGTGTGTGTGAAAAAGTCACTGTATCCTGCTGCGAAAGGAGAAGCAATACTTTTGTTTGGCGGATGCGAATATAACTGTCTCCCCTTTCCAAAAAACATATAAATAAAATAAAATAAAGATGTATTTTAAGGCTAGAAAAATTACATATTTTTGCTTGAGGACTGAATAGACAAAGATATGTATTTTCATATTCCCGAACCTTAAAAATTGTGTGTGTGTGTGTGTGTGTGTGTGTAATTGCTTTTTTTCCATATCAAATTCATACAGATTTTGACTGTTGACATCTAACACATGGGGACTTGATTCAAGTCTTCAAAATCATGAAAAGCATCGACCCCATCAAACCAGAGGAGCTTTTCCAGATCAGCAGGGACACACGCACCCGGGGACACAAATGGAAATTGGGCTTCAAGGCATTCAAGACAGAAAACAGGAGACACTTCTTTACACAGAGAGGCATCACAATCTGGAACAAACTCCCCAGTGATGTGGTTTGGGAATTTGGGAACATTCAAAAATAGATTGGATAGGATCCTTGGATCACTTAGTTATTAATGGACACCAAACGAGCAAGATGGGTCTTGTTTGTAAACTTTCTTATGTTCTTAAATAGTTGTAGCAAGTTTTTACAGTAAAAGACGCCTTGAGATGTGACTGCAGTGAAGGAACTCCCTATGAGAAAAGAGCAGGTTTCATCACAATCTTTAAGCAAATGTTGAGACTGAGTCTAGGGCTCTGTTTCTTTGTTTGGAAAGTTGCTGAGGAAACTGTGTTAAACAGTTCTGAACTAAGGGATGTGGAATAACATCAATTTCCTTTTCTACTAGTGCTGCTTCCTGTCTGCAAAATATATGCACATGTGAGGGCAGATAAAGAGAACCTGTCATCAAAATATTGTGGTTTTGTTGATTTAATTTAGTGGAGGAGCCTTATGCAACAATAATACAGTCCAGAAAAACAGCTCCATCAAAGCCTGGGGATGGTGTTCATATTTACTGTTGTTGTTGCAGTGGTACACTGGTTTGGCTGCGATGAAACGCGATGAAACTTAGTGCATCAATGTTCTTTATTTCTATTTGTTACAATAAATCAGACTCAAAATCGGCACACCCTTTGGCAGGAGGGGGATGGGGGGAGGGCATTCCAACCAGCTCTGACAGCTGCCTTTTTCCTCCTCAGCAACAACACAAAGTAAATAACCTCTCCCACCCCTCACAATCTGCTACTTTCCATCAGTTTTAACTTCCAGAAATCCTCATTGATAGGCCATTGGGGGCTCCTGGGAAGAGTGAATACACCTGAATATATAATTTGTGAAAGAAAGTAATATGAATCTGTTGTTTTGGCTGATTATAAGAAAATGTAACTGTATTTAATCAACAACACTTCCACAATTAATTCCTAATCACTTAAGGCTAATTGATCCCTTTAAGAGAATTGTTTCCTTCATACAGACTTTAGAAAACCAGTTCCCGCTTCTTAAGAAGTTATATAGGATTCTAAATTAGCATTAGCCCTCTCACATCACATCTTGTGAACTTGTTAGGAAAACAAAGATGTTAAGGGTTGTTAAGGAAACATATGATGACCGTTTTAAGTTTAGCATCACACCTGATGATAATTTCAGCTGAAATCTGTGCTTTTCATAGGGATTTAACAAAATCAAGCAAACAAACAAATTGGGGGTCTGACTTATGTCCCAAAAACAGAGGTCCTTAATAAACGGTTGTGTTTAACTTGGCGATACAATGTTACAATGTTTTGTTTTTTTATCACAATGAGGTGCCAACTTTTTGTTCCTTTTAATCTTGTTTCTCTCGCTCTCCATTTGGCCGATCTGATAAGGCTATGGTCTGCGATGGTGACACACTGCCCGACACATGCAGGGAATGTGAGGGTCAGGACTGTAACAGCGCAGACAAACCCCACTGTCTGACTGCAGGGGCTGCAAATAGCAGCAGCAGCGAGATTAGTATGTACGGCACCCCCACGAAGACGCTCTGCTCTGCAAGGATGATTTTGTTTGTTTCGTGTGATTTCGGGGAAAGACCTCGCATAGTATTTGAAGAAGCAGAATTAATAGTTCAAAAAAAAATTGAAAACTTAAAATGCAATAAAATGCTCCACCTCATCATCACCCCACAACAATGCAAGGCAAGACGAATACACCCTTAAACACTGACTGTAACAAAGGCAGAGGTTATGTTTACCTAGTATTTCAATTATCTTTAACATGATGATGATGATTAATGATAAATATTGCACAACTAAAACTATAGCGGGCAGCAACAGGAGGCCTCTGGAAGCCCTGACTTCATGTCTGAGAAATTGTTCGTCGGGTTTTGTGCTCTTTAGTGTCATCTACTGGTAAATCTGCAGAGGCAGGGAGACTATTTCCAAGATGTTGCTGCTTTCACACACAGTGGACTAAGTGCACAAATACGTTACTACAGTATACTGTACCATATTGTGTATGTTGCAGAAAACTATCATTTGCTCTAGTGCGGCAACCGTAACACACATTGTCTTATTACAGCGTGCTACTGTACCACATTTCTTTGATGTGTAATTTCTTCCATCTTGGTTGGTCCCCCTTCACAACCACTGAAGCTGCAGTACGGAGAGCAGTCGCTACAGTGACCGTGGTCCCGGCTCTCATTTCTACACATTCTCCTGCTGCTAGAGAAACTCAAATGAGCACGACAGCGTGTACGCTTAATCTTAACTCGGAAAAACGTGCTTAATCTCTAAATCCGTTTCTTTAAACCAGCCATCAAGGGAGCAGTGGCCCTTTGATCCTTTAAGTGAGGTGGTTTCTCTGTGACTCAGTGAGAACTGCACTTAGCTTACTCGAGAGGTGCCATATTTTGTCAGGAGTGTATACTGAATCCAGTGGATCAAAGCCACATACCTCCATTAGCAATTTCTCACTTTGATTATGTAACCCGTAGGCTGTTTCCCCATCCCGATTCAGTGCTAGGGAAAATGAACTTGCACTGACAGACAGTGGGTTAAAACCAGCAGCTGTTTTCCATTGTTGAAGTGTGCATTTGTGTGTTTTATTCCACATTCTGCAGCTCAGTTGGTTCCTGATATATGAACATGTACATGTGTCAGTCTTCAAGAGGGGAACAAATTTCACCCAAAGAACGAGCAAAAATCACATCCACGGCACTCCCAAGTTTCAGATATGCAGCACTTATCCTATAGAACTGTTCACTGCTCTGATTCGTTTGTGCAACTTGTGTGTGCGGTCTGTGCCATCATAAAGCAAGCAAAGAATAATCACAGTTCTCCTGGGCAGGAGCAGTTTTCCTTATGGAGAATAAGTGTTAGCCTGCATGCAGTGGTCTTCAGATCATATTTTATGATTATTATTATTATTTAAATCTGAGGCACATTACAAACTTTTTTTTTTTTTTTTAACATTGTGGCCAACCTGAAAGCACATTTATTCACAAAGCAAATTAGATGAAGTCCGCTTTTCACTACAGAGGCAACAGGGTGAGTACATTCATTGAGCCAGTACTGAACAGGACTTCTGCGAGTCACTGCAAGCAACTGCTTCTGTGAGCAACTAACTGTCCACGGAGAACAACTATTGATAATACAGCTGGAAGCTACTCTGGGGCCGTCTGCTCCTCTTCTCCGATACACTGCAGCACATAGGAGGAGGTGTACAGGAGGAAGTGGCCCGTCACCTGGGCCAGACAGGAGAAGTAGTGGAGCACTTTTCTGAAAATCAAAGCAGAGTAAATGGTAATTCAATTCAGTACTATCCACACGTGCTACCAATCAGGTTATGAGGAAGTAAATGAATGACAATGTTCATACAATCAGAGATGAACAGGGTTTCAAATCTATCTGATTATAAAGGACACAGTTCGATGCATAACACCTTATACAGTAAACAGACTACGGACATGATCGGCAACCGGCCAATTTAAATCTAGAACAGTTTGGTGCTGTAAACAACAGGGTAGAATGCAAGACCAAGGCAGTGGTAGTAGATCTTTCCACTTTGGGGATATGGGGTTAAAGTTGGTCACAAACCCCAGCTGATTCAGATGCACAATTTCACAATGTGGCAAATGATTTCAGTGAAGTACAGAGATTAAATTGATGCAAAACCCTTCAAAAATAAAAGTAATAATATTGTAGCTCCAAAAAAAATCCAAACTAATCTATGCTTTACTTTTAAAGAGAGACATTTTAAGTAGTGTACATCACTTTGCACTGCACAGACACAGTGACAAAAGTTAACTTTTCCATTGGTCTCATTGCAATGGATATAATAACACACCAGAGTAAAATACTTACTTCAGCACACTCTTTGCTCCTGTACATTTAAAGTCATACGACATGGAGTACATCTCATAAAACGTGGCTTTAACGGTAAGACATCCAATGAAATCCTTAGGATTCAGCTTATACAGGTCAAAGGTGAATTTGGCAATTCCACTTTTCTTGGACCATCTTCGGTCAGATATGTCCTGTGAGGAAAACCAGCATGGAATGCAGTATAAATGTACAAGTCTCCAAATTTAGGCTGTGAATGAAGTGGAACTGAGAGTTGATTTAGCAGGTAAATGCAAGTGTTTACAATATTTGTAATACAAACAAATAATAAAAAAATATATGACAGTCAATAGTGTATGCATCATTAGTATATCTGTCAAAAAAACATGCACAAATACATGATGTTCAACTTTGTTCAGACCACAGCAATCAGTGCTAATCAGTTCTTTGAAACATGTTGGAGGCACCTCCTGTTGCCTTTAAACAAGTTCATCAACATCTCATCACATCTACTGGAATCGATGTCTACAGATTATGACGCTCCATCACAAACGCTTGATGTTGTGCTTTCGTATCTCTGTGTCTGAGATCTTGATGTGTATTTCAGATCAGGACTGTGCTGGAAATTCTGTTCGTGTCCAAGCTTGAGCTCTGTCACAGAGGGCACCAGGTTACTGGCCAAAACATCCTGGAATTTTTGGGGAATACATCAGTCCCCCAGTTCTAGAAAGGGCTTAAAAAAAGCCCCCAAAGCAAAATAGATTTGCCTTCATGTTTCGCTGTGGGGACGACGTGACATAAGCTCCTTTTATCGGCACAAACTATATATGTGACATTTTTGTTTCATCCTTCCACAACAATGACCAACACTTCTCAGCCAATTAAATAAATTTTGCTTTTATGCACACAGACCAGCTATGCATTCATGATTATTGGCACACATCTTACATTCCTTGCAGAAGATGCAAAAGCTTTTTACATAATTGCACATAATCTTCAGTAAACTATATTCTGCAAGTTTTATATTTTTCACAATTTGAATTGGAAAGCAGAACGGCACATTTGTTTCACTTGGGCTTCCCTTATTCTTCCCATGGAAACTCAGCGCACCAATAGAAGCCCTAATCTAAAGGTTGCATTGTATTGCCCCCTGCTGGCTTTATTAGGCATTATAGTTATTTTGACAGGAATACAACCTTAATAATTCTACTGCTAATAATAATAATAATAATACACACACAAAGAAAAGGACAATAATGCTTTCTAATATGCTTCCTAACATTAATAAAGGAGACTCTGGTAAATCCTTAGTCACCTTGACTGGCGTCCATCTTTGCCCATCCTCCAGCAGCATTAACTGCATGTTGGTCTCCAGGGACTGGAAGAAATCCTCACTCTCAACCATAGTCCCATCTTCGTCCACAACCAGAGACAACGTGGCAGACGTCAACCGGAGCGCGTTGGCAGCCTGGAAACAAGGCAACACGCAATGACCATGATCCCCCGAAGCACGTTTTTCCCACCCTAAGCCACCAGCACACTCATTACTAGACAAGATTAGGTATTTGCAATTAATTTCGGAGGTTAAAAATAAATAAATGATATATAAATATATGAACTAGGCGCAGTTAAAGATCAATGGCCGGTTACATTAAACAACTTCTCCTTTAAGTGTTCGAGTGAAAGGGTGTTGCATACAGTACCATAACACTCTGAAATCAATGTTTCCTTTAGGGAAAAGCTGCAGTATTTAATGGTTATT
Organism: Amia ocellicauda; assembly: GCF_036373705.1. NCBI lineage: Eukaryota > Metazoa > Chordata > Actinopteri > Amiiformes > Amiidae > Amia > Amia ocellicauda. Next base: position 44,259,572 of record NC_089851.1, on the reverse strand, counting down.
CAACACGTTACATGCTTTACGACCCAGTCCTGCTGATTTGTGCTCAAACCCAGCTCTCACTGGAGACATCGTGTGTTAATAGGGTGCTTTGAACAAAAATAGGATGACAATGTGCCTAAATGTGGGACCCCTGGTGTCCCTAGGGAGAGCACAGGGAGAGTGTCAATGAGAAGTGCTGGGCCAGAGAGGGGAGAATATGGTCAGAGCCCTCGCATGGGTGCTGTTCTGCTCTTAGCTTTTGACCCCAGGTGGACGCAGGAGGGGCTGAGGGGCTGGTCGCACTGCTACGGACGGTACCTTAGCGAGGAGATCATCCAGCGTCGTGGCCACCACTCCGGTGCGTCTGAGCCGGTCGTGGGAGCAGACCCTGAATGGCCGGGGCCTGGCTTCATGCTGAAAGAGCACACGTTTGCTGAGCGAGGAGCTGACCGATGACACAGACCTGCAATTCCACACAAGCAGCCGTTAACAACAAACAAGTGGGCACAGACAGACAGAGACAGTCCAGACAGAAATCATCATTTATCAGACATTTTATCAGACATGTGTATTACATTTTCATTGGGTTCATGAAATGTATAAAACGTTGAAGATAGTAAACTATAGTTGCACTGTCCTTTGGTCATGTCACACTAACCACTAATCAGAAGATTTTTACATTAAAAGTACAAGCTGAGCAATTATGGTTTAATTAGCTAATTTCAAAGGAATCGGGTTTTTCAGTAGTAATAGTACAGGCTGTTCAGCAATTGTTTACTATCATTGTTACAGGACTGAAGTAATCAGAAGTTCTTCAGTATGAAAAGTACGAGCTGCCTATTAATGTTCATGTTTTTAAAGTGGGAATTAAATCAATAATATTAATTTAACTTTAATCTTACTTTTCATTGCATACTATCACTTTACCGGATTGCAAAGGATCTCAGTGGGTAGCATCTAGTGGCCCTAATATCTTTCTGTAATCTGTAACATCACATCAGGCTTCTGTTTTAATTTTTCTATACAGGATTCAGGAACTCTGGAAAGGATTGCAAATGTGGCATCCACAAAAATTTGTGCAAGGCTTTTAAATTAAGTTTAAAATTGTATAAGGAACGTATCTTATTAAGGAACCAACATTTTATCAGGTATACAGTTTAAAAAGTAAAATATAAGCAAATTATTTATTCAATTAAGGTTAAATTAAGGGATTGAGAGCTTGCTTGGAACAAAAACCAGCAGGGTAAGGGGTCCTCCAGGACAAGGGTTGAGAACCACTGCCCTAGGTGACTCAACTGCCGAGTATAAACCTCATTAACATCCCCTTAGTAACCGCAGAGTCACTCTAACCAATTGTCACCATGACATCGTAGACACTCTTACAATGCATTTCGATCTCATTCATTCATTTGAAGATTTGGAAGATCTCGCAGAACTCATTCCAAGGTTGTCACTTTATAAACATGGAAATAGATCAATACAAGTTCATTTGCACATCTTTCAACATTCATCAAGGTGTTTCTATCCTTTCAATAACATGTTTTGCATCAGACTCAACAGGGCAGACAGGTCTGAAACTGAATTCCTAGTCTTGCTTTTCTGGATCTCAGCAAGTTCCCAATTAGGCTACTCATTTAGTCGCAGTAGCTGATTAACTGGATGAACTGAATACTTCTCTCTAGAATACAAATGATGGACCTAAATATGTAAAAGTACGTAAAATGATCAACTGTTAAAGACCTTAAAAACAAGATTCTATGTGTCTAATTGATCATCTATGGTTACAAGCATGAAAGAACTAGGTGCAAAAAAGCAACAAGTGGGTGCATTGTGGAGCATTATGGGTATTTTAGAACTTTCAGGACTTGTTCCGCACAGAACCAGACGTTTTAATGGCAAGTATAAAAAGGATAAACATCAATAGGATAAATCAGCTCTTTAAAAATGTTGTGACCTTCAAATCTTGATAAGTCATCATATAAATATATGACATAGAGAAAGGAACCATTCCTAGATAATCAGTATCTAATTTAGAAAATTTAGAGACATTGGAAAGGTGGCTACATGTAGAAAGTAACTCTACAGATAGAATTTCAAAGTTGACATTTAATCTATCATGATACACAACAGATTGTCAGCTGTTAGTGCTCACCCACTGTACATGATAAGGGTGTTATAATGAGACGTGCAAAATATGTAGCCTAACTCCAGTGGTGGTATATTTCCATTGCAAAGAACCTCATGGCTGAAAACCAGTTGATCTACTCAATCACAGACCATTCTTCACCACAGGGGACAGAGGACAGGCCCTGCTGTCAACCACAGTATTGTTGATTTGTTTGATGATTTACTTTTTGAGATTATGGATTGTCAAATGTATATACAGTGATTGGAATGCCAAAAGTGAAAAATGAGAAAACAGGGATTCAAACTGATAAGCACTGTCCCCAGATCATACAAGAATGGAAACCATAATTTGTGAATCATGTAGGTGAGTCTTTCTGTGTATTCAATCAGACAGTGCAAGCAACTGTGATTACACAAACAGCATCTTCCACAAAACCTGAATTATTATAATTTTAAAGGAGACCATATTTAATTAAATGGTTGATACCGTGCATGTGATCTGATACCCATAAACATTGGTAAATCCAATTTTTCATTGTTACAAGTTGCCTTTACCCTTTACCCTACAAAAATAGAAAGCCTCTTAAATCCATGTAGGTTGTACTGCTACAATAGCAAGTAGGTTATACAGGTATTCACAGAAAATGAAATTAAATGAAGTGTCAATTTGATAAGATTAAAGCCAAAAGTTATTTAAAGCAAACATTTTTTTCTAATAGCTAGAGACCTTACAGAGACCTTACTTTGTACAGAAAGTAAAGTACTTTAAATAGTGTTTTATGTAAAACACTATTATACCTAATATTGTGTTATTTTACTGAGCATTTGTAATACGCAACTTTTTAAATCATAACGATATCCATCGATATCTAAAATGTCTTGTCAAATCACAAGTGGATACATTATAAATACACACACACATACATACATACATTATATATATACACACACACACACATACATACATTATATATATATATATATATACACACACACACACACACACACACAGAGAGACATACACACATCATATATATATATATATATGTTTAGAACCATAACCATCAAAACAAAAGGTTTTTGATTTCGCAGACAATATGTGTGCAATATTTAAGATTATAAATAATAAGAAATGTTAAACGCAGCGATAATCGTGTGACTGAGACTCTCAATTCAATTCAAATTCAAAAAGAGCTTTAATATTGACATTACAAGGTTTGATCTGTTTTGCCAAAGCATGCAGTGCAAATAAAGCACAGCGGTGGGCAATAATATAAAGCAGCCTACAATATACACAACTGTACTGACATATCATACATTAACATACACCAAACACAGCATTTCCACGTTATGTATGTTTACAAAGTATCCATGTCTCTACACCGCACACTGTGTGTACATACGTCACCTCTCTCGCTCTGTTGACCGGCGTCATGCACACACAACACAACAGACTAACAGGTTTGTCACGGGTCCCGGGGATCTGTGTAGTTTTGTCATTTGATCACAATAACACAGTGTCACAGACGCACACGGTGTTTTATTCCTCCTGGTTGCGGTTCAAGCAGCCGCAGCCGCAGCCTACCTGAGCAGAGAGCGCGGCGACAGGGCGCTGGCGTACTCCATTGCGGCTGCGCGGACTGGGCTCGGCCTCAGCTCTCAGCCCGACACTAGACGCCTGCAGCCCCTGGGATGTGTCACGACATTGTTATGAGTATTTCTTTTGAGTAAGAAAGGCGATGCAAGCGATGTCTTCTGTGGCGTGATTGGTTCAAAAATACCTGCAAACCCTGCCACCAGACATGGACTAAGAGCTAAAACATGACATAATATGTAGTGTGCAGTATTTAACACTAAAGAAATCGGACCACACACATATTTTTCACGCTTTCACATATAATAAACTCACATGGGATATGAATCTGTCCGTTTGACATTGCATTTGATCCCAGTTATCAGTCAGTTTCAACATTAAACATTGCTCTGTTTGAACAACAGATACAGCCTCGAACTTGCAGAGTACAGGACTGCCAAAATCAAAAGTAAACTAGGTGACATGGCATCAGGTCATTACATTTTAAACACCTGTAGGAAAATGTAACCTCCCGTACAAGTGACTGGAGGTAAGACAATTCAGGCTCAATGTGATGTATTACAGAGTCCAGAATATAGATCACAGTATACAAGTATATTGGGTACAGCAAGGAAAAACTGATACAAGGACTTTATGGAAAAGTCAGCTTTTATGTGTTGAACCCCTATCCAACTCCACCTTCCAGAGTGACCACCCCACCCACCAGAGTAACCAATGGAAGCTGCCTCTTAGCATACCAAGTGACAGTGGAGCCCTCACCCCACTCTCCCACACTCCTGGGTAATGACTCACCCCTCCCAACAGAGGTTCATCTTTATCAGTATCTTTTGATATGCTACAGGGCGCTCCGAGCCTTTGCGCTCGAAGTAGGCCTCCATAAAGTTGTGCTGGCCTCCTGGGATTATAAGACCATCTGTAGCCAGATGAGATCTACCCAGGAGACCAGCCGAATAGAAGATTTCCCTCCCGAAACCTGACGGTTTATCTGGGCTAACGCTACGCACGTTTTCCTCACAAATACGCAGAAAGATGTCTCCTGGATGGCTGTGAGTCCGTGTCTCCCCACCCGAGTGTTCATGCACAGAAGGGGCCTAGCCCCTTATGACATCTGCCCCTACAAGGGTTGCCTGGGGAAGGAGACGGAGGCTCACATCTCCGCCTGCAGGGTCTGGCTCCTGTTTTCTCCGTTCCTCCACAGGTTTGCCGTTCCTGTGCGGGCGACCGCCCAGCAGATCCTGTACGGTCCGGCCAGGGGAATATCATCATCCACCCTGAGGTGCTGGTGGCGTGTCATCTGCACAGTGAAGCAGGCCCTGTGGGAGGGACGGAACATCTGTCTGTTCAACAAACAGGAGCTGGACCCTGTCATCACACGGAGGGGCATGGTACTAATTAGGGATTACGTCAAACTGGAGGTCCATCAGAGGGGCAAGGAGGAAGCCTTTAAGAACTGGCAGATACAAGATCTGGGGGAGCTCAGGATCCCATGATGGATCTCCCCCTGCTGGAGCCCGAGTCCAAGATCTTTTAACCTTTTATGAAAAGATAGGTTTTAAAAAAATGACTTTTAAAAAATGAATTTTAACTGTTTTTAAAGATTTAGTTGTTTTTAAAGCAATAGTTTTTTAGTTAGTTTTGTTCTGTTTTTTTCTTTTGTCAGATACATTGGCCGTTAGGATTTTGATTTTAAATGCATCGGACTGTTTTGGTTTGTTTTTTATTTTTATCATTTTATTTGTTTTTTGATTTGTCCGGTGCATTTTCAGTTATTTTCAATGTATTTGACTCTTTTGTTGGTTTGCAGTTTTGCTTTATCACAAGTTTGTTTTATTGTTTTATGCACTTGTTTATTTGAGTTCATATGTTTTGTTAATCACTTAAGATTTTAAATTTTTTAAGTGGTTTTAGAATATTGATTTTAACAAATTTTAAATCATAAGTATTAAAATTTGTTTGAATGTTTTTATCTGTATTGTAAAATACTAATACCAATAAAACAGTATTTTGATATGCTACTGATACAAGACTGGTAAGCAAACTCTCCTCACCTACCATTTGTTATCCTACCAGAGACCCCCCTTTCTCAGCCATCTTCGTTTACCTGCTGTGAATGAGGACAATACCCAAGAACATTTGAGGAGAAGACTTTAAACTGTGTAATATTACCAGGGTGGAATTTTCCCCGCTTCAGCAATTACATTATTCCTTACACACCCTTCACTAGGACTAATGGTCAGCTATAGTTCTGTGTGTATTATTTGTGAGTTTTGAAAATAACAGACCAGTCAAGTTTCATGCATTCAGACAATGTACTACACACTCACACTAGGGCACGCCAAAGTGTAATTTAGAGATAGCTCAAACAGAACAGGGAGTCAGTTCGAGATATCTCAAATGCTGTATGTCTTGTATGGACTTCCAATGGACTTGAGATCTCTCAAATTGACTTCCTGAATTAGAGATATCTCAAATAGAACAGGAAGAATTAAATTTGTAGTATCTGTAATTGAATTTGCGATATCTTGAAAGTGTCATGTTTATTGTTGGGGTGTAGTTCTCCTCAGTTGAGCATAAATTCAGAGCTGCTATGCACATTTATTTTAAAAGCTAGTAAGTTAGTCAGTGCATCATTCTTTTGTTTCAATATAGTCCAACAATCCCTTTCACTGTGGGTGCAATGACAATATTAAAAAATTACATCAGCTAAATAAAATACTATGGAGGCTCCAATACTCTTTTGCATGAGAAGGATCCCAATTGACTAAATTCGCTTATTGAAAACTGGACTGAAAAAAAGGACTGTCTGTGAATGACTGCCTTGAAGCCTGAAATGCTATATGGACCATTGAATAGGCCAGTCAACAAATAACTGGTTTCCAATTTAGAGACGTCAGTTGACTCTTTGGCCTCACACAAGAAAGGTATGATTTGAATGCCCATATTAAGAGTCAGAATCATGTAGACTCCGAGCAGCAGGGGGCGCTAGTGATTAAACGGAGCGGCATTAGACATCAAAAGGCAGGGAAGCGGAAACAGCCGCGTTGACCAATCAGAGCGCGCATGCGTGGGGGGCGGGTCTCACAGCGGCTTGTTCTTGTGAGTGAACTCTGTCCTACTAACCGCGTAAGATATGGCAGCTGTTGTTTCTGTGCTGTCTCGCTTAAATTTGGTCAAATCAGTCAGGTGAGTCAAATACAACCAATCTCTATAATGCCAATACAACTGATATACACTGTAGTAGTTTTGCCGCTGTATGATGTGTGCGCTTCAGTAGCTGATCCATTGCAAACGCGTTAACACGATGATAAGTTCTTGTTTTCCTAACGATGGCTACAGTTACATAGTGTATCCATTAAAAATCACCGCATTTAACTGTTTTCGTAAAAGCTGTTTAAACGGTGCGTTTCATGTTCAGACTACTTAGGTGTTTGACTGCGACTCTAATCTGCATCTGTATGCAAAACTGTTCTCGTTCTAAATGGTGACGTTGCGCAGTGCTCTAAAACAAAACAATACAATTAAAAAATGCCAAATAAAAATGTGTAGTTTTTGAGTTTGTTTTGTTTTTCGTAGTTTTGTAACAATTTGTTTGCCTGCTAAACTTATTGCATTCAAATTGAGCGGCGTTGGCGATGACCTTTAACCTTGATACGTGATCCCCCAAAGCAGCGTCCGCAGGCAGTGTAGAGCAAAGTGAGGAGACATCGTGATCAAGGACCCAAATCTTATTAGATTTGCAGAAACATCTAAGTTGTCTGCTAGTGAACAACTTATAAATCTGAAATTGTTTGTGGTGTAAATATAAAGCTCACATTCATTCACAACTGAATGTGTTTATTGGGGCTATTTATGACACTGTAAATGTCAGAGCCACATTCATTTTGATAGAGGGGGGGGAAAAAACTGCTTTTCTCCTTCCAGTGTGTGAGATTGTGTACAGTCCCTCGCCCTGCCTTTCTGTCTGCTGGGAGATCAGCTAGTCACCACGAACTGCAGTGGCCCTAGTCCAGACCCTGAGCAGGACACCCATACTACTGCACTGCCAGCTCCTCTGAACAGTCAAGGTCACTGGAAAAACTCTCCGGTTGCTGACGAGCATGCTAATGTTCAATTGTGAATCAAAATTTTGCTGTTTTGTATCAATAGAGGACAGAGTAGCTGAAAACAGGACTGTCCTCTATAAAATGTGATGAATGGGTGCCTTACTCCCACCCAGACATACATGTTTTTTAGGAGACACCGGTACCTACCTGTCTGTGTTGTTGACCGTTGTCTTTTGCATGTTTGTTTGGTCTCAGGCTGGTTCGAACATTGCGTTTGCCATCACTTCAGCTGCACACGACCAGGGCAGTGATGTGGGCATCGGTGGAGGAGTTCAACGATGCCAAGAATCGGCTTAGCACCCTAAAAAAGGACCCTGGAAATGAAGTCAAACTGAAAATATATGCGCTTTTCAAACAGGTGACATGTTTGCCACAGAAACCGAGTGGTGTTTGGTTCCTGCTTTTCGCCATGCTTGCCAGGAATCTTTTAGACATGCTTCCACATACCACTCTGGAAAAAAAGAGACCACTCCAAGTTCAGAAATCAATGTTAAGTGGTCTCTTATTTTTTTCCAGAGCTGTATATGATATTTATTTTTGCTAATGTTCTTCCTGACTGTGCTGTGTGACATTTGTGACGAGCCTATATTCATGGCTGATGTTTAAACCCCAAAAGAGAGCTCTTCTGTTGTGTGAAGGGATGTGACATTGGATGTCACTTACCTGATCGTGAAATAGCCTACAGCTATAAGAGCACAGGATTTGCCTTCAATGGTCTGTCAAAAGTGGAGCAGATCTGTACATATGCATGTATACAAGTCCTTTTAAGCTAAAACGAGGAATTGCTGGCAAAAACATAGAAAAATGCTGGCTTTTCAAATGTTTAATTAACCTGTTGCTTATTTATTTTCTTCCTTTTGACCAGGCTACCCAGGGGCCCTGTAACACCCCCAAACCAGGCATGTTAGACTTTGTCAACAAGGCCAAATGGGATGCCTGGAAGTCTGTGGGCAGTCTGTCACAGGTGAGCGCCAGACCTCAACACCAGCTCAGATCTTTCCACTTCACAGGTTCAGAGAAATGGGGGCAAAATGGGATATTTGGTCTGAATGAACAAAATGTTCACACAAAGCTAAAGCCAAGTAAATCATTAATTAAAGACCCAAGAGTACAGGACTTTGGAGCAGGGAGCAGTGCAACAGCAGGTTTTTGCCTTGAGCTGGTCCAAAGAAAATTTGTCATGCTCCATTGCTTTAACTTTTCATAAAATGTCTATTTCTTTTTTATGTTTGACGTATTTTAATTTGACTGAATGCAGGGGTGACTGGTTAACAGTGTCTGCTTTTCACCAAACCCCCAGTGTTTTTATAAATCAATTGCGCTTGCTGTCTTCTGGGTGACGTGTGCTTAATTTTCCCCACTCGGTGATACTGGCACATCAACAGTGCAGCTCCTACCTTAGAACTACCATCATCCTCTCTGTTTAACACAGGCTGGGTTCCCTCAGAAATGTGAGCACCTCAGCCCACCCTGCACATGTGCAGTAGCAACCAGCCATCAGCCTTGACCGCTTATAATTGATTTAAAAAGATCTGGATGGAGTGCAGCCTGCTATCAAAAACGGTAATCAGACGATAAGTGCACATGTGTCAAGATAATCGAGGCTTAATATTAGAACCGCCAAGATTTCAGATTACATCCAAACACTGAACCGCAAAATGTGCTCCTTTTATAAAAACACCTGTGATGAAAATGAAAAACAAAGAGTGGGATAAAACGTAATATTTTTACATGTTTTTCCTATTTTTTTTTTAAATGAGTGCATATTCATAAACATGAAAAAACTAATAATAAATTAAACTTGACACAGTAAACTGGTGTAGAAATCAGTATGCACATATCTTAGCAGACTTATACAATTATGAAACCTAAATAACCTGTTATAAAAAAAAAAAACATAAAACTTAATCTAACAGTGTATGAAAGGTGAAAGCTCTTTGAAATGGTAGGCTGTCTATTCTAGCTTGCTTTTCAACACACTGAATGCCTTTCCACACACTGAATTTATTACAGAGCCCAGACTGTCCACTATAGTGTATTGTTTCACCTACTGCATAAACTGTGGGTCTGTTGGTTGAAGAAAGTATTTATAACTTATAATTTTTTATGAGTTTACAGCTGAAATGCCATGTAAGTATTTCATTCAAATATTTAGTAACCACAGATAAGAACAGATGTGCGGGAGAAATTCACATACGCAGAGAATACTTTTAACTTAATTATCCCTACCTGTTTGTGGTAACTGGTTAATAGATAGTAGGCATGGGAGGTTTACTGTGGTTAAGATACATTACGATATAGATACCATTCTTGTTGCGCTGCACCACACTTATTGTAATTGGGTCATATCATGTATACCGTTTCTGTGACATGAGCCCTACTGGTCCTGCATTACTTTAGAAATGTATCTGGATTGAGAACATATTTATATAATCCTATTTAGTGTATATAGTACTTGCCAAGCAGTTTCCATTATTTTGGAAGCAAAGTGCCTTACAGATATTTTCCAACTCACAAAAACATGTAAAATCTACTGCATGGGTGTACTTTGGATATGAGAAAAAATAACTGCATAGTGCAAAAAGTGAAGATGGAGTGCCTTTTTTTAGACTAGTTATCTAGTTATACACACCTCCTGAACCATCACCCTGTCATTTATCTCAAAGGTAACTAGGTACAGGTACAGCTATTCCTTGCCTTGCTATGCATGGTTTCATTACAACACAAAGTGATTAATTTTAAAGTAGAATTTAAAAAAATCATTACAATATTAAAGGTTTGCATATCTGTGTCGGTAATGTCATAATTTTAAACTTTTTTTTTTTCTGTTTAAGCCATGACCCAGGTGGCAGGTGTCACTAAATTTGCATGCACATTTCACAAAACACTATCCAGTCAGAGCAAGAAAATACAATATACTGTATTAATTCTAATTGACTCCCATGAACTTAGAGGTAGAAAGCACCGTGCAAGGTTCTGTAAAGGGGTGTTGTAGCTTGCACTCTTTCTATACTGGTTCTCTGTGTTCCTGAAGTATTTGTGTCTCTCCTCACAGGACGAGGCCAGGCAGAAGTACGTGGACCTAATCGCCTCTCTGGTGTCTGTGGATGCCCCTGCTCCGCCCACAGCTCCCTCTGCTGGTGGCACTGCCTCATTCGAGACCTTGCTGGTGACAACTGAGGACAAGGTCACCACTATCCGCCTGAACAGACCTGACAAGAAAAACGCCATCACTGTGCAGGTAAGCTGGGACTGATGCAGAGTTTCCACAGGTCCAGGACACTCCCTGCAATACTGACTTTGTATGATCACTGTATTGTACTTTTTTTCCTGAACGTCACAGTCCCTCACTAGAAAATGAACCAATCTGAAGAAGTGTAACAAAAAATAAGCAAACATGGAGCCCTGCTATAATGCCAGTCCCAATCAATCTACAATACAGGCTAAAATCTGGGCTGCAGCTTACAGAGGGTTGTGTGTTGTCCATTCGTCACAATGCTGAACACTAAGGTGCCATCTAATGTTTCTGACTAAATACTATACAGGATGCCTTTGAATCTAATTGCACTGCTAAAATAAATACTTTATAGCACAAAAACAGTTGACCTTGGTGTAATGAAATTGTGCACAAACTAAATGCATAGCAGGGAGTTAGTTTCCTCTCCCCAGAATCTTCTGTAAGGTGCATATTTCAAAATTCAGCGTGTATTAAAAATTATATTATTGCTTGCTATCATTCTCCACATATGCACTTATGTAGCCCAAAACAGAGCAGAACACCATTTTGATCTAAACAATAAAACCACATTGTTTTGTACCTGTACAAATGATGGTCACAATCCCCATTGTTCCTGTCTAATGTCCTCCTCGTGCAGTTCTCACTATACGGGTGCTTGAATAGGCCGAGTCGCTTTCGAATCCACTTCACACAGAGTTGTTACAATCTGGAACAAACTCTCCGGCGATGTGGTTGAAGACGACATTTTGGGAACATTCAAAAATAGACTGGACTAAGTTATTAATGGACTCCACACGAGCACAATGGGTTTTGTTTGTAAACTTTGTTTCTTATGTTTTATTCAGCCACTGCATTTAGCATTTCTTTAGCAGCGTGTCGGCTTTCTGCCCTTCTCCAGTCGTGTTAATTGGTCCCTCTGTGAGTGGGCTCAGGCTCATGTGTCTCTTCATTTTCAGATGTACAACGAGATTGTAGAAGCTCTCGGGCAGGCCGCTAATGATGACTCTGTCATAACCGTAATGACAGGTACCCTGTTTTTATTTTATTTTGCTTTTCCATTAGAAGTGTGTATGCAGATGCTTATCTTGAAACACTGCTCTCAAAGTCCTGCTCCTGCAAACCACATTTACAGACAGCCGAGCTCATTTAATCACTTGGCCTGCGTACTTTGAGCATCCCTCCACTTGGAGTACATCTCCACCTACTCATCCTACTAAGAGAAATGGTTTCTGACACACAACAGAATACATTACCCACGCCTGCTGTGTCACATTTCCAGTCCTCTCTCTGCTGTGCTGCTGGTAGGCGAGACTGAAGGAAACATTGCTCTGCAGGCACTGATGACATTATTTTGAAATTAACACTTTTTACATTTTGCGCTGTCTTATGTTATCTATTTTTATCAGTCTTTTTCACCACTCCCGGGATTATTTAAATTATTTTGTTTCTGCCACAGACAGTTCCTTTTAATGCATAAATCTATTAGTTGAGACTAATGTGTTCAAAAATAAAATAATGTGTATCAAGCTGAAAAGATCTAAATCACTCTGTTGATCCAGACTGTTTTTGCTTCTGTTCTAGGCAGTGGCGACTTCTATTGCAGTGGCAACGACCTGAACAATTTCACAAACATCCCTGCCGGTGGAATAGAGAAGATGGCGAAGGATTCGGGGGAACTGCTCAAGTAGGAACAGGCAGAAAATCTGGAGCAATTTCATACCCAGTAACCCAGGGTAACACCGCGTGCTGTGGAAACTAGATCTCCCTTTTCAAAGACGGGCCATGTAGGTTTTCTCCGAGCCCTGGAGACGAGAAGTGGAAAATTAAATGCAAGATGATTTTTGTGGGCACAGTTTATTAATTCGTAAAAACACAATTACAATTTGTTTGTGAGTTTAAGAAACGTTTTGTGGTTGGCAGGGGGTTTGTGAAGAGCTTCATCGACTTCCCCAAGCCTCTGATCGCTGTGGTCAACGGCCCTGCAGTCGGCATCTCGGTCACCTTGCTTGGACTCTACGATGTGGTCTACGCCACTGACCGGGTACGTCTGGACGGACAGCGGTTGTGTGGAAACTCAGTTTGGAAGAAATTGTGTTATAGGAAATTTTAGAAGACCATTATTACTGGCTTTTAAAGGCCTTTGGTAAAACTGAAAATATCAGTGATTCCATATAGTCCAAAGTGACACACCCTGTTTGTCAGTTTGTACCTGAAATCCAATGTCTGCAATGTTTTGCCACTGTAGTAGTTTACTGCCCTGCTTGAAAAAATTGAACTTGGTTCCTCCCTTCATTTTTGTACAGATATTTCTAATTAGGTTGTACAGTGTTTGAAAGTAGGTCTTGGCTTTCAGTATTCCTCAGTAAAACACTCCATTTGACTTCAACTTTCACTCCTTATCTTTTGACTGTCAATATGCTAGTGTTTGGAGAGGTGGGGTGGGGTGTGGGGGACATCGGTCTGCTTAATGAAGACATGTTTTCAAGTTTAAATGTGTGATTTTGCTTTGAACATTGGATATATAGATTGAATCTGTAAAAGTCTATAATAATATCTCTCACCCTTGAATTCAAAGTCTGTTGGTCTGAAGTGAAGGCTGAAGTTAAAGCAATTCTAACTAAAGGGATTCTAACGCTCGAAAGCTAGCAGATGGACTAAGGGGGGATGTTACCTTTTTCTCCGCAGGCTACGTTTCACACGCCCTTCAGCCATCTGGGCCAGACCCCAGAGGGATGTTCCAGCTACACCTTCCCCAAGATCATGGGCAGCGCCAAGGTGAGGCTACTCCCTCCACTGCAGCCAGTAACACTCTGGGTGGAGGAACGCTACTGTCAACGGCAGCTGTTTGTTTTTAGGCTGAGATGAGCCCTTCATCAGAAGCAAGAAGTCGTTAAACGCGTTGCAGGTGACCTTCAGGGTTGTAAAAGGTTTAAATTTGCAGTCCGGGCTGGAGTGCAGTCTCTAGTGGCACAGAAGGCCAATACAGTTATAGTGGATTGCACTTTTTGATTTTGAAACTGAAATTCATTGATTTGTTTAGCAAATGGAGTTTAAAACCCACAATCTCATGCCTGACTTCCCCCCCCCAGCCCAAGCATAAGTTTCAGGCAACACGTGCACTTTCCCAACAGTCGGCGCTTTGTATGCCTCCTGCCACACTGCCATTGCAACAGCTTTGGCTCACTCCATTTAGTGGGGGGGGGTCCAGTGGCCTTGTCCTCATGGTCAGGTCATCATTCCATTAGTCGAGCAGGTCTAGGCCAAAAAAACCTGTTGCTACATATGTCTGTTGGGGTTGTCTGAACTTTTGAAATATGATGTAAGCTACACTTATTTTCGAAGGACCACTGCTTTGCCCTAGAGATTACTGTAAATATTACAGTGGATCGATCCCTTAAGACTGAAGTGTGTGGAGGAGGTGTAAATATATTACTGCCACTCTTTGGAATTCAGTGGAGTGGCAGGTAGTGTCCTTACCCTCTGTCTTCACTCGGTTCGGTACAGTGAAATATTGTTCTCCAGGCAGCTTCTTAAGAAAATTGAACACGGCAGACCTACTTGACGGCAGCTTAGTTTTTATCAGAAGCAGCTTCCACTGTTTAATGTAACTGTTACTATGAACTCAAATCTAAATTAATCTTATGCAAATGTGCTCCTGAGGCTACAGGGGTTAGACAACACATTAGCACACTACAAATGGTCCAATTATTGAATACAACAACCAAAAATGTCCCTGGGAATGGTTTGGATGAAGTAGAGGATAGGATAGGAAAGGAAGTTGTAAACATTTCCATCTTGCTGCTGTCCACAGGCCAGCGAGATGCTCATGTTCAATAAGAAACTCACTGCCCACGAGGCCTGCGAACTGGGTTTGGTCACAGAGGTGTTTCCTGACGGCTCCTTTCAGCAGGAAGTGTGGAACCGAATTAAATCCTATGGCAAACTCCCCAAGAATGTAAGTGTTTGTTTGTTACTGGGGGTAAGGGCAGTTTGTATATCATCAAGAGTTGGCATTTTCATTTCTTAGACCAACCAATAACCAATGAATACATGCTCAAGATGGATAGCGGTTAGTTTTGGGTGCAGTAAATCTACTTTTTGCCAACAAAAGTGTTTATAACTCACACCCATGTTTGCCAGCTTTGGCTGAAGTGTCTCTCTTGTTCTTTTCCTGCCCCTGCAGTCTCTAGCCTTCTCTAAACAGCTGCTCCGGGCAGTGGAGAAGGAGAAGCTGCACCATGTCAACGAACAGGAGTGCGAGAGGCTGGTGGAGAGGTGGCTGTCTGACGAATGCATGAACGCTATAATGAGCTTCTTCCAGGGCAAGTCCAAGCTGTAGCTCGGCAGCGTCAGTCGGGGAAGGCAGGAATTGTCTATTTCGTGGGATGTACTCCTCTGGAGCCTTAGTGACGCTACTAACTGTTAAGCTACCCCTACATAGAGCACTAACACAGTGACTTTCGGTGGGACTATTTGTATTTCTTGACTATGACTGACTCGCAGTGCCTTGTGTTGCGTGGAGACCAATGGTGTGTTTCTGAATCTAAAGGGAGCAGGATTCCCACAGAACACTGATCTTTCTTCAACTAAATGTATCATGCAAGTACACTTTTTCCTTTTAAGACCGATGCAAATGTTCATCACACGAGTCCCTTGATTCACTCGTCTCGGAGCATATCTATAATCCCAAAAAGTGTTGTATTGTCATTGTTTTAACATGGCATTAAAATGTAACCGATCATGTAATTATTTTGATTTAACACAGGATTTCAGTATTTCCATTGATGTAAGCAGAAATGTAATTTTTAGCCCATATTAAAAGACTAAGTGTGTCAATTATGGGGTTTAATCTCAACTGCTTAACAATTCTTTGAGATATCATTGAGCACATGCCATGTTCCACTGGGCAACTGCTAACAAATAAATAATACCAGTCAACAATGTTTGGTTGGCTGTATTAATGGTTCTACAAAATAATGTGATTTGGAATGAATGCAGATGGTCTGGTCTGGGAGGGTATACGTTATATATGATGCTTAAACTAGCAACAGTGCTTCCACCAAAAGAGAAACACGTCCTCTAATCAGTAAGATAAGAACAGCAGTGTTCGATAATGCATGTAAGTTACTCAGTGATCGTAAAACTTGGCCGCTTACTATAATGTTGACGAATAGCGAACCACAATAAAAGTTGTTTGGATTTTATTTCCTTGCATTATGTAATATGTACTTGATTCTAAGTGGCCGTAAATGAATGATGTCACACCCAGCATGTGTTGTAGTCGAGAGGGTATGTGGATGCAGGTCAGGCTTGAGTCGAGACCGGATCTTTAAAAACAGCATTATTCAACATCAGTGTTTTCATCTAGACTTTGGCTTGCACACCACTTAGTTGGAAGTCCCAAACTGAAGACTGGACTGGACAGAGACGTATTCATTTAGATTTAATCTTCATAGATTAACCAAAACAAGGCCAAATCATCCTGGATGGGCGATCGTATCTTTCCATATCATCGACTGGGTGTATCATTAACCAGATGTTAAGGTCCCTGCACACTGATCTCGCCTTCTCTAATAAATCTCCCCTTCACACGGCTTGGGTGCACATAACAATGGATACTACATCTGTAAGAAAGCAACTCCTTCTGCCCAAGGCAACGCTCCTATTTTCCACTACTTTTCTAAAAGGACCGAGTAACACCCATTTGCAAAGCGCCTGGGTGCCCAACAGAAACGCTGTAAGAACCACAACCACAAGAAGGACTGACTGGACTTGTGTGAATCTGACCAGCAAGACGGCACTGTTTCAGTTTTTCCCTTTGAACTGCCAGTGTAATTCTCCATTTACAGCAGCAGGCTCTACACATGTGTGCGTATGTGGATACGAGTAAGTATAACATTATTTTAAAATGTCTAGAATTAATTATTTGTTTAAATCAATAAATAAGGTGCTTATTTATGCAGACATACCATTACTAAATAAACAAAGTAAGAAAAACCCTGCAATTAAGTCCTTAAATTCACAGCACTTCTTTAGCCCAAAGAACACACCAGGCTTTTAAAATAAATGAAGTTGTTGACTTCTGTGCAGAATCCCTTGTGTCTCTAAGTGCCAGTAAGATCACTGTGCTTACTATGGTAACCAAACTGACTTGACATAAACACAACAAAGTAAAGTAGCCGTACAAAGGCACTGGTGGGAAAAATAAACAATGGGTGGGAAGATCACCTTTGTGCTGTGAAGGCACCAGTCACGTTCATGCTCTGTTCATTTAGCAGTCTGCAATTTCACACACCCTGATGTCAAAGTCTGCTTCTCATGTCAATTAAATGAGTGAAAATGTCTCCAATGATGTTCATTTGTCTCAGAAATAGGTAGGGGACTTCTTGGTTATCAATCCATATTCACTCAGTGAATATAAAAAGATAATTTTAATTTACATACCATTCCTGATTCATACCACTCCTAACCTAAATTATACAGTACTTGGATTGCAAAGTACCACTGATATTAACCTGTATACTACCATACAGTAATACATCAAGTAGTCACATGCACACAGTATCTTTAGATACTTCAAAATCTAAGTATATGTATTTTACATCAGTCTAATTTAGCAACACTACAGGCCTAAATGGTTTAATCTATTAATCTAGAATCATCAATATTTGGAAATACCCTTCAGCATACGGTGTGACACCCATTGCACGTGTAATAGTCTCGTATTGTAGCCTATTGTATTTAAAGGGATGATTTAATGTATTTATTCATAACTCAATCACCCACACGGCAGTGTTTGATCATTTCCCCAGGATTAAAGTCGGCACATGTAAAAGCGCTGTTTGCAGGCGGGTATCGTTGGCGGGGTGTCGGCTCGGCGGGGTGCAGAGAGGCCAGGACGAGTGCAGGAGAAGCAATTTTAGGTTTACCGTAAGTACTGTAATAGTGCGGAGGGCTCATTGTGTGTGGCGAGAGGAGATGCGTGCAGTGCAGACGGCAGCGCGGCGCGAGTACACGCAGTTCAGGATGCGGCGCAGCGAGCAGGACAGCCGGCCGCCCCGCACCGCCCGGCCCCGGCGCGCCTCTCCCGCACAGCCCGGCGTGAGTAGGACTGTCCACACACGTTGAAATAAATACACGAATACGTCAATACATGGACATTTATCTAGGATATTTACTTTTTGATTTGTTGATTCTTTTCTCTGTATTTAATGTTTATTGTTGGCATGGGTAGTCTGGGGGGTGCAGTGGATAATTAACAAGCCATTCAATTATTATAATTAATATTATTTTTACCATGCTCATCGCTACGTCAGGTGAACCACAAAAGTTACATTCAGTTTTGCATAATCAAATAGAGCAAACCGGGATAATCTCCCCTTGTTTTGATTATAATCATGATACTAATAAATATAAGAAACGTACAATTAAAGTTAAGATTGGAAGCATAATCTGCATTGATGTTTCGAGAGTTGTCTGGAGTTTTGCTTCACCAGAGCAGTGTAACTGTGCGGAGAGCAGAGAAATCGCCGGCAATGGAAATAAAGCCGATCGGCGTGTTTTGCAGAGCCCGGGCGCGCTGGTCCGCCGGCTGGAGGCGCTGAGCATGAGCAGCACAGCGGGCAGGCGAGCCCAGGTATGAGCCCGCTGTACTGATGCGCTGCGTTACAGCTCAATGAGCTTTGGAAAACGATCCTGCAGTCAATGCGAAGTGAACCATGTTTGCTCTGTAGGCTGGAGATCTATGTGGAGGGAATGCCTGGTGCATGTAATGGATACAACACAGTCATACTGAGCGGGTTGCTAATGGCACAGGAGGGGGGGGGGTGGATTAGGAAAAATATGTAATCGTCCTTATTTGTGCGATTGCAACGTGGATGGAGGCTACAAAACCGAAATGGGAATTGCAGGGTGATCAGTCCAAGGGGGTTATTGGTCTGTAGTTCACCAGCACTGTCAGACCTGGGAAAGTGTGAAACCTGAGAGTGCCACAGAATACATTTCAATAGCACTGATCCATCAAGGAAGGGTTTAGTTTTTCTTAGGCTACCTGTTATGTGAAATACGTTTTGATTCATACTAGATATTATTTATTTTTAAATCATTAACAGTATATATTTTTGTATATTTGTGAGCATAAAATGTTTAATTTTTAATTTTACTGTCCCAGTGCTTCAAAAAGAACAATCAGCTTTTTTTAAAAAAAAAAGATATAAATATGAGTTACTGAAACTTTTACAGGCATGAGCTGCATAGTTTAGATATCAAACATATTTTATGACCAAAAACACATTGAAAAGCATGCATTCACAGCTATGTTTAGTCTAAAACATCATAGTCCTATTGTTACCAAGTTAAAATAACACAAATGGGAAAATGTGAGACAGCATGTTTCACTTATAATGTGTTAAAGTGTACAGACATGTTATACCCTGTTGAAGTGTACAGACATGCTTATACTGTGTTAAAGTGTACAGACATGCTTATGCAGTTTCACTTGTGATCTTATGAGCATTCTGTCTCAAAAGCTCTGTTCAGCATGTCGATACCCCACCTCAACATGACTGGGAGATGCATCAATACTACACATTTTGCCAAAATAATGCTTGATTTGAATTCCTTAGCTCTTTCCACCTGGACTCCATTCAAATGAAAGTCAGGAGCTTCAGTCAAGCAGCTGCTTCAGCAACCTGTCCACTTCGTGGTAGGTAGACATGTTTTTGTTCAGTGCGCTTGTGGCTTGTGTGACGTGTCAGGGGTCGCTTAACTACACCAGTGTTTCAAGCTTATTGTCTGAGGGCAGATCAGCCTCAACAGCTCTCCTAATGAGTGTAAATAATAGATGCTTCATTATCATTTATCTGTATGGTGCACCGTGGAATATAAATTAATAACACTTCTCATTAAGCTGTTGGTTGCTCACCCGGAACCTCTGCAAACCATGCATGGCAAATCAGTCAGGAACAGTTACCCATTGGGCTGGTCTCAACTTTCCTCATTTAAATCCTTGGTAGGTGCAGCAAGGAGGGAGGCGCAGTGTTATGCATTAATTCATGAGAAACACAGGCATGGATAATAGTCACATGAAGTGGGTTTTGTTTCTGATAAAAACATATATAATCAGATTCTTTTCACAGCATGAGCCCAGCATGTTATTAACCCTAGAATGATACATTTTCTTAAGCAGTGGCCTCCAACCTTGGTCCTGGAGAGACCCAATCCACTTATAGGTCACCTTAAATCACTAATTTCTACATACTGGAACACATGGGAGATATTAATAAATTAAGCAACTCAACTAAGGAAATTCTTGAAATCTAAAGGCATTTAGACGATTTTGCTCCAGTGGTTTCTAAATAACTGAATTTACCAAACCACCCGTTTAATCGTTTAGAATACTTTCAGGTGCTTACAAATTGGTGATAGATGGGTGAGCTCCAAAACCTGCTGGATAGGGGATCTCAAGGACCAGGACTGGAGACCACTGTTCTAGAGTTTACTGTGCTGGTTTATTTTTGAAGCAACTGAAATGTTGAGCATGTGACAGCAAGTTCAATGATTGTAATGTTTGACTCCAATGTCTTTTCAGTCCTGGTACTCCTCAACATCACCAGCTGGGTAAGATGAACGGCAAGGCCTCCTCAGTTGAGGTCTACGTGCTCTCTGGACGGTATTATACATCTCAGCATCTCAGGGGAGATGGCAGCTATGTCATGCCTGACGCAAAGACACCTTCAGGAATAGGCCCTTGGCTGAGAGATAAAGGAGAGGAAGTTAGACCTAGAAGTACGGGCAGAATCTCTACCAATGGCTGGTCAGATTGCAGTAGGTTTGAAGGACTGAAGAATGATAAGGTGCCCCATGCCGTATTAATCAACGAGAGCAGCAGTACCAATCTGTACTTCACCTCAGAAGACAGTGACCTATCGGACGGTGAGAAAGGGGGCACTACCACCACCCCCAGGTGGAGCGGGCCAGTCGAACTCCAGCTGAGACCAGAAGCGTTTGAAGGAGAGGTTGACTCGGCGAGCTACGAGTCAGAAATCTTGGATTTTGCTTATCCCGAGTTTCTCCCTGAACCCCTCCGCTCTCTGGACCTGACGGAAGCCTTGCTCCTGTTGGATTGTGAAGAGAAGTCGTCCCTGCAGCACGGTGCCCTGGGCCCCATTGTCAACCGCCTGATTCAAATGGAGAAAATGCAACAGGCGACTGTACGGAAGGAGAGACCCAGAGCAGGCCGTTCTCGCCCATGCACTGCTGCTGGCTCCGTGAGAAGTGCCCTCAGACTCGGGAGGACAAGCTCTGCAGGCAGCCCTACCTGCTTAACTACTGGCTCAGAAACTGCCCTGTCACACACCTGCTCTGAGCTTCTCCATTCACGCTGCCAACCCCCTTCCACAGACTGTCAACAACCCCATGGCTCAGGGGCTAAAAGGAGAAGCTCTATAAAGCGACCAAAGACTGCATGTGAATCGACAAAAAACTGCAGAAAAAAGGCCCAGTCTAAGCCCAGATCCGCTCATTTGAGTCAGCCAGGCTCCAGCTCTGCCGCACTGTGCAGGAATCAGATGTGTAGCACAAAGAAACCCCTCAGGGCCGGACCTGGACTCCAGTCCTCGGCCTGCCCACTGCGGGCCTCCAGGAAGTTCAGGAGGCCAAAATCCTCAAAGAGAGACTGTGCACACAGTCCCAGCACAACTAAGGCCATGCGTTTGCAGAGGCAGAACATGGCACTTCCACAAAAACATATTGACAAATACTCTAGTAAGTAAGTATGTTCTTGTGTCACACAT
Source organism: Amia ocellicauda (assembly GCF_036373705.1). Taxonomy (NCBI): domain Eukaryota; kingdom Metazoa; phylum Chordata; class Actinopteri; order Amiiformes; family Amiidae; genus Amia; species Amia ocellicauda. The sequence goes on along the minus strand of NC_089851.1, from coordinate 44,237,738 downwards.
CAGAAATGTATGGGTTGGAAGAAAACAGTATTCTATAAAGTACATGCATGTATATAAAGCTGTCCTGGTTAAGGGCATTAAGAATATCATGTAAAAATTTGCATTGGCATTTCAGTCCTTTCCCCCCATCCAGTGTTCAATTTCTAATGAATGAACATCTAACTCACATTTCTGTATCAGACAAGGACAGCAACTTAGACTTCGTATGTTTTTTGGTTTTGTTTTTTAAACAAGAGGAAGATTAGTTGAATTTATATTTATTGGAAAAGTTCTTAAACATTTAATGAAAGTGTATGTCACAAAATAAAAAACACTGAATATAAAACTGCATTAATTATCAACGAAGCAGGTGCAGCGCGTCCGATCCCTGGGCCTAGGATAACTGACGATCCCTGCATCAGGTCAAACATCCAAGAGACTTGTACCTACCCTGCAAGACACAAGAGAAAAGAAAAGCACGGTTTACAACGAGTACAATTAGTGCTCCCTTGCATATTTTTCCAAAGATAAGAAAATATTACCTTCACAAGGTTGGTTGCTGAAATAGCCACGTACAGTGAGGGAAAACATCTTAAACATTTTTGGGGAATAACCAATTTGGTTTTTAGATCTAGGTATTCATATTCAGCTGCAATGTGAATCTTCTGCATTATGTAACAAAGTATCAATAATTCTCTAGCTGAACAAGTCAGTCAAGATCGACCCCTATCCTGGGGAAGTGGTGATATTTGGAGGAAAATAAAACTGCGAAGTGAAAGGAAAATGGCCATTATGGGGCCTGATATTCTAAACAGGTACTTCCAAATTTCCCATTGTCCTGCATTTCTGAATCACAGGTTCCAGCAATGTTGTTCATATCCTCCCAGCTGGTAATCCCTACAGTATTAAGACTAATAAATCTCATACCATACTAATGATGGAAATTTAGGAAAGTCATCCAAAGCGTGTGTGAAAGACAGTAACCAACAGCTGCTTTGTTAGAGAAACTCATTGTGACATAGCGATTGCTTCACATTGCATCTGAAAAGGTCAGGTAAGGAACAACCGAACGTAAACATTTGATATGGCTGTGCGGTAAGTCAATCCAAATTGGATCCCACTAATAAGGAATGCATTCATTTCTAGAATATGGTACACTGATAGATGCATCTGATTCTGGACAATAATAGGAGGAAAAGGGAGGCTATCGCACAAGTGAAGTCACAAAACTCAAGCAAGAATATTGGACATTCAAAATGCTCCACATGAAGCTCTTTCTATAACAGAAACCTTTGTGCAGGTCTTGGTATCCTTGCAGTCTTCAATGGGACAGCACCTAGGATACAAAAAACACATGAACCAGCGTCTGGATACATTTCTTCTAAACTAATTGATAAAGAGACTAAAAAAAACAAGCCAAAAAGGACTGGTTTACTTTGAAAACGATAGAAGATACTGAACTTGAAATGAACCATTAAGTAAAACTTACTTCGTACCTTTCATGTCAAAAGCATACACTGCACCGTTTCAGTTAAAAATAAAAGACTTTCCATTCCGTAAGTTAAAGATAAGTGAAATGCATATGGGGAGGTAACTCCCATTCATTAAAAATTTTAAAAGCTGCTCATAAGGGGGTAGGGGGTTACATTTTATTTAAAGACAATGCCCTGGATGGTAATTCCATGATAGTTTTTTTTTTGTATCTAAAAAACAGCTTAGCATATTTAACCACAAGTTTAAAAGGTGGGGGGTAAAATAAAATAAAAATAAATAAAAACGAAGCTCCTAATGTGAAATGCCAGAAGCGTGACAGCAAGGGTAACTGTGGTGACACTGTATATTGAAGCAAATATAAACCCACGATCACATTTTCACATCTCACCACTCCAAAATGAAATACTCCTGTTCGTCTCAGCTGAGCTCAAGGGATCAATGTCTTAATCATGATAAAAAAAACCTGATAGAAAAAGCATTTCCGTTAACTCATTTACTGCCACAGGGTTTATCTACACATGCCATCAGAAATGACCTTGTCAAGTAGATGAAGGCCTTGTCTCTTTTCAAAGTAGAACCATGGAGCAGAGGATGCGGACTGTGTCTCCTGGCTTTGAAGCTTAACTTGATTTTAGGTCTCTCTCAGCAACCAGAGGGAAAAGTGAGAAAACATCACAAACATTAATTAGTTTAGAAGAAACAAACTGCAGGTGATAGTCTCTTTTTCAGGTTCTCTTTACCATACAAATAAAAGCTGCAATGAAGGTCAAATTTAGAGATCTAATTTTGTTTTTATCCTAAGATGTTATTTATGATACAAATCTACTTAAAGAAAATTAAGGTGTTACTGTTAAAAAATAAAAAAAAGTTAGTGCATGAAGAAAATATATATTACAACAATACCTTAATGTCTGCAGCCATGTTTTTTTTTTCCACAAAAAGACTTTATTGTATGATGCTTTACGATGCATACTGAAAATGTACAGTAAATCTGCATGGGTCACTTCACATGCAGGGAAGTCTACTGATATTACAATAAGCAAAGACAAACTTAGATTGGGCAACACTACACTTTGGGTTCTTTCCCCCCCTCTTTTCTTTTCCTAAATCCCCTAAAATGTGTCAACAGTACAAAGGAAAAGGTAAAGAAGCAATTACCGCTTAAAATAAGCAGGTGTATACTCAAGAGCGGAAGGAATATGCCTGTATTGAAAGACAACATGATCGCAAAAATGAGAGGTCAAAAGACAAGACAATAAAACAAAACAAAAAATCTATAACCATAAAAAGTGCTAACTTTCCATGAAGTTAAACGCAACTTTTAAAACTCAGACCAAAGAAATGCCCACTTAGCCCTGACATGCAGTTACTAAAGAAAAAAATAAAAAATAAATTTATGTATAGCTACACTGTAGTTCAGATAAGTGTGAACGGTTCTGCAAAGATTTTATTTATAAAAGAAGCAGTACACTGAAGGCGCCATCATCCATCAAAACTTCCCCTATTAGTGTGTAGTGTGTGGTTAATTTAATTTACTTTTTTCAATTTCAACTGCCAAGCCATTTTGGAGGGAGAAAACAACTATCATAATCAAACCAAAAACAAAATGTCGGCACTTAGCTCAAGGTGGTTGTTTTTTTTTTTGTTTTGTTTGTTTTTCACATTTAGGAACATGCACGAGGCAAAATGCCAAAAAGCCAAACACTCTTCAGTACGGTCTTTGCCAGTGTGTACTAATGTGCAAGAACACCAGTGAAGTTGATGGGTTTAAGCTTACCTTCAGTGTACTGAAAGTGGTACACAACCTGCTTTAAAAGAGGAGACCGTCACTGCAGGCAGGCTCAAGTAGGACAGACCTCCCTTCGGCACAGAACTACACCAAGGGCATTCTGCTGTGGCCTGCACACATACACCTAGGAAAACGTGAATATAAACAGCATTTACGCTGGTCTTTTCACAGAAAGCATGGTTGCCAAATCTGCACAAACACTAAACACACTCACACACACACACATATGTATACATATATGTGTGTAGGTGTATGTGTGTGTGTAGGTTTAAAAAAAAAAGATACAAGTTATGGCATAAACAACGCTCTGTAAAATGTGTACAATCATAGAAAGCGCTTTTATTTAGTTTTAGGATTCTCTGTGCAGCCTTGGCAACTTTCCCTACAATCAGAATCTGAACAATACAATAATTTATTTACAGTCATTATATCCTCTGCAACAATACCTGCAAGGGCCCAAGAATGAGCGATTCTTTTTTTTTTTTTTTTTATTGAAAAAACTAAATAAAAATCTAGGGATCAGCTTTTCTCCCCCAACTTTAAATATTAACCGGAATGGCCCATGTGGAAAGTAAATAATTTGCCAACTAAAACTGGCCTTTGACGTTCGAATTTCAAAACTGCCTTTTAAGCCGGGAGCTGAGCTTGCTGCAGGTTGTGTGAAAGATTCTTGGACCCCTACTTTGGTGCTGTACTTCATAATAAAACAAAAGTATTTATGTGGGTGAAAATAAAAAACAAAACAAAAAAAACATTACTTAAAAATATGTTTTTCTATGAATCCTTCAGTCTCTGAGGTTATTCCGAGACCCAATGTACTTGTGTGCTCAGATCTTCTCCTGAATGAAGAGATGCTGCAGAGCCTGGTTGATGCTGATTCTCTTGGCTGGATCCAGCATCAAGATCTGGTCCAGCAAGTCCTTCAGCTGAATGACCTTCTTCCGCTGATCCTCAGGCAACCTCTGACAGCCGATCATGTCAGTTAACAGGTCCTTGGTGGGGTTAATGGTGCTCATCACGGTCACTTTCTCCTGTGGCACAGAGGAGCATAGACACAGGATTTTCAACACAAGGCCCAATGGAGGGCAGGTGGGTCCGGGGGTTTCATGCAATGCAGCTTTGTTAAGTGCAATTCAGTATAAATAAAAATATATCACTGGAGGAGATCTAAAAGACTATACAGATTTTAATTAACGACTACAGAATCTACAGAATGTTTCTAAAGATTTTTTTTTAAAAGAACAGCAAATCCCTGAGGAAAGATTAAAATAAAAATATGGTGTTAGGAAAGGCATGGACCACAGGCTGGAATAAAAATCTTTAAAAAGCTCCATTCATTTTGACAACGAAAAGAACACTTACCCTTTCGGTCACTTTATCCACTTCGATATACAAGAAGTTCAAGTTTTGGTCAAAGTGCTGGTCTTTGAACAACCCTTTCCTGATCATCTGTGAACAAAAAGCTAAGTATTTAAAATAAAATAAAAAAGCAATGTATTACAAAAAAACAAACAAAAAAAAACAACAGATTTGTCCTTGCCTAACCAGGGGCTGCATAAAACAATTAGCTGTCCATTTAGGATGTCCAGCTTTTTAAATGAAACTTTTTCAAACAGGAACTGACGCACGTGATGCCGCAACAGGGCCATCGACCTGAAAATAAGATATTTCGGGAAGCTGAAATAGAAAATCTTTTACCTATAATGTATTTTACTAAAGCCCTCATAACCAATAGAAAGTGTTTTTGTAAGCTGTGCTGCCTTTGAGTATCCATGGTTTTGGTTAGTGTTTATTCTCATCATGACTGAAGGTTACCGTATACTATGGTACTGAAGCACATTTGTATTGAAAATTAAATCGCTTTTCAAAATTAATAACTAAAATAAAGCAAACAATGTTTGCTGAAAATGCTGATTGGATATCATCAAGCAAAAATGGTCTCTAAATGACAAGCAAGCTTAGATCACAGTAAAAAAAAAAATCTAAAGAAAATTAGTGTAAACACTTCTCAGACAATGTTGGATAAAAGTGAAACTTTTTAAAATCCTACATTGTGTTTTGGCTATGATTCGTATTGCAATACATATATAACGTATGCAGTAAATAAGTTACACTTTTGCAGGCATTTTTACATACATTTAAAAACAACAGATCTCCCTCTTGGGAGAAAATGCAGAGAAGCTGTACTTCTTGTACTATAACCTGCCACTGTGTGAGCGGCAGTGTTGAGCACTGAGCAGGACGTGCAAACCTGAGAGAACCTGGCCTGTGTAAAATGCTTATATAGCCCAAGCTAGGCCAGCCAGCACTTTATGGTTATGAAGAAAATTAATATTAACCTAAAGTTTATTGTTCAAATGTAAAAATCCTGCCTTCAGTGCATATTTGTCACAATTTCTCTATGAGCCAAATTTGAGGAAATTGCAAGAAATTACACGAAAATTGACAATTTTGCATGCTAACTAAATAAGTAAACCGGCCGATATATCGATTATTGGAAAATTTTGCTTCAAATTTTTGGTATCGGAGCCAAAAAAACAGTATCTCTACATCCGACGTTTTATTTTCATCATGTGACTCAAATATGACAACTGCTAAATACAAATTTCAACTAGCAGCACACATACCTGGACACAATTGACACAGCAGTGCAGATTGTGGTTCAATTACTTTTCAAACCTCTATTGGGAGAGATTTCAAACAGTTCCTCCCTGTCACATGTGCTTCAACAACAGCAATTTGATACAGCAATTATCATTAAACACAGGTGTATGGGTCTTGAATGAGATCCAAGTAACCCAATGAGGACAAGGAAAGTGATGGACTTAAGAAATGTGGACAGCATGAGACTATCACAGGTCTCCGCTTTGATAATCGTCCACCACTCTCTTTCTTACCTTGTTTGGCATTTTTCCCTTGAGGTCCATTGCGAGTTTCACCATGTGGTTATTGGTCTTCCCTGGAAACAAGATCTTTCCAGTGTACAGTTCATATAGGGTGCAGCCCACAGACCACATGTCAATGCCGTAATCGTAAGGTTTTCCAATTACTGTAGGAATAAAAAACAAAAAGCTTTAATCACAATAGAGTTAATCAGCATTATATTCTATATAGCAAGTGAGGAAGACTGAAGTAGCAGAACAAATACGGAATGAACAAACTATTAGGCTATTACCCGAAAAAGTTCAGCAGAGTGAGCAGAACACTTACTGATCTCAGGCGCTCGGTAGAATCTACTGACGAGGTATGGAGTGATGTCATTATCTGCGACATGTGAAGCGGAGCCGAAATCACACAGCTTGAGGATAGTTTTAGATTCATTTACCTGTTTAAAGAATACAAAAAGAACATAAAACCTTTTTCTTAAAGTCTGAAACAGCAGACCACAGTGAATTGCTCAAAATATATAATTTAAAAACACCCATATTTAAATATAAATACTATAATTAAGCCTGGAGATCTCTTTAAGACTCAATCTTCAATCCACAGGGAAGCCACAATAGGTTGAGAAGAACTGCCCCCTCAAAATCCTTGTGTCGTGCTGAAGACTATTTTACTACATCGTAGGAAGTTTTTAAGCTTACTGCTGCCGGTGTAAATCAAGTTCAGCAAGTGGATTCTTTAGATCACCTAACTCTACTGCCAGTGCAGTCTCCTATTGTTCATTCCCTTTATGATTTACTGGCAGGAGGGGAAACGGTACTTAACAGCTGCAGTCTGAAACAGCACTCAAGGACAATCCATCCCGAGTTGTGACTTGAAATGCCTGTGTTATGGAAACCTGGACCTCCCCAAAGAAGCCTGTCACTGGACTGCTGTACATTGTACATTGAGGAAGACAAACTACCACACTGGGACATAAATCAATCCCCTACCTTAAGGAAAGATTTTGGACACGGGCTAAACAGTGTATAATGTATTATTCTTTCACCACTGTGTAGAGCAGCACAGAAGGCAGTGTTGTATACTTACCAGTATGTTGTCGGGTTTGATGTCGGCATGCAGGATGTTGCATCTTTTGAGGAGTTTGAGAGCCAGGAAGAGCTGCTGGCTGTAGGAGCGCACTGCTTTAATGTGCAGGCCGACATCTTTGCCGTATTTCTTCAGCACCTCTCGCAGATTCATGCTGAGCAAAACAATACCATTCACACAATTACACATAGACTCCTCTACACTTCAGCCACATTAAGATTAACAGCTTAGAGCGGACTGAAATCTGGCACAATCCAAACAGGAGAGGGTAGAATGTTTTAATTAAATCACAAAAGACTGTTTAATAGCAATAGTAAGAAATGGTAACTGACTTCATTACAACACCACCACCATGGATTAGTCTCTTGTGATACGACTGTGGTAGGATTGAACACGGCATTCATTTTGGCGATATGCTTTATATATGTATAAAAATGGCTTGGCAATTCTGCCTTCCATTTGCGCGAGAGATTGCATTACTGATTACAAAAGCCACTGTGTGTGTGAGGCCCAGACTCCTGCTGCACTACACTGCCGGGGGACGTACCTGAGGGGCTCGAACACCAGACAGAGGTGCTGCTTGTGGTAGAAGTGCCTGAAAAGTCGCAAGCAGTGAAACTTATCATCAGGGTCGGCATCGTTGAGTTTCTTAAGGAACTCCAGCTCTTTCAGTCCAGTCTTCTGCCTGTAAGATACAGATTACTTTATTAAAAAAATAAAAAGTCTGGAAAATGTTTAATATACTATAGCGAATAACTGTATTCCATGTTTTTACAATCACATTGGATATCATTTAAATTTAAATTCCTCATGTTTCCAATATCTTTCACCTTCTATGATTCAGTTTTAAATGCTTATTTGAAGGGATTTTTTACCCTCCATGCAGAAGCAGGATTCACCCACTCCTGCCAAGAATGTCTTTTGCCATTAAGACAATCCGCTAGGCCTTGGAAAACACACACATTGAAATCCCTTTAATAAAATGTATTTAAAGGCTCTGTTGGTGATTGGCCAGCAGCTAAAATTTAAAAGTTTTTACAGCAAAAGGAAAAAAATATCTACATAGAACAGCCACATATGTGGATTTGAAGTCTCATCACCTCAACAGTCCTGCATTCTCCCCATAAACAATTTAGGTTCTTATAAATACTTTTGCAATACACACCCAGAATATTATCAGAATAAAACCAAAGTAACTCACATGAGCTCATTGTTGCGGATGATTTTGACTGCCACCTCTTGGCTGGCTCTGGCCATGTCTCTGGCTCGCACCACGTTACTAAAGACTCCCTGGCCGGTGTAGCCGTACACACCATAGCGCTTGTCTAAAACCTCTCCGATATTCACACCTAGAGGGAAGAGATGGTGAGAGCTCCTTAAACACAGTGGAGAAAAATACTGTCCTGTGTTAAGGGAGCAGATACACTCACCTAAAGGATTATTAGGAACACCATACTAATACTGTGTTTGACCCCCTTTCGACTTCAGAACTGCCTTAATTCTACGTGGCATTGATTCAACAAGGTGCTGAAAGCATTCTTTAGAAATGTTGGCCCATATTGATAGGATAGCATCTTGCAGTTGATGGAGATTTGTGGGATGCACATCCAGGGCACGAAGCTCCCGTTCCACCACATCCCAAAGATGCTCTATTGGGTTGAGATCTGGTGACTGTGGGGGCCAGTTTAGTACAGTGAACTCATTGTCATGTTCAAGAAACCAATTTGAAATGATTCGACCTTTGTGACATGGTGCATTATCCTGCTGGAAGTAGCCATCAGAGGATGGGTACATGGTGGTCATAAAGGGATGGACATGGTCAGAAACAATGCTCAGGTAGGCCGTGGCATTTAAACGATGCCCAATTGGCACTAAGGGGCCTAAAGTGTGCCAAGAAAACATCCCCCACACCATTACACCACCACCACCAGCCTGCACAGTGGTAACAAGGCATGATGGATCCATGTTCTCATTCTGTTCACGCCAAATTCTGACTCTACCATCTGAATCTCTCAACAGAAATCGAGACTCATCAGACCAGGCAACATTTTTCCAGTCTTCAACTGTCCAGTTTTGGTGAGCTTGTGCAAATTGTAGCCTCTTTTTCCTATTTGTAGTGGAGATGAGTGGTACCCGGTGGGGTCTTCTGCTGTTGTAGCCCATCCGCCTCAAGGTTGTACGTGTTGTGGCTTCACAAATGCTTTGCTGCATACCTCGGTTGTAATGAGTGGTTATTTCAGTCAAAGTTGCTCTTCTATCAGCTTGAATCAGTCGGCCCATTCTCCTCTGACCTCTAGCATCAACAAGGCATTTTCGCCCACAGGACTGCCGCATACTGGATGTTTTTCCCTTTTCACACCATTCTTTGTAAACCCTAGAAATGGTTGTGCATGAAAATCCCAGTAACTGAGCAGATTGTGAAATACTCAGACCGGCCCGTCTGGCACCAACAACCATGCCACGCTCAAAACTGCTTAAATCACCTTTCTTTCCCATTCAGACATTCAGTTTGGATTTCAGGAGATTGTCTTGACCAGGACCACACCCCTAAATGCATTGAAGCAACTGCCATGTGATTGGTTGGTTAGATAATTGCATTAATGAGAAATTGAACAGGTGTTCCTAATAATCCTTTAGGTGAGTGTATATATGCTCATGCCAATCTGCTACAAAGGTGGTTACATGATGTAAACTGTACAAAACAGTATACAATCTGTACAAATAAGACAATCTGAAGTTCAAATAAGCTGTGCACTTTTGTATTACTTCAATAGCAAGTTCTAGCAGTTTTGCTTCATGGGTGGCAGTTTTTCTTGTGCATATATTTCCTGAATTGCAAACAAAAACAAGACAAAATTGAGACAAATACATTAAATATAAATCGCATGCTTCAATAAATAACATAGGTTGTCAGTTTTTAACTTACGATAGTAACCCTCGGCGTCAGTCCAGTTATCCCTGAGATTGGGGTTCTCTTTGAAGTCCTTCCCAATACCGGCTGCTCGGAGTCTTGCACTCTGCAAAAACAACACCAGTCCCATAATTTGCCCACAATTCCCGTCTGACCCTGGCTTCACCTTTCACCAGTCAGAACTCCTTCCTCATGCCAGAAATCTTACATTAAGGTTAAAATCGGCCGGTATAGATATTCAATTTGCAAGACAGCTGTGAATTAATCGTGCGGAACTAACCAGACGATGCGCCATTAATGCAGTGCCTGCAGACCGTGTGTGGGGACAGGCATACATTACAAGGGGAGCAAGGGGCCTGCTTAGGTCACCATGAATGCTGCATACAAAATCCCAAAACCAGCGTGTGCATCACATGCAGGTCAACAACTGGGATTGAAGACTTTTTCCAGTCTAAGCAGCTGCAAGACTCAAGTCACAACAGCACTGCCTCCATCCCAGTCTTTCATGAAGGGTAAAGCAAAGACTGAACCACACTTTCCGTAAATGCAATATTGCACCACTCCACAAGTGTTTCCGCCATTTCACAAGATACTTGGGTTGCTGCTACTTACTACTAAGGACACGAGCCCTTTATTATTTGTCCCAACCCTCTACAGCACTCAACACTGCTATAAAAGTACAGAGTTTAAAGGGAGATTTGAATGTCCAGTACGTTCCACACGGACAACCGTTAACTGTAGGAGGTGCCGAGTAAAGGCTTTGTGGACTGTTTACTTCACCCCGAGGCTGATAGGGGCACTTTCTCCTGCTAAGATCTTACAGACACATGGATGTAAAAATCACATTTTCTTTAATACCCTTCAAGAAATGGTCATTAGCCTGACATGACTTCAAACACCACAGCTAACACGACTGCTTAAATAAATAAAATAAAAATAAATAAATTCAGGTGCACCAACATCCCAACACATTCCAGCTGTGTGCCAGGGGAAGGGAAAACAATGTGGGGAGGGATCTGATTGAGCTTCGGGACAGGAATATTCTCCCTGCAATTATCATATGAAATGCTCAAGTATTAATGCCACACAGGGCTAACCTTTCAACAGCCCATCGCCAGTAACCAGAATGATCCACACTCACATTTAGGATACTTTCCATAGAAATTAATTTTAAAAAGTCAGGAGAATAAGAAACAAAACCTATCAAAACTTAAAACTCAACCAAGAAGACCAAGTGGAACTCAAATTATTCAAATTTTACAGAAATCGAACGCTGGAAAAATACTTACGTCAAAATATGCAGCAAACATGTCATCAGATTCTGTAAACATATCTGGGGCTAATGGCTTTTTTGGGTTTGATCCTAGAAAGACAAAAGGGTGGAGAATGAGGGAAAAAAAGTTATATTAACTATATTAAGATTTATATATACACACACACACACACACACACATACCTAGAGGGAAGAGAAGACAAGATCACATAAAAATGGGTATAATTCCTACACTGTTCACCCAATTTGGATGCAACTACCCTCAAATTAAAGATGAAAGTCTACACTTCAAATCAATTGTGGTGGCGTAAAAAGCCAAAATTATGACAATTGTCACTGTCCAAATATTTATGGACCTAACTGTATGTGTGTATGTACATATTATATATAAACATCTTCATCTTACAAATAAAAATGAACTGGTTGCACATATAATCAAATGAGCTTCATATCCAGAGAGCAACAAATTCACAAAGATCCATGCAATGTAAAAGCATATTTAAATTCTGAACTGCACATTAACACAGGCATTGTGCTTCAGCATCTTGTTTCATCAGTAAACAGATCAGTATGATGAATAGGATCTGCTCCTCTACTACGCAAAAGTGCAGCTTAACCTATATATGCACACACACACACACACACACACACAATACTTTCACAGGTATATTTTGCATTGCAATTTAAAGGCAGACCAGCATTCGTTAACTTGCAGAAAAATAGGCTGAATCCAGACCAGTCATTATTTAAATTCCCTACCGCCCCATCAAACTTCTGCCACTGGAATGGTTTGTTATAACCCTTCCCATTTCAGCCTTTTTTTTTTTTTTAACCAAATATCAATGAGTCACAGACGGATTTAATTTTTCAGTAAATGTGACTCCTCTGATCATGAGCCTAAGGAATGAATTCAAATATTTTAGTTTCTGTTTTGATGCTTTAGATTTTGGAGGAGAGAAGGTGGGGTTGGAGTAAAAATAAATGAATAAACAAGCAACTCCTCCTAAGTACCATCTTTCTCCACGGCGATGAGGTTGTGTTTGGCCTTCACGTTGGCCTCGAAGGTGTCCACGTTCTCTCTCTCATACTCCTTCACGTCGGCTGCCACTCTCTCCAGGATGTCGTCGGGGGAGGGCGAGCGGCTCCTGGAGCTGCTCTGGGGGCTGCTGGGCTCTGACGGGACTGACATGTTGCTGTCCTCGTTCACAGACTTGTATTTCTGCAGAGAGGGGAAAGAAACGTTGTTTAACGTTGGCCAAGTAATAAATGTTCCAAGTAATAAAAAACACATATGGTAGCACAACATAAGGATTAGGTCTGCAGGATGTGCTTCATTTCTTGCCTTTACAGGCATTTAAATAACTTACTGCTATTCAGGAATATTAACTACCATTGAATACCTTTTGTCAGGCCTGGCTGACCCTAGGCCAGGAGAGTGGCAGGGCCTTCTGGGTTTTTCTTTTATCCTGACCATTCAACTGCTTTATTGAGACAATTGTTGGGCTTAGTCAAAATATCCATGTGTTGGGGTTTCCAGTGATGGATGATTTAGAAAAACCCTGCAGGATTGTGGCTCTCCACGAACTGGGTTGGCCACCACCTTCACTCTAAGCCCTCAGACTCTCTGAAAATCTAGTCGATTGAACTTCGGTGATGCTAATGACAAACGTAGTATTTTTTCCTACTTTAAGGTTGGTTTCACAGACCCACATTAGCACCAGTCTTGGATGACCAAATATTATTTTAGATCTGACAGTTCAAGACTAGCGTTAATGATAGGATTGTGAAACCAGCTCTTAGTATTCGAAACAAAGCAAAATCACAAATAGTAGGTTAACCTCCACAATGGCCTGCCGCTGTAGCCTCCGCTGCTCAATAAGAGCTTCCTCATCCTCTTCATCCACATCATAGTCCTCGAGCCTGGGGAAATCAAACACACCACAATGACACACTTGAGTCACAGCTCAGGGGGGAAAAATAAGACATTATTCATCAAGTTAATTATGACGTGCATAGGAATCGGGCCCATAAACACTTAAACAAGTGGTTGGAATACTTCCAAGAGGACAAACAAATATTCAAATGCACAGCGAGGACCAGGGCTGGGTACTGAGGATCTGGAGCACCAAACTTGCCTGGCAAGTAGGGAAATACCACACTATCCTTGCAAAGGAGTCTGGCAATAGGGAGCTCTTACACTTCTTCAGAAGAGGACTCCTGGTCAACTTTCATGCCCTCTGAGAGGCTGCCTTTGAACTTGTCCTCCTTGTCTCTGCTGCGCCTCCGCCTGCGGTCCCGGGAGCCCGAACGCCAGCGCTGCCTGAGCCGACCCATTCTGTCCCTGTCCATAGACCTGGGGGTCACAAGAACGAGACCACTGAGATGAACGCAAGAGACATCATCCACAGCTTCAGCAGCAAGATGAGCCATGGGGTTACTATTAGAAAATGACTCATTACTGACACTCATGTATATGCTAACTGTAAAGCCCCATGTGATCGATTCCTTTTGAAAGGGCACTGTATTAAATAAAGATCACTGGATGGATGGATTAATGCACTATTAAGCTGCCGTTTGTGAGGCACTGACCTTCGGCGGAGGGGCGAGCGGCTTCTCCTGCGGGGCGAGCGGCTGCGTCTAAGCGGGGAGCGGGACCTCCTCCTCAGGGGGGACCGGCTCATTCTGCGTCGGGGCATCAGGGGGCTGTCCCGCCGCCCGGCCACCTCGTCCCGCGTACGCACCCTGTGGGACAACAGCAGAGATAAGCTAGGGAGTCCAGCGCGAGCCAATACAAGAAAAGCACTGGGAAACCTGAGGTGACAGGCCACCAAAATACTGCAAATAGCCTGTATGAAAACTTCATGATTTATAATAATAAAATAAATAAAAAAGTTCTGGCAGCTTTTTAAGACAGGAGGCGAGTTGCTAAATGCTGAACAAACAATGCTGGATATTAGAACGCAAATGTAGTCCGACAAGTATGCATCGTTTGCCCACCAAGAATAAGAGTTTAGAGACAAGTGACCCCCCCCCCCCCCCCCATCACTTCCCCACACCAACAGGGTGTAATTTGAGGTGACCACAGGAATCTAGGGAATTTATTCCCACACATAAATACACAGTAATTTATATTTGTAGCTGATCACATTATCCACTGCACCTGCTTGACTAGACCCAAATTAAAATCTCAGAAAATATTTAGCAAAATGGGGAAGTGGACTACGTGCCTCCTGACTGAACCAAATGTACCTGAAATCATGGCGGATGCAGAATCAGGCTTTCCACTTTAGGCCTCAGGCTGGACTGGCGACAGTAGGCCCTTGAAGAGCCTCATATAGACAACCTCCTCCTCCTCCTCGTTGAAAGACAAGGTGGTTGCGAAAAACGTACCTGACAGGAGAAAGCCTCTGGCGGTCGAGTTCTCGTCGCCTGCGATCTACAGATCGGCTCCGTGCTCTCCTGACGGGAGACTTGTTCCGGATGGGGGATGCCCTGTCGGCCACCTGGGCATTTGCAGGGGGAGGTGATCGACTGCGTTTCACCACACGGTCCCTCCGCCTGGGTGAGAGACTGCGCCTCTGAGGGCTGTGGCCACGCTTCCTGCTGGGTGAGCGGTTCTCCTTCCCGGATGAGGCGTCTTTGGAAGGCGACTTGGCCGGTTTCTTGTCCTTGTCCTTGTCCTTTTCGACCTCCGAGCGCCTGGGTTTCCTCTCCTTTGACCTGGACTTCCTCTCCCGAGATCTGCTCTTTCGCTCGGGGGACCTGGACTTCCGGCTGCGCTCCTTGTTCCGGCCTTCGCTGGTTGGTGGCGGGGGTGACCTCTTAACTACCCGGCTTTTCTCTGCATCACCGGAGGGAGACGCAGACTTCCTGGCCCTCTCGACGGAGGAGCGCCGCCTGGAGGCTGGGGACTTGGATTTCCGGGAATGCTCCTTGGACCTGGCTGGGCTCTTGGAGCGCCTCCTCTCCTTTGACCTGCTCCTGGCTTTCGTCTTCTCCTTGCCAGCTCCTTCCATTGCCCCGCTCTTGCTTTTCTTCTTGTCTGACTTGTGCGTCCTCACCCGGTCTTTGGACTTGCTCCGGCTCCTACGTTTTGAACTGGGCTTGCCGTCGGTCGACTCGCGTTTGGCTTTAGAGTCCTTTACAGACTGTGACCCACCCTGGCCTTTCAGGGTAAGCGCCTTGGAGGGGCCTCGCTGTTCCCCATTGCGTGCCCTCTCCTGGATCTCCCCCTCCTCCTCCGAGCCTGAGTTATAACCCTGCAATATCAAACCCATCCCTGACTGTACCTTGCCTTCCATCAGTTCATTGTCCAGCTCGGCTTTAATCATGGCCCTCTGCTTTTCCAGGTCCTCCAAGACTGCCATGTCATCCAGCTTAGGCCGCTTGGAAGGTGAGGCGTCTCCTTTGCCGGTAGCGTTGGTGGAGCCAGCAGCGACGGATTCCTTCCTCTTGCGTTTCTTGCGTTTGTGCTTGTGCTTGTGTTTCCTGTCCTTATCCTTGTCCTTCTCCTCCTCAGAGGAGTGCTTGTGTTTCTTGTGTTTGCTCCGGTGCTTGTGCTTCTTCTTCTTGTGTTTGCCATGTTTGGGCTCCAGCTTGTCCTCTGCCTCGGACACATCCCCATTCTCCTCGTTTTCGCTCTTCTCTGAGCTCTCTGCATCTTCGCCTCTGTTGAACAGAAAAGGAGACTTGCATATTGAAAGCAGCCATTACATCCCAGTTGTGAGCTTGTAGATGCTATTACTCAAGAACACAAGTAACACTGGGCATTACAGAATGGAAGAATAAAACAGGTGGCAGTGAAATATCAACACCTGCATCTTCACCTCTTTTGAGCAGAAGTGTACATTTTAACAAACGTAATAGGAGGGGGGCAGGGGCTGTACAGCTTTACAAGGCAACAACTGATGGGTTTATATCATATATATTAAAAACAAACAAGGTAGAAATGTTGCAACGGCTGGCTGGCTTTTCTTGAATTGAAAAATCCAGCATTTGCCCTGTATTATGGAGCTTAACCTCCTTCTACAATGCTAGGAAGGAATGTAATTAAACAGCTGTTGTGAGCTTCTAGAAGTTCAGAAATCTGATTGGATTTAAATTCTTGCAGCTAGAAATACACTGTGGAGAGAGACTAGCTGCCCATAGGTTAGTGAAGATTTCTGTATGCTCTTTGCAATACATTTAGGCTTGTCACACCACTAGCTTTTATGTGCAAGTATACTTGTGCTTTTATGGGATAAAGGGATATAGCAGAATTAAATTAATTGAAATTTGGGAACATGACAAATGACATGCAGACATTTAATGATTACTTTTTAAAAAGGAAAAAAAAAAAAAAAAAAAAAAAAAAGTCCCAGTTATTGAAATCTAATGAGTGACAATTCTGGTCTGTGTGAAAATTGGTACAAAAAATTTAAATTTGCTAACTCTCAGGATAACACAGTAAGGCAGGAGACTTGGCCAATGGCAGAAATAGGCCTACCTCCTGCATTCAGTTAATAGAGGACAGAGCAACCTGCACTCTACCAGATGTGGTATGGGTACTTTCAAGTAAACACATCCACACCGTGCTGATTGAGAAATACAGTGGCGAATATTTATAGCGATGCAAATACCAAAGGCTACAATTTTAGGGCTTCTGGATTTTCAGAGATGACAATAGCAGTACGCATAAGAGCACGTATCAACGTGGCACTTTTTTTTTTTTTCAATAAATTAAAATACAAATATTTTCCACTTCATCTTGCTTTGTTTCAGGTCTGCTACACTTGCTTTTCAGTCACACTGTTGAGCTCGAGGACACAAAATTACCTTTTTTCTTCTTCCAATTAACATTAATTAGGTGGCAGCCAAAAGGTATTAGCACCCTTTATTCTTCATCTTACCCAAAGGCATAAGACAAGTCCTCCTAAGCCTTCATTATTATAAAGATCGTGTATGTAGAGGTCAGTTGCACACTGTCACAGGCCAGTTTTGCTCCCATGAAACAGGGGCTTCACTGTGTAATAGAACAGCCCAAGTGGAAACAGCCATTGTAATCTCACACGTCTGACCCTCTGAAAGACTTCAGGGACTTCATGGCCACTGACTGCCTACATTCTTCCACTTATGAGGGTACATAGTGTGGGTCTAGATGGGCCACAACCCAGCAGCTTTAAAGGATGTCTGTATACAAACACCCAACAAACCGAGAAAATATTAACAGGAAATCAAAGAGACTTTTCCCCCCACTCACGTAGTAAAATCCACTCTCAAGTAGCAGAGTACTTTAAGTAAACGATGAAAACAGGTATGTGTTGAATAACACTGGAGTACATGGATATTACATTTTAATATTTATCAGGGTCTAGGACTGAAGTCTTCTAGATAAGAAGAGTACAGATGTATCCAGGAATGGATGAATCCACAGACATGTTGATCTGCAGGTGCACTGTCCCAAATGGACTTTCTTCTGTTCTCAACCAGTCTTTGGTATCAATATATACACACTAAATTATTTAGGCCTGATTTTACAAGCCCATATTTCTAGTATTGTAGATTATTAAAAACTGGGATTCTAATCCAAAATTCTGGTCCACAGCCTGTGTACAGTAATGACTGCATAATTACTAACAATGTATTTATAATCAACCAATGGCATTTACACACCCTGTTGTAATTCAGTGCAATCTGGACACTACAGCACTTGTATCTAGTACCACTGGTCTATGCAAGAGTTCAACAAACACCGCAGGGCGAGTGGTAGCAAATGTCCGTATTACAGAGTATTTTGAGCCATCTGAACATATGTAGTGCTGATTTTACAATTAAAGCCGTTTTAATAACGTCACCACCACGTTATAAGTTTCTCCGGCTGCTCCTGACACTCGCCCACATGTCAGCAACCCGTCTGTTCAACCCTGGGGACGCGGGTACAATGAGGCGAGAGGCCGGGGTTTCTCTCCGACACGAAGGAGGACACAATAACCAAAACACAGACGCGAAAGGGAGACCGGAGGTTTGTTTTCCCCCCACCCCAATTAATAAACTTTTTCTGTAAAATGAATGATATGGCGCGCAAAGCTGACTTTAGTGTCAGATGCGATGTATGCGCTCGGAAGAAAACTGCGCAGAAATACGAGCCGAATGCTTTTTAAGTCAACTTTGGGGACCGTTGGGTCTCTCTCGCCTGGCCTTGCAGCCATGAAGTGGGCAAATGCTCGTTACTTTCCGTAACTATTCCCCCTCGTTCGTTATATAAATGTGCATATAA
Organism: Amia ocellicauda; assembly: GCF_036373705.1. Lineage (NCBI taxonomy): Eukaryota > Metazoa > Chordata > Actinopteri > Amiiformes > Amiidae > Amia > Amia ocellicauda. The sequence goes on along the minus strand of NC_089851.1, from coordinate 44,219,065 downwards.
TATAATATAATAATATAATGTGCGGGGTTTAAAATCCAAGTCACAAGTTTTCTAGTGTATGTGCATAACGTCTCCCCCACGTTTTCTAGTAGTAACACAGCAGCGGCACTTTGGCGATCATGGAGGCTTTATTGAAACACGCTACAAATCTCCGGTCATCACAGTCAAACAGAAACGACCGACATGTTGTTTAATCGTTTTAAAGAGATTGTAACGGCGTTATTTCTTACTCCTGCTCTTTGCCACTGTCCAGGCTCTTCCCGTCCACCTCAGTCTCCATGTCGGCCATTTTCATCAGCAAGTACAACTCCGCCGGTGCGCCTGCGCAGTGGGAGTGACAAAGGACGGATAACAACAGCAGCTAGGGAGCGTCCGACTTCTACACGCTTTCTACGGATTTCTCAATACCGACTGTTTTACATGGATATACGGACGGGGAAAACACAAAACAAACAAGAATAAATGTACATATATATGCATATAATACATTAATATATATAGGAGATATCCAAGTAATTGTGCGTCATTTGATGTAAGTGAATATAACATGTTTGTATGAAAACAGTCAAAAAGTTAATATTCAAACAATAAAGCAATAACGCGTGGCGAGTTTATTTCCTCAGACCCATGCATGTGCAAAAACACAAGCCTTGCAAACTGCGCCGCACAATGAGAAAGCGTGAACAAACTCCAGATTTCCAACACATAAAACAAAGATTATTTTGTTTTTGCATCCCTCACAGTTAATTATTTGACAAACAATGAACCACTTTACTCGCAACACAAAAGCACAACCCCAGTGCAGGCAATACAAATAAAACAATCCGTGTGTAAAAATGAGCTGATTCTCGATTCGACGCTCAGCTTTAATAACTACAGTTGTACACGATCCCTAACATTGGCGTCCATATGAAGACTCTTTTACTACTTCCTGGAAGTAGTAAATATGGTCTTCTGTGAATTTCTAATCAATTATACGATATTATATTTTCTTTAAAACCACCAACGACAAATCAGTAAGGTTAGTTGGACGGCTAATACTGCTATTAACACTTCGATAAAAGGTAAGTGTAGAGTAGGTAGTCGGATCTGGAAAGCGTGCATTGCGAATAGGCTGCAGTTGCATGCAGTTACGCGATGGGTTAACTCCATGTGACCTTACGCACAACTTAAGTATTGATTTGAATAGTGACACCCATAAGACAATAACAGAATTTGTTAACTTATATGTTGAAAATGTTTTTGAATTCTGTTGTGCACTACTACATTTACTTCAGAAAAAAAGTGCATCAAATATGATACATAAATAAGTTACATTTAAGTTGTAGGTCTGTGTAAATAATTTAGGGCCCTTAGGCTCTGGAGGAAGTCATGTTTTATTTATGTATCCGTGCATTTATCCTTAAAATATTCAAAAAGTAAGGCACACGTTATGCGAATGAGATGTAGACATTTGTCATCCCGTTTCTTTACCCATGCAACACTTTTCTCCAGTGCCCCCATTGTCAGAGATACTGTGAGAATATAATGCCTTTGAATTATATTATCTCTGCCAGTGACTCAGAATCCAAAACATTACTTAGCACCTTTTGAAGTACACCCAAAATCCTTTGTGTAAAGAAATGCCTTATGCTCACTGTGATTTAACTGATGACACTTAATTTAACTTGAATGCCCTTGGCCACTGGTTTCAGTGTTGACTGTGCCATTCCCTTTTTTTCCTTCAAACATTTGAAAGCCCAGTGTCTTTAATCTTAGCATCTTGAGCATTTGTTGTGCCCTGTTATAAGTGAATGCTATTACAGAACGGATGCTAGGAGCCAGAGCAGTGACATAAAACATATTGCCTATATACATATGTACAAAATTAAAACCTTCATTGTAGAATGCAATGTGAAAAAGCAACACATATGACATGAACAGGAAAGAAACTGAGGCCTACATAATAATAATAATAATAATAATAATAATATATATATATATATATATATATATATATATATATATATATATATATTATTTGTGGTGGAGTTCCAGCTTTTAGAACCTAAAACTGAAGTTTATATTGTGTGTGTGTGCACACAGTTGTCCCTCTTCTCTGAATGCAGAGTGACGATGAGCCAGTTGAAATATGTCTACCAGGACATCCAACCAGTGACTCTTCACATCCCTGAGGAGAGCACCACCTCCAGGCTGTACTCCAGCATGGTGGAAGGGGTTGGAGGGCAGGTCTCTGGGCTTGTGGAAATGTTCCTTGTGGAGGTTTACCGCTGCCGAGTCTGCCAGTTCACCAGCAGCCAGAAGAGCAAGATCAGCGCCCATGTGATAAACCGGCACGAGCTGGGGAGGACGTGTCACCCTCTGACTTGCCTGGAGAAGGATGAGGTGGGTCAACAGGAAGAGGAGGAGCTGGATCGGGACTCCGTCTATGGTATGGAGGACCAACTGCATCCAGATGGCAAAGACAACGATGACCACATGGACGTGGGCCTGGAACGAGTGTCCTTCCTGCTGCCCATGTATGGCATGCTGCACAACATCAGCCCCCAGTCATGTGACATGAGCCTCAGCACCAACAGCGATGGCCTCCATGTAGCCCACACCTGCGAGGTGAGCCTTGGGGTAGGATGGGTTTGAGAAGAGTGAGGGGTCAGGGGGGAAAAAAGCTTCCTGATGAAACAGAAAATATCTTCAATAGTATTTTACTCATTTTAAGTTTGACCAAAAAAATAAATACATCCTAAAATGTAGTTATTTGACAACCTTTAAATGCTGTAATCAAATTAATTAATCTTACCCCCCCAAAAAAAAATCAAGAGGAAGAAAGAACACTAAACACATTCCATTAAACAACAATAAACCAATTATCTTGCATTTTTTTAATCCGACTCAAAATATTTCATAAGTAAAAGAGACATCCACGTTTATAACATCACACACACATTGGCATCACACATGCAACCAGGATGGAGCACAAAAGACTGGGCTGGAAAGACGCTGAAGAAGCTGGGCACCGTTTAATACGACCCCTGGGGCCTGGCGTAATACCCGCAGAAATGTATAGAGAAAAATAAATAAATCTCAAATCGTATGAAACTGCTGCTCAATGGGAGTTTAATCTGTGTGTTCGGTGATAAGATCTCACAGCTCTCATCTGAGCACAGACAAGGGTTTCACCACCAGGATAAAGCTGTTCTTGGGAATATTATTGAAATAACCTAAAGCAATGGGATAGACACAATGTAAAGTTACACACGCAGAGGTCAGACATGATAAAGCGTGGAGCAAATCATGGGAAAGTGGGTCAATGTCCCAACAACATCGAACATTTACATCCAGCCTATAACACTATATTTAGGCCTAGTTAAAAAAATATGTTTTACTTTGTGGGTTTACTGTGGCTTTATGTTAATCATGTAAGATTATTATAGTGCATTAGGTAGGCTACATAATATGAGTTCTTACACAGACAAACTACAGTTCAAAGTACATTCAAAGGGAACCATCAAGACCTTCTTATTGAATTGAATAGGCAGATTCTTACTTATACTGTATATTTTACTCTGTTGCAGTTTTTGTCCAGATGTTACCTTCTTCAAATACAACTAATGCTGTAGGGCTATATTGTGCTAAATTGCACTTCCTGTGAAATGTATTTTTTCGGTGATGAGCGTTCTTTCCTTTTATGACTGTCCGCCCTGGGTCATCCTGGGTAAGGGCATGTGCTGAAAGAAATCAGAAATACATCACTAGACAGGGGATTTCTGTTTGCAGGTGACTTCTGTGCACATTCCAGCAGAAAAGCCCAATTTCAATATTGGCCTTTTGGATTTTGTGATTGACAGGACGGGCCAATCGAAGCCAGTGTGTTGTGTTGCTCCAGAGCAGTGACTCCCGATCGATGCAGAGTTTAATGGAACCCTGGCACAGTTAGAGGGGAGACTGATACACTGAATGCCCTGCCCACTGGGTAACTTGCCAATCAACCAGCGGATGTTAATAATTCATATTTTTACTCTTCTACTCTTATACAATGGAAAAATTAAATGTTGATAATTGCACGTAAAAGCTTTATACTTCGAATTCTTCAAGTAATATCGTCACAGGAGACTCCCTAATTAGGCAACTATACTGCTAAAAAAAATGAAGGGAACACTTAACATTGATTTCTGAACTTGGAGTGTTCCCTTCATTTCTTTGAGTAGTGTATTTTTGTATGGATACATGCAAAAAAAATTAAATAACACCATCACTGTCCTTTTTTATGTATTGAAAAAAAACCCTGTGCAATGACTTTATTTAAAGAAACAAAAAAAAAAAACTATCACTCACACGGTACTAACAGGCCAAAAAATGCATCTATTCCACTGTCTGGTTCTTTCACCTGTCTTGGCTTGATTGACTTTGCCCATAACCAATGAAATAAGAGTAAAGACGGTTCAGCCATTTGATTGGCCAGAAGTACCAGAAAAAACACACTCTGATACCTGACACCGATTTTGAGTGATCCCAGATACAAAAACCGAGTGACTCCTGATATTAAATTCGAATGGCATCTGATATTAAATTGGAGTGATGCATGAGAACTGACATAAAATAAGCATGCTGCTTGAAGCCAAATATCAAATAAGAGTGATAACTGAGGGCTGAACTCTATAGTAATATATAGTAATGTCTATAGTAATAATAAACTGTAATTTATGTACACTTACATGTTACTTTTGTAATGGGGTGGGGGGGGTTACAACTATTTATACAGCTGTGCTAGTGCTATTGTATTTGAATGAGGAAATATGAAAAAACTGAAGACATTTTAAAAGATAAATCAATATTGTTATTGAATAAGATGATTAAATAACTTGATTAATAATAATAACAATAATAATAATAATAATAATAATAATAATAACAATAAAAGTAATAATAATAATACTAGTAATAATAATAATAAAATGATGAATAAATAATTGGTCCAAGCAATCCTGCTCAAGTCAGGGGACACTCAGTGCCTGGCTTTCTTGTGCACTGACTCCAGGCTGACATCCACCTCCACCTTGGAACCAGATCTCTTGTGCCCTCCAGAGACGAAGCTGTCCACCTTCGTATTTGGGGGCAGCCCTGGCCAGGCTGCAGGGTCTCTGTTTGGGGCTTCAGGTCAGGAATGAGAGCAGCGTTCTGTGTACAGCCCTCCTCCAGCTATCTCTCCTCCACCTGGGACGACACACAGACGAAGAGAAACACCTGCGATACCACTGATGAATACTGCCCATTTTTCACCTGCCCCACTGTAGCTTAGCATTGATCGTGGAGTCACAAGCCCTCAAACTCCTCAAATGGTTCCTACAGCCTGGCCAGGGCCGCTCCCCCGACCCCACCAGCACAAGGGAGGACAGTGAGGTGGATGTCAGCCTGGAGCCAAGTGCTGAGTATTCCCTGTCTTCAGCAGGATTACCGGGACCAATTATTTATAAATATTATTATTATTATTATTATTATTATTATTATTATTATTATTATTATTATTAATCCAATTATTTAATAATTCTATTCAATAAAAATATAGATTTATCATTTAAAATGTCTTAATTGACCCAAACACACTAATCCTGATGTCATACCCTGAATAGGTGACTTGGTATATGCATCTCTGGGCTGTTTTCACAAAGCTTTTTCTGCTGTACCTAGTTCATGGGCAGAATTGTTTTTGATACAGGAAAGTCAAACTTCTGATGCTATGAAATCTAAAGGAAACATTTGACTTGCCCTCTTGGGACTTCTAAATTAGCATCATCCTGTTGTAAGATGTCTGGAATGCTGTACAATGTCAATGTACAATATTATTTCACTTTGAGTGTAAGCTCCTGGCTGTGGTAAATTTGTATGAATGCTTATGTCCAGACACCCCTTCCCCTTTGTGATTTTATGAGAAAAAAATACTTTGTTGTTAAATGGTGCCTCATCTGCCCTTTCCTGCAGGTGACCACTCTGTTTGAGGAAGGGGAAGAGGCAAGTCAGTTCCGATTGGAGGATCCTGGTTCTCTGTCATGTCCAATGGGCTCGGCCGCCGACTGCACCAGCGAGGACCAGGATGATGAGATGGCCCAGTCGGCTCACCTCATGTCCCTGGGACTGTGTAGGATCTCCAGCATGAAAGCCCAACCCATGAACCCGGAGTCAGGGAGGGCCCCAGAGGCAACAGACAGCCAACCCCCAGAAAAGAGAGCTCCCTCCCCACTCCCAGGCTTCCAGAAGAACTCAGACCACCAGGAGACCCTTTTGTGTCACAATCTGGACCTGGCCTCCAAAACTCTGCTGGAGGTGCCGCAGAAAGACCACGAAGTAGCACAGGGCTCCAGGGCCCTACCGGGCGACCACTCTGCATCAGAGTGGAGGCCGACAGAGAGGCCTGCTCAGGGGCAAGCTAGGGAGTGCAGGGCCCACCTGTGCGAAGTGTGCCAGAGGCAGTTCAAGAGCGTTAAGTCCCGGGACCACCACCAGAGGAGACACGGGAAGGAGCTACCGGTGGCCCAGTGTGCTGTCTGCCTTGCGCTGTGCTCCTCGGAGCAAGAGAGGGAGCAGCACATCGCCTGCCACTTCCAGGACACTTTCAAATGCATTCACTGCAGCTTCAGAGGTAACGTCAGGGACCAGCACTGCCACCTAGAGAGAAGTTCTCCTTTTCCCCAAATGAGCACTGGTGCTTAGTTACTTTGTGCTGTGGACACTGATCCGCTGTTTACTGTTCCTGCCCACGATCATCCAGACTGCTCAGCTGATTTGTGTTTTTGTGTGTTTTTTTGTATGGGATTTCTTATTCATTAAGTGAGGGCTGATAGCGTGCCTGACACATTAATGACTTCAACTAGGAAAATAGCTGAATACTGAGCAATACAAATATGTCATGTGCCTTAACACATTATTCTTATTGTTCTGCAGAGTAATCAAGCAACAAACCCTCAATTTAGCAATGGCGTAATGCTTGATTTAACATGAATCTGTTTTTCCTGAGAAGTAAAACAATGCAGTGAAGTGTGTGTTTGGTGGCTAGTGAACCAATAATCCAATTAAGCCCATTTCCAACCCCTAATTGAACAAATTAATTAAACATTTTACAATTTTTTAATTGTTCTCTTACCTCTTCACCGATTGGGGATTTCAAGTGACTGATATAGATTATATAAGTGTCTAGAAGCTTTTAGAGTTGAAATTAATTTAAAAAGGTTTAATGAAGGAAATTGTTAAATCTGTTACGGTAACAGATAACTCAGCTGAAGTAGCGCCCTGAGGTTTAGTCTAAACCCTGGTACCAGATGTCCAATACATTGTTCAAGATACTAACAAGACAGTTTAAACCTGTGTTTTGTTGTTCTAGTGTCACTTCCCGTTCTTAGAAATGGTGATTGTGGCTCCTAAGTCAAGTAATAGATTGTGATCTGCTGGAGGAAGGAATTCCAGACCTTTTAGAAACCTGTTATCAAATCACATTCTTGGTATCATCTGTGTCTCCCTTCAAGACACATGGGGGAAACTTACAAAGATGAAAACTCAGTCAGGCCTCTTCCTACCTGTGGTCAACTCAAGGCGTGATGTTCACTCAATCTGCCCTGAAAACACACCCCTTGATGGAGATGCATTATCCTGCATTGAACCCATTACTGAAAATGTTGTCACCCCTTCGCTGGAAGAAACAAACAAATTGTGCAAAAAAGGAATGATTGTTTCTTGGATCATTCCTACAGATAAATCGTGGAAGAAAGTCTACAAGCATCTGACATCTCAGCATCCGCCAGACGAAGAGGTGGACAAAGACCCTGAATGTGACAAGGGATTTAGCCGAATGTGAGTAGTGTCTCGTATCTGTGATGTAGACGGTTTTCATTGTTGTCTTGTACTTGACTCTTGCTCAGGAGCACAGGGGCTAAGCATAAATTCCTTTCAAATGCCCATTTTCTTTTATGGATCTCCTCTGTTGTGATAAATATATCATGTAAACTGATCTTACAAGAAAGGAAGTGAGTATCAGAACTAGATTTGATTGTAGATTATACTGTGAATTATAGCTTTTCATTGGCTTTTTATTGGAAGATATGCTTTTTCTAAGAATGACAGCCTCCATTTAATTTCAGGCACACGTCTTAAATGTATTATTTCTCTTAACCTCTCTTAATGATATGTAAGGGTGGGTTTTCATTTTACCTGCCAGTCATTTCTGCCAGCAAATCTTGGCAGTGAAATGGCTGCATAATGGCCCATTGTAATACAGTGAGCAAGACTGATGGCAATTATGCTGAGTCAGAGAGGCTGGGGATATTTATTAGGTATGTGCTGTACTCAAATCAAATTCTTCCTCTCCACCTCCACTAAATCTTACTGTTGCAAGCGTACTGAAAGAAATTGTGAATGGCCATGAAATAGCTCACAGATATTACCCAGTAATAATTGTCCAAGTGTAGATTAGGGAAGACAGCTGGCAAATTAAATGTTTACAATTTGCCGAGGGCACGTTTTGGCTGGTAATAATTGCCGAAGTGTAAAAGCTTCAAGATTATTAATCCACTTTAAAGACCATTAAACATTTGTCATCCGCTGGCTGTTCACTAAATAACAGCAATTGCCATTCTTGATGACACCCAGCAACGTGAAATGCCGACGTCCACATTCACTGCACTGTGCAATCTGTCCTGCCAACAGACACCAATCAACAAGCAACACGAGATTGGCCACTCAGAGCCGTCCTGGCTGTTTGAAGCGGCTCCTGTGTGGGGAGCAGTTCCGGAGCTGGCCAGATGGGGAGCTGCACGGCGAAGCCCGAAAGATGAAAAGGAAAAAGAAGAGGAAGGCTCAGAGGTCATCACAGGTCCAGCATGGCAGGGGCAGCGCAGTGCAGACAGAGCAAGAGAGAACCAGCAGCAACAGGAGGAGGAGGGCAGGGAAGGAGTTCCCGTGCTCGCAGTGTGGCAGGTACCTCTGTCAATTATCCATTCGCGATATAACAGTGTGGCAGGGTGTTACTGTCTGTGATTCAGAGCACAGTCTCTCCTGCTCACAGTCAGCCTCCATCCAGTGGATCAGGAGTCAAATTCAGTGACCAACAGTAGCCCAAAGAGCCACAGTATGCTGAGCGCATTGCTTTGTTTACTGTAGAACCGTATTGCTTTACTGGGTCATACAGCTAGAAATTTACATCACTATATTTTCAACCTGTAAAATATATGGAATACAGACTACAATATATTTATAATATATTTAGATTTACAAAAAAGGGTCATATTTTGGCATATGAAAAATATACAGATCACACAATCCTACCCTATATGAAATATACGTTTGTATAGAAAGGAAATACAGCGTGTTTATATTAATGGTGCTTTAAGTAGCACAAAGGAGGAAATGTGCTTTTTAAACTAGTTTCCAACTGCCTCTACTTGAACTACAACACAATCGCATAGTTCTTTAATATCATGCCCGCTGCAGACACCTAACCTGGTAAATGTGCAGATGGATCAGCTCACCTTGACGTGTAGTGTAGCTGTAAAGTACAATAGACTGGAGAGGCTCTGGCCTATGATGTCCACTAGCTGTAATTCGAATCCTGGTGTTGAGATCCCAGGAAGGCCTGCTGGTGTGAGTCCGCCCCTTCTCTGTACTGATAGACGACAGTTTATAGAGTGATCTGCTGAGTGTTTGGTTGCCGGTTAAGAGGGGGCGCAAAGCAGGTGCATGGGCATTATACGCAGTCGAACTACAGTTAACATTGACAGAGACAGAGCAAGGAACCCTGATGTGCAGGCCTCTGTTTTAAAGTATAAGCAGATGCTTTCCTACCCTTCGGAGATGTCAGCCTAGTCGGGAAATCCACACAGATATATTTTAAAGGCAATTTATAATTGTATCCCATCTGGTATTTGGGGACAGGAGAGGACACTTGAACAAGCAGAATATAGGTTTTAAAGGGAACCACACAGTATTGTACATGAGCTCTATCTAGTGATTTGCATAATTTCAAAACGAAGCCTTGACTTTAATATTACACTTCTCTCCACAGCTCCAAGCATTTTGTCAGCCTTTTTTATTATTTCATCCCCACACCAAACATAAAGGTATGAATAGCTTTGTAGCTTGTTACTGCTGTCCACCACTAGAGGGCAGATGTCGATCAGTATTCATAGAGGCCTACAGGAAAAACTGGGACACATGTTCACATTAAAACTTTGTGTTGTACTTTTGAGCTGAAAACTGTTGACTATCTTACGGGTGATAAAACAGTCTTGTGCAGTTTGTGTTGAATAAAAGAGTTATGGCTTGGAATTTTAAAGGGTCTAGTTAATGTCCTCATATATTTTTAAGAGAATTGAGGAGTCGTGCAATCAGTGGGATCTAATTTCAGTGTAATATGTACATCTTTCTGAGTGGAAGTCATGGACACAGCTGTCTGTTTTCCCCACCTGCGTACTTTGTCCATCTAGGAAACAAAATAGTACAGAGTATTAATACATTCTGATATGTATGGTGTCTTTTTTAGTTTTCACCTGCATAGCTCTCAAATTGAACACTTCAAAAGCAAGGATTTGGTATTTTAGTCATACAGTCATTTCCCTCATTAGGGGAAATAGGAGAATGAATCTGTCTTCTATGTATGACTTGTACGATCCCACTTAAAAAGCAACAACAACAAAAAATTAATTCTGTCTGAGAGCACTTGAGTGTGAATTATACCCTGAGCCAAGGCCTTGGTCAGAGTACTATAATTATAGAGCCTGATCAGCAGACAGAGACACAGGCTGAGTGGACGTTGAGTTCCTGCTGTATACACAGGCTCCTCATTGCCCATTTGTCACATGATGTGGATGTTTGTGCTCCGATATATTTCATATGGGCAGAACAGCTGATGCATGGGCGGTAAAAGGAATGGACGCAGGGCCTACCCATAAAATAGGGTATAAATGTGTTCTGGTAAAGTAGAGTCATCTACTGTGAGCCGTCTTTGCTTAGCTGTAGAAGTATTAAAGATATATATCCTCCTCAGGAGCCTGCACGGTTATATAAACACAGTCGCAAACCCCCCATAAAAATTTTTTTGAACCTGTTTGGTTAACCTGGCTGTCTGACCTTTAATATTATATTTCACTGTCCTCCTCATGTCTGTGTTGTGTCTGCTTGGATCTGTACCTGGATTGTAAGCTGGAGCACTGACTCTTTTATACCCCTTGTTGAGTCTTTGAATTCTGATACTGACTTCTTTGCACTGCTTTTTTAATGATTTTGTTTGAAGCTCACATCTGGTGGCTCTTTACCAGTGTCAGAGCATTGTCAGTGCTCTGTGCGTGAGCTCAGCCTGACCTCCATTGGAGAGGTCAAGGGGTGTTGCGGTGCCGGGTCAGTTTTCAGACAATGAGACATGAGATAGGGATAGTACTGCAGTCGTTAGTGTGTCAGGCAGGCTGCTTGTGTCAGGGTGTTGACCCCTTGATCATGCTTCCTCCATTGCACTGCACTGTGCTGTGGGGCTGCTGCTATGACTCAGCAGTGAATACCTCTGAGTAATCTGACCGATCTCTGCAAACTGAATGAGTGAGTCTACAACTCCTGACTGGGAACTAGAGATCAGCTGCCCTGTGGCTCATATGGGCTGTGTGACTCCCTATTAGTCCGCTGCTGTTGTTTTTTGCATTGCCGTTTTCCTGCTGTGTTATTTTCTTTGTTTGTGTGTTTCTTTTTAAAGACAGGCCTGGTCCTGGTACAGGGCAAGGCAATACTTTTCCATTCCCAACATCAATTTCTTCAAAAGTTAATAGCAATCGGGTGGAGATTCTAGATCCGATGAGCAAGAGGTGATCGAGTGGGAAATTGTAGTAAGAAAGAGGGGTGGTTATCAGTTTGCTCCACAGCTGAGCAAAAAGAGCATTAGAAATGGAGGGATGAGGGAGAACGATAAGGGAAACGGAATTTTAGACCAAACAAATATGCTGTGCAGTGCTATCAAGATTATTATGACAATTTATTAGTTGCACATGCCCAGAAGAGGGAAATAGTGTGTGTGTCCAGCATGTGGACACCATAGTGTGTGTTCATGGATCAACAGCAGCTCATACTGGTCAATCATACAGAATGTGTTTTTCGCTTCTTATTGGAAAATCCCAAACTGCTTCCTTTGTCCACAGGAAGTTCTCCTCCAGGCTGGCCCTGCGCAGACATATGGGGATCCACAGTGGGGTGAAACCGTTTGAGTGTGAAGACTGTGACTACAAGACCAGGTTGAAGGCCTCGCTCATACAGCACATGCGAGTTCACACAGGTACTGTTCAGACACACACTGGCACAGTCAATTTCCATTGCATCTCAGTAGAGATGATGTTGGCTGAAGCATAGCTAGGGCTGGATTAAATCCCAGTTTTGACCCTCCCACTGTCAGACTACACACCTGTACTTCACAGCAGGCATGCTTGTGAGTAGAAGAAAGAAGCATCAGTTTCTCCAGCAGTTCCAGCTAATGACAAGAATCTTGGCCTTTTATTTCTTACAACACTGTCTTTTTATGTATAAAACACACACAAACATATACATACATATATTGAAAACCATACAAAAGCTATCAAGGAAGACAACCATTGATTAGCATTGTCTACTTTATTGACTGCATATGTCTTTATGATCACAACATTTTTTGTTCTGTAATTTGTAACAGCTGTGTCACCACTGTCTCAAATGGCTGCTTGTTTTAATTTGAAAGGCTATTGTCGGGTGATGACATTACCATGTCACAGCTACCTATAAATAGCAGAATCAAAAGTAAATAAAATGTAAAATGTCCCCAAACACAGCAGTTGATTCCTTGACAGTTCGATATTATTTATTATTGATTGAGCGATGCATGTTGTTTATTTGTTTTTCCTTTACAGGAATTGTTATTTAATGGACTTTAGAGGTCCATTTTAAATGATATGCATCCAAGAATGTGTTTTTTTGGGGGGGAGCTTTAGAATCTTTGTCACACTCACTCAGATTGAATAGAAGGGTCTGGTGGCCATGGCAACAGAGGGGTCAAGTCGAATTGCATGATACAGAACTCAGTGGAATTCTGCCGCAGAATTCCCAGCCTATATTTACTACTATATTATTACTACTATAGGTTTTCTCAAGCTTACCTGATGCTTGTTCCAGTCAGGATCAAAGGAAGTTTGATTATGCAGGAGAGGGCGATGCTCTGGCCTTCTCAGAGGCTGGCTGCACAAGCCCTCATTAGCAGTCTGCACATGCATTGCCAGTGACAATATCCTAGCTTGCTAAATACCCTAAATAAATACCCAAAGATCAGCTCGAAGAAATTTGCCAATTTAGTCTTAGACTGTTAGAAGGTTTCAAGTTTTGAGGTGCAGGTTTTAAAATAAAGACAGGACAGGCCACAAAACATTAAGCATGAAGAAAAACAGCTTTAACCCTGCAGAGAAAGGCCCTGCACGGCTCATCCCTGTGCTCTGTGCTGTTCACAGCCTCGGAGGTGTGGGTTGCTCCCAGTGCCCTCACACCCTCGCTCTTGTTCTTCTCTCTCCCTCAGGTGAGAAACCATTCAAGTGCAGCCAGTGTTCGTACGCCTCCATCGATGGCAGCTCCCTGAGGAGGCACTCCAGGATACACACCCGTGAGAAGCCCCACCAGTGCCAGCTCTGTCCCTACAGCTGGTAAGACCACTGCACCCCTCAGGACTGCAAACAAAGCAATGAATATTTGGTATTTGTCTTAAATCTGTGACAGCCAGCGCTCTGTGACAACTTCTTGAGCAGGGCGCTATACCAGATTAAAGATTGATTGAATATCCAAATTACCTTATTTTTACTTTGCGTCCCAATATAAAGCCTTCATATACACTCACCTAAAGGATTATTAGGAACACCATACTAATACTGTGTTTGACCCCCTTTCGCCTTCAGAACTGCCTTAATTCTACGTGGCATTGATTCAACAAGGTGCTGAAAGCATTCTTTAGAAATGTTGGCTCATATTGATAGGATAGCATCTTGCAGTTGATGGAGATTTGTGGGATGCACATCCAGGGCACGAAGCTCCCGTTCCACCACATCCCAAAGATGCTCTATTGGGTTGAGATCTGGTGACTGTGGGGGCCAGTTTAGTACAGTGAACTCATTGTCATGTTCAAGAAACCAATTTATAATGATTCGACCTTTGTGACATGGTGCATTATCCTGCTGGAAGTAGCCATCAGAGGATGGGTACATGGTGGTCATAAAGGGATGGACATGGTCAGAAACAATGCTCAGGTAGGCCGTGGCATTTAAACGATGCCCAATTGGCACTAAGGGGCCTAAAGTGTGCCAAGAAAACATCCCCCACACCATTACACCACCACCACCAGCCTGCACAGTGGTAACAAGGCATGATGGATCCATGTTCTCATTCTGTTTACGCCAAATTCTGACTCTACCATCTGAATGTCTCAACAGAAATCGAGACTCATCAGACCAGGCAACATTTTTCCAGTCTTCAACTGTCCAATTTTGGTGAGCTTGTGCAAATTGTAGGTAGCCTCTTTTTCCTATTTGTAGTGGAGATGAGTGGTACCCGGTGGGGTCTTCTGCTGTTGTAGCCCATCCGCCTCAAGGTTGTACGTGTTGTGGCTTCACAAATGCTTTGCTGCATACCTCGGTTGTAACGAGTGGTTATTTCAGTCAAAGTTGCTCTTCTATCAGCTTGAATCAGTCGGCCCATTCTCCTCTGACCTCCAGCATCAACAAGGCATTTTCGCCCACAGGACTGCCGCATACTGGATGTTTTTCCCTTTTCACACCATTCTTTGTAAACCCTAGAAATGGTTGTGCGTGAAAATCCCAGTAACTGAGCAGATTGTGAAATACTCAGACCGGCCCGTCTGGCACCAACAACCATGCCACGCTCAAAATTGCTTAAATCACCTTTCTTTCCCATTCAGACATTCAGTTTGGAGTTCAGGAGATTGTCTTGACCAGGACCACACACCTAAATGCATTGAAGCAACTGCCATGTGATTAGTTGGTTAGATAATTGCATTAATGAGAAATTGAACAGGTGTTCCTAATAATCCTTTAGGTGAGTGTAGTTCGACAACCCTGAGGTTTGCTGTCTGGTTGTTTGAAAGGACTCACCCTGAAGATTTGGGCCCTTCTGTCAGACTGAGCTATACTTCAGCAGCAAACACTCTTGCTGGCTTTGAAGGCGAGACTAGAGTCTTATACTAGGTGCTGTCTTTGGCCCAGAGTCTCAGCTGGAATGGATGGCAATCTGGGTGGTGCAGCCGATTATTGATTTGTGTCGGTTCTTGAGCCCGGGGCTGCAGGGCCGGGCTGCAGTAATGGGTGACGCTTCCTCTCTTGCAGCATTCAGAAGAAGAGCCTGGACCTGCACGTGCGCAGACACCACACTGGGGAGGCCTTCTTCTGCCACCTCTGCCCTTATTCCTCCCCGGACAAGCAGCTGGTCCACAGGCATGTTAAGAGGCACCACTCTGGCCTTGCAGGCAGTGCCAAGCCCCCCACTGCCCTCTCTCTCCAGGCAGACCAGTCCTCAGAGAGCTCCTGACCTCTGTGGGCCACTCACTCCCGCGCGCCTCTTGTCGAGATTGGAAACGGCCCTGTAAGACTGTATCCCCCATAGGCTGAGAATGTAGCACGATCCGCAGCCAGAATGATGCCCTTCCTTTCTCAATGGATGCTGTCACAGCTGCTCGAAATACTTTATTTATTCAAAAACATTTTAGGAATCCAAAAATGTTGAATACACTATTTATTTATGTATGTATGTATGTATGTATGTATGTATTGATTTCATGAAACCCCCCCAATTGTGTGGCCATGGCACCAACAGCATGTGGTCCTGATGTAGCTCTCACTTGTAACACTTTGGGCTCACAGAGACCTGGTAGCCACACCCAGCTAACCACATACCATTGTGGCAACGTTGTAATAAAGTGAGCTAAGAAACAGTATACTGAGAAATAGTATTCATAGAGTATGAAAAGATTATTCAAAACAATCAAAACAGTCAAAACAGTTGAGCTGTGCCTTCAGAAATTCCAGAGATGAAATGTGCAGAGAGAACAGAGAAAATTAATGACACCGTGATCTCAGGGGTAATACATTTCTAAAAAATATTTTTCTCACATCATAGTTGTAAAATCCAAAACAGCCAAGCTTCAACCTCACACAACATTTCCGGAAGTATATAGCTTCGCAGT
The DNA here is from genome assembly GCF_036373705.1 of Amia ocellicauda. Lineage (NCBI taxonomy): Eukaryota > Metazoa > Chordata > Actinopteri > Amiiformes > Amiidae > Amia > Amia ocellicauda. Next base: position 44,202,840 of record NC_089851.1, on the reverse strand, counting down.
GATGACTCTGAGAACCCTGGCCAGGTTAAGCTCACCCGGCTTCAGAGGAGCTTGGGCAATTATGGGCGACCTTGGGTGAATTTCATGTCATCGTCGGTGGCGAGACAGTCCAGACTGGACCAGCGCTGACTGGAATATATGGCTCAGCCAGCAAGCAGAAGTTCTTACAGTTTGAGACACTCAGGAGCCTGAGAGCAGAGTTTTAATGGTTAAAAAGTTCAAAAGGAGTGGCTTACCAGTTAAGCCAAACACGGAGTCCAGAACACCTTCTTGTCTGTGATTGGCTAGCTCAGAGCCTGAGTTGTACAAGATTTTCATACCGTCTTATAAATCAGCGAGAAGCTGGAACAGAGCTGCTGATGCGTGCTGTTTTTCAATCACTGGTTTTCTCACAGGCAGATAGGTATAAGCTGTTGTCATGGGCTAAAAATGTTATCAAGGAGGGAGGGCATAAAAAGACAAAAGGCTTTGTTGCATTGTTATACAGTTTTATCAGTCAATTTAAAGATATTCATATTTGTATATGACCATCTTGAAAGCAATATGAAGATTTAGCTGTGTATTTGATGCTTTATTAAAGTCCATTTAGCTATCGATGTGCCGTTTTTCTGCTTATGAAAATGCAGAGCTGGTTTGCTTGTCTTTAGCCCTAGGAGGGGGAAATTGGCAAGGAAGTCAAAGGCTGTGGAACCTGCTTTGTACAAATATAGATAAACACTATACTGGTAAGAAGCTGGCAGAAATCTGGAGCTCAGACAAGCTTGGCAAAAAACAAGGGAAGTGTTTTGAATGGCTGAACATTGAGATTTACACACATTAACCACGAAGGGATCTATGTAGAATACCGAAAAGCAAACCTTTATTTTTATATTGCATTACGCACTGGTCTTTTGGACTTCCTTTCTTCCTAGACTAGTTTGACGACAGAGGTGCTAACTGGGATGTCATGTACCGTTCGTGGGATGACTCCTACAGAAGTACACAGGTTTGATTGACCATTCTAGCTTGTTGATCATACCATGAGTTCAGTCACTGAGTCTAACATACCAATTTGCTTTTCCTACTGTAAATGCTTGCGATACTGTAGAAAGTCTTGGGTCTTGTTGGCCAAACTTATGCTCAAGTGACAATTTAGGTCCAGCTGAATCAGGTCAAAAAGTGTATAACTGTACAGCACTTCAGATCCAATTGTTGTTACTTTAATTATAATAACACTTTGCATCCTGGAGTAGAATCTAAGATTTAACATCTACAAACTGTCTGCCCCTAGTATCTGTGTGGACAGAGCAGACACCACTTATGCATATAGTTTTGAAATACACAATTGTATTACTATCTTTCAGGGCAGTAAGCCTCCCCAAAACATGATCTGTCACCTAGCCTCAGTTTTAACATTACTTTTGTTTTTCATATGCTGCAGATCAATTTTTAATGATTCGGAAATAAGCAAATTTGTGATCTTTCTTATAAGAATTCTGACACTGAAAATGTCTGCAAACTTTACAAGAAACACTATATATTATATATACACCGATCAGCCATAACATTATGACCACTGACAGGCGAAGTGAATAACACTGATAATCTCATCATGGCACCTGTCAGTGGGTGGGATATATTAGGCATCAAGTTAACATGGGCAAGCGTAAGGATCTGAGTGACTTTGACAGGGGCCAAATTGTGATGGCTAGACGACTGGGTCAGAGCATCTCCAAAACTGCAGCTCTTGTGGGGTTTTCCCGGTCTGCAGTGGTCAGTACCTATCAAAAGTGGTCCAAGGAAAGAAAAGGGCAAGCAGGGCAATACAGGAAATCCAATAATCAGAGTACATGGAAACAGGTACAGGTTGAAACACAGGAAAACAATACTAAAGATATAAATGCTTAGATTGTTACTAGGAAGTAGACAAGGCTTAGCAGTGAATGAGGGAAACAGAACGATATCAATACACAGGGCTGAGGGAAGCAGGTGACAGAGGTAGGGAGTGAGAACCAATGGGAGAAGAGTGATGGAAGAAGTGCACATGGTGACCTGGAATGTTAATTGGATGATTGTGGAAGGTGAGGAGCTGAGTTCAGTATTCTGGAGATGATAACCTCTGGTGTTGAAGTGTGGAAATGCAAGGGGAAAACATCACAGTACCCCCCTCCCCATGAATGAGAGACCGGACTACGTATGTAGGACCATCATCTAGTTTCAAAGGAGTAACCCCAGGCGATAGGAAACCAAGTTAACTTGACCGAATATCTTCAATGGCCCGATGTAGCTGGGACTGAGTTTTTTCGAAGGAAGCTTGTCCCATGTGGAGAGCCAGACCTCCCGCCCGGGCTGGTATTGTGGAGCTGGTCTGCGACGTCGGTCAGCCTGTTTCTTCTGACAGCGAATGGCTCTCTGGATGCGTATGTGGGCTGCCTACTAAACCTCATTACTCCTCTGAAACCACTCGTCAACTTGTCGGACAGCTCTCCAGACTATGGGAACAGGGGTGGTTGATAGCCGAGTACACATTGGAAGGGGGTGAGGCCAGTGGAAAAGCTGATCAAGGAGTTCTGTGCATACTCGGCCCATGGCAAGAACCGTCTCCAGTCATGCTGGGAGGAGCTACAGTAAGAGCGCAGAAACCGGACGATCTCCTGGTTTATGCGCTCTGTCTGACCATTGGACTGGGGATGGTAGCCGGAGGTAAGACTGACATTAATGCCCAGAGACTGAAGAAAGGCAGACCAGAGCCTTGAATTAAACTGTGGACCTCTGTCAGATACGATGTCCTCTGGCAGCCAATACACCCGAAAGACATGGGTGAAGAGTGCCTCTGCTGTCTGCAAGGCTGTGGGAAGACCCTTCATGAGGATGAGCTGACAGGATTTAGAAAACCTAACGACTATGACCAGGACGGTGGTGTAACCTTGTGGGGTGGGAAGGTCAGTGATGAAGTCGATGGTTTTGTGTGACCAGGGATGGTGTGGTATAGGGAGTGGCTCAAGGAGTCCAGCGGGGAGCTGATGTGAAGACTTGGACTGGGTGCAATATGTGCAGGCCTTGACAAAGCGGGTGATGTCTGAAACTAGAGTTGGCCACCAAAATTTTCTTTGGACTAGGGATAGGGTGCGTTGGACTCCTGGATGCCCCAGAAGCTAGAGAGGAATGAAGCCAACGGACAGGCAGAGGATGGACAGCAGATGGAACATAAGTCCGAGAAGCAGGGCAATTAGGGGGTGCTGGTTCGGAGATGAGAGCTTGTGTGATCTGATCCATGATGTGCCATCTGATGGGGGCCACAACACAGGAAGGTGCCAGTATGGGGTCAGGGTGGACAGTGGTGGGAGAAGAATCAAACTGGCGAGACAGAGTGTTCGCTTTTGTGTTCTTGGACTCAGGTCGATATGTGAGGGTGAAGTAGAAAGCGAGTAAAGAATAAAACCCAGCACGCCTGATGTGGATTTAGCTGTTTTGCCGAGCGAATGTACTCTAAATTACAATGGTCTGTATGGACAAGGAATGGGTGTTTAGCACCCTCTAGCCAATGTCTCCATTCTTCAAATGCTACTTTGATGGCTAGGAGCTCCCGGTTGCCAATGTCATAATTGTGTTCGGCTGTCAATAGTTTCCTTGAAAAGAAGGCACAGGGGTAGAGTTTACAAGGTTGACCATGACGCTGGAAGAACACGGCACCTACTCCAGACTTGGAAGCGTCCACCTCAATAACAAAAGGGAGTGAGGGATCAGGTTGTTCCAGTACAGGGGCAGTGGTGAACAGTGACTTGAGCTGACTGAAGGAATGAGTGGCTGACTCACTCTACACCAACCTCCAGGTGCCTGCTTTCAGGAGAGAGGTGAGTGGAGCGGTGACGGAGCTAAAGCCTCTGATGAAACGTCGGTAAAAGTTGGCAAAACCGAGGAGCCTCTGTAGCTCCTTGATGGTTTGAGGCTGTGGCCATTCAGTGACAGCTCTCACCTTCCTCTGGTCGATGTGAACACCGTCAGCATCAATAATGTAGCCCAGGAAGCTGATGCGTTGACGATGGAATTCACACTTCTCGGCCTTCTCAAACAGTCCATTCTTCAGGAGACAGTGAAGGACCTGTCGTACTTGAGAGAGTAGGATTGGGTGAGGAGTCTTAATTTGTTTTGATGGAATTACAAAACACAAAACAAAAAGTAACAACTGTGAGAACTGAAAATGCATAATAATAATAATAATAATATTAAAAAAGCATAAAAAATTTGATATGTTGAAAGGTGGCCATGAGGAAGATGTGTATACTCAAATTTGATCTGTTTTTCATGAAATAAGTTTTGCCTGTATTTGAAAGCATTAAATCAAATCCATATTGGGAAAAACCTGTACTGGACAAGGGCCTACTGTATATCTGAAGCTCACATACTGACCCATTGAAGCAACTGTATTGTAAAAGCTTTTGTACCCAGAAGCAGTGAAAGCCGGTATGCATCCAGATGGGACCGTGAAATTCTGCTTTATTGGGTTGTCAGGATCTTCGTCACATTTTTGTCTGTGGACATCTGGATGCTTTAACAGGATTATGGATTGATCTGGGGGGGACAGCTGGGTGGCATTAATTAACAATGAGGGCAGTGGCTATGGCTTTGGTATTATCTCCTGTAACTGTTGTTCTCACGCTAAGCGGCCCAGATGTGGCCGAGACACCTCAAGGATTTATTGCTGTTGAAATGTTTGTGTCTTTCAGTATGTTTCCTTTTTTTCCCTATTGTCCAGGTTAAGTTTATTGCTTGGCCTGTAAATGTATCAGCATGCTTGTGGCTGGTAATGAGCCACTTTCGCGTTCAATTACAAGTAGGCTGCCGTTCATTTTTCAGGAGAGGGGAGTCTGTTTTGTTTTGCTTTCTGAGGAGAGGAGGAGCCCTCAGCTTGGCAGGCAGAAAGCCCTCAGAAGTGTGAGCTAGACGGTGTGCGGATTCCTGCTGGTGTCAGACAGATGTGAACTCCCTGCCCTGGTATTTTTCACGGCTCACTCCCGCGTGGCGCTAATTGATCTCGCTGTGATAAGGCTTCTCCAGGAGAGTCCCACCTCCCATCTAAACCCCCACCCCAGCCTGGCACACCTCCTCCCACAGAGCTCGGGCACAATCCATGGAGGGACTCGGGTATTTAAATGATTGCAGTTTGTTTCCTCCCCCAACAAGGACTAATATATATTTTACGGGGGCAAACAGGAAAATAGGACTCAGTTTGTACACATGCGTGTGTCTGTATGTGTGTGTATACCTTGTATACTTTTGTGCACGATGGAAGAGACAAAGCAAAACAGAAAACAACAGAATTGTAAGCAGTTGGTCATGACTGCCCTGTTGGAATAGGCATGAGTCATTCCACAATTCCTGAAAATCAAACCAGGTCCACACAGTGTATGTGTGTTTGTGTGTGTGCGTGTGTGTGAGTGTGTGTGGTGTGGATTTGGCAGTAGCTCCCTCAGTATTGTACTTAGCCCTCCAAGAAGAAAAATAACATGGTCAGATTTCCTGAAAAAAGGAGTCCTGATGTAAGGAATTGCAGTGCGGTGGGATATCAGAGTGAAGAGGGACAGTCAGTGGTGGGAAAAAGTCCGCCAGGGCCCTCCCAGCTCCTACAGCACACTTCAGGGGGGCACGGGCTGGGAAGAGGGGCATGCTTGCCTATTCTAAATGCCCCAAAACACACCCAAACGCTATCTCCCTTTCTTTCATTCTCTCTCTCCCACACAGACTCAAATTATGCTTGTTAAGAGGCACCCCTGCAGTGTGCCCCCCCCCATCATCTGGTTCTAGAAAGCTCCAGCTCATTAAACTCAATCACAAAGCTTCAGCCACTCAGTTCTCTCCCTGGCACTTCACTTTAAGACTGGGCCTCTCTGTGTTTTTTTTAATGAAGTTCTTGCCTTCCAAACAGTTCAGAGACTGTTGTTTGGAAATTTGCATACATTATATAAATAAAACCCCGTTGTCCTTTAGTTTTTGTTGAGTTTTTTTTCCAAGTGCGTTTGTGTAGGTACAATGCCAAACAAAAGCAACCATTATGTTATTTGTTTGCCCCCCCTCCGCCCCCCCCCACAAGATAAACTAATGGTTTAGTATTATTCAGTCAGACAGAACATTTTAAACATGGACAGCGCTAAGATGTGCATTATCCACCACAATAAACTTTTTTGTAAATATATAAAACAATTGAATTGAAACACTGTTTAAACTACTAATAACAATCATTTGTGCTGCTACATATAGAAGTACAGTACTACTACTAATGAAAACTAATTATTAATAATTATAATAATAATAATAATTAGTTTTCATTAGTAGTAGTACTGGATGTATAAAAATGCTATAAGAAAGCACTAAGGGAATTATACAGTAATGTGTGACAGTAAATTACACATTTATAAAATAAAATACATGTTTGTATTGGAAACTGTAATAATAACCTGGTTTTCAGTCTATGTAGAGTCTATGAAACTGATCTAAAGATCTAAAGAATTACAAGATCATCAACCTCTTATTAAATACCCCCTGATAATGACGTATCATCACAGCTGTTCTACTAGAAGTGATGCATGGCAAGATGAAGCTACAAGAAGCAGCATGATTTTTCTGTCATTCAAAATGCAAACAAATAAAGGAGTGGAATATCATCAAATTATTATTTTGCAAGGGCTTACTGATGCTACTGTTTCACATGCCAAAAAACTCTGAAATTCACAGTCGGTGTTGTAATCTTTTGACCCTCATATCCACCTCTCTGAAAAATGGGCATTAAAAGTGAACAATGATCTCCACACACAGCTTTGTGAGCCACAATTCAACACCATGGCTGGCCTTCCTAACAGCATCCACTGTAAAAAATAAAATAAAATAAAAAGTGTGACAAGTTACTTCATAATCAGGATAATTCTCCCATCTGTCAGTCATTAATAACACGGTGACTCAGGTGATAGCAATCTTATCGTATTTTAATTATTTTGAGGCCCTCAAGTAGAACAGAGGGCTGTGAAGGAAAAACATCGCATCTGTCTATCTCTCAGGCGGGAACTTTTTTTTTGCCCCAGCCATTTCACAAACAGCCACACAAGCTGAACAGTACCAAGTCCCAGTCCATAAGGCAATGGTTTTTTTTCTTTCAACTGGTCTTACCCTACATATTGTATCAATGATACTCTTGTCAGATCTCTGCCTACACACAATGTAGATTCCAACTGATCAGTCCATGCAATTGCAACTCTATTTCAGAGCCAGTGCTGCAATACCTCAGTGATCAAATACAAATACATAAGCCAATCAGGAAAGACTATGGCCACATCTGATTGACTGTAATATTCCATATATCAGTGGTTAAGTTTTCTAGTACAATATTTTTGACTTTTTGGAAGCTGCCTTTTATATGTTGCTGGGGTCCTGTCTCCCAATAGGTGTTGGATGTAGTGACATGTTCCCGAAGACACACAGTCCAGCAGATGCTCTAGGTCTTTTTAAATCAGCGGGCAGCCAATACCTTAAGCTGGTTTTGGCTAAGCCTGATACTAATCAATAGGGTTGGATCAAACCAAACATCAGGTTGGTTGCACCCCACCTCTCCAAGACCAGGGTTGGCCAATCTTGCACTGCAGCCTGGACACTTCAGTCAAGCTCTGCTCTTGTTTTGTTATTTTTTTTTGTTATTATTTTTTTTTGCTCTGATCACTCACACTTTCTGTACTTCTTGTGTTTGAAATACATGTATAAAGTATATATTATTTTCCGTTCAGCTGATTTGTCCAGAATATCTTCCATTTCCACACTCCCATCTTGTCAGCCCTCCACGCCATACTATTTGTTGGCTCAGGCCATTCATTCTGTGAACAATACCAGTCATATGACCTTAGTCCCAATGTCCCCTCTAATTCATGTATGCACACATTGTAGAAATGTGAAGGAGATCTCATATCTATATGGGCATATAGCTCAATCCCTCAGATGACAAGGGTTTGGTTAAGTACATCTTTAAGACAGTGAAATAGGCTAGACACTGAAGATCCAGTGGTTCATGTAGTAAAAGTCTCTGCTGCATTATGTTCCACAGCCTAGAAGTTGTCAATTTAATTCCTGTCTTTACCACTGATTGTTGCCAGGAGCACTAGGAACACTTTATATACTTTTGTTTTTCCATCTGTGCTTCGTAGATTTCCCATGTGTTTCAACAAATTAAAAAGCATCTCTTATTTTGGAATACAATCAGATCCTCCATCAGTTCTTCTATTTTTTTAGGACCTGCATTTAGTTTTTTCTTTATTTAAACATGTATGCATCAAGGTACCCAATTGGTTCGGTTGTACAATTAATACCCTCTTTTCAAAGGATGAGGAATGCATCTGTCAGATGTGGCCTCTTCTCCATTAACAAAACAAACAAAAAAAAACTTGGAAAGCTGACCACAAATTAGATTTTTGTAACTTACAAAATTACTTTAAGGTTGTCTTTTAAATCTACTAAATTTTAACACATCAGCACCAAGATTTGACATCCCTGCAGCAAACTGCAGGGTGCAGACAGGGACATGTGCTTCCTTTATCTTTATTAATGCTGCACTGCACAAAAGGCCACACTCAATTATCTCTATTCAGCAAACAGTTTAAAAGCTTTTCTGATTGTCAGGGTGCAGTGAGCGAGAGAGGGAGAGAGGGAGCAGAAGGAAATGATAGCCACACAGCAAGTCTCAGCCACACAAAAAAAAGAGAATTAAAAAAAAACAGTTGATTCATGTATACCAGTTGATCAAATGAACACCCACTGTGCCTGAGAGGGAGGAAGAGAGAGAAGAAAAAGCAGTCTGGGGGTGATCCATTATCAGTGGACACCTAAATACTAATAAAAAATAAAAATCAATACATCAAAATGAGCATTTAAAATAATAACGAAATAAGGAGACTCACGTGACATCAGGGTAATAGTAGTGAACTGCGGAAGTGTCACCTCAGCGCTCCAATGTCATTTCCACACGTTCAAGACATCAAGTACAATTTGCCCAATTGTGTGTCATAATTACCCCTTTACACCCTATCTACCAATAAATGGGCATATAATTTACTACTGGTTTCTCCTGGTGGTGTTTTTTTTTAAATGACCGTATAAAATTATAAAATACCTAATTTCCCCTGTCATCTGAATGTTTGAAAAACCAAGCTACTGTCAGACGTTCGTCGCCTGCTGTGGGAGGTCCCCAGGGCATTGTGGGATAGTATTGTGCTCATAACACAAGGCTCCACTTTCCCATGGCCATCTTGGATTTACCTACCCGCTTTTAACACACAACTAGCAGGACTTTGGGTCCCTCGGATATGGATTGGGAACAAGTGCTGTAGAGTGATGCCACTTTGCTTTCTTGCAATGCATTTGGCTTTTTACCTGGGTGTAACACACAACTTTTTTCCTTTTTTTTAAATTGGTAGTTTGTGGGTGGTAAATTAAAACCTGGCTTAATGGAAGAGCGTTAATTGTAACAAATGGACATTGGGGAAACTTGGTCTTTTGTTACTACTCATCTTAAAGGGAAAGGCCAGTGCAGTCAACATAAAGAACTCCCCAACATTTCAGACATGCTGAAGTTAAAGAGCTAAACACCTATATCAGGATAAACATGATATAATAATAATAATAATAATAATAATAATAATAATAATATTTAGTTCACAGCAAGAGGAAGTGGCAACAAAAATCTTAGCCTCAGCCAGCTGTGCTTGTGTCAGAGCACTTTATTTAGAAAAGGGAACAGATCTGACCAATCACTGAATCATCTGACTGCTTTCAGCACCCGTTTTCTCTGATTTCAGCTTTTTAAATACACGTTCATTGTGATGACACACATTCAGGGGGCTTATAAGGTGAGTCGGCCTACTCAAAGCACTGTGCCTGCGGAACCGCGCATCATAGTGCAATGTGCTTTGATTCACATGCAAATTGGTCCCTGATTGCAACTGCTGTCACACAAAAAAGAGCAAACATGAATATTAAAATAATAATAAATACAAATAAATTGATTGGATTTATTTTCTGTAGTATGTATATCTTTTAGCTTGCTAGCTATTACAGCCACCCTGTTACCCTGTCTAATGTTTGCGCCCTTTTAGAAAATGAGGAGTGAATCCTACAGCTAGATTAAAAAACTGAGAGCAGAACAACTTCTGACAGAAGTGCAGTGTTAAGGGGTGTCATTTTTCCTACTTCATAGACTTTTGCTAGGTCCCAGTGAGCAGAAACCACACTGAAATGCAGACATATGAAAATATGCATGCAATGTCTTCATAATAATAATATAACTAATGTTAACAGCATGTTTGGTTAGAGAATCAGATTCCTTAGAGAAACAAATGTCTAATTTGTGGAATTTTGGTCCTTCCAAGGGGAGATAAAGGAATTGGTAAATATTTGGTTAGGTATTCAAATGTTGGCAGATTCTTGAACGCAATTTTTTTCCTTCAGAAGGTTGTTTTCTTTCTGTATTCAGTTATATAATGCAAAATAAACAGTATTTTGTTAGTGAGTGAAAGCAACCTTTCCCCCCACTTTTTTCCCCTAAATCAACAGCTGTTTTTCCATATAATTTACTTGCATGATGAATGTTATCAAAGTGCCTTTCCGTCATCTAAAATTATACCCTTTTACTTCTGAACTTGTGAGAGTGCAGCGTTTACAGTTCCCAGCACTTTACATGAATTGATTTGCTACTTTAATCAGTCAGTCTTCTTGCATGCAAATGGCAGACTTCACAGAGACATTAAAATTATGTTTCTCCTTGGGACAGATTACTGATCATAACTCACAGTTCTCAGTTCCCTCCAGTTATGCATATCTGATTTATAAATGAGAAGTCTGCACCTCTCATGTAAGATTAAAGTCTGGCTAGATTGATATTACATTTCTCCATTTACAGAGAACCATTGCTTAATGTATGATAAATTGAACGCTTTTCAGCTGAGAAAGGATCTGAATCGAATGTAATTTTTTCCATCTACCTTGAATCATGTTATGCCCTTCAAAGTACTAGGATTAAATTAAGTTCAGGGAGTGTACTATTATCTGCATTGGCTATTGCTACCTCAGCTCATTTGCCACACTTCCACATTAGTACTACAATGAGAAGTTGCTGTACAATGGCTCGATTAAGAAACAAGCGTCAGAGATATTTATGAAACATCATTCCACAGTTTGAGCTCACTGCAACGCTAGCTCTTTTCAACAGTACAATTGTAACCTTGAAATTGAAATTGCACGATGGCTTTATTTATTCATAAGCCTTCATGGTGATAAAATCTTGGGTTAAATATTGTGGCAGGTTTGAATGCAGCTGTGGAAACTATTTGTAACGAAGGACTGCCATGGCGGGGAAACCAGGTGCGGATTGAAAGGTGGTCAGGAACAGGCTGGGGTCAATGCTGGCAAACAGGCTGGTAGGGAGAATCCGGGAATCGGTGGTCGAGGTACATGTGGAGGTCGTAAACAGGCAATCAATAACAAAGGGAATACTTAGAAATACAACAGGAATAAAGTTATGTAGCAGAGGACCATACCCCTCCCAGTCCATGAGATACTGGAGACTGGTCCGATGACGACGGGAGCGAAAGAGAGTCCGGACGGTGTAGACGGGACCATCGTCCAGCAACAATGGAGGTGGGGGTACTGCAGTACCAGAATCCAGATAAGGACTGGGCACGACAGGCTTACGCGGGGAGACGTGGAATGTCGGCGAGATGCAATCGGCGGGAGGCAGCTGTAAGCGGTAGGCAACTGGGTTAACCTGGCGAAGGATTTTAAAGGGCACGATGAACCGAGGACAGAGTTTTCTACATGGGAGACGGAGACGGTTGTCCCTGGTGGAGAGCCACACCTCCTGTCCAGGGAGATATAGGGGAGCAGGCCGACGCCAGCGATCCGCCTGGACCTTCTGACGGTGAACAGCCTGTTGGAGATGGGTGTGCGCAGCCTGCCAAACCTCATCACCATGGTGAAACCAGTCATCAACCACAGGAACTTGGTGTGTCTCCCCCGAACCTGGAAAGAGTGGAGGTTGATATCCCAGGACGCACTGGAAAGGGGTGAGCTGGTGAGTGAGTTTTGTGCATATTCGGCCCACGGCAAGAATCGACTCCAGTCCGGTTGAGAGGCACTGTAGGACCGAAGGAACCTGCCGATCTCCTGATTCAGTCTCTCCGACTGTCTGTTGGATTGTGGATGATATCCTGACGTGAGACTGACATTAATTTGGAATGACTTCATGAATGCAGACCAGACCCGTGAGGTGAACTGTGGACCCCAATCGGAGACGATATCCTCTGGTATCCCACACACATGAAAGACCTGGTCTGAAGTCTCCAGGGCAGTGGGAAGTCCCTTCAATGGAATGAGTCGGCATGCTTTAGAAAAGCGATCCACAGCCACAAGGATGGTGGTGTAACCCTGGGACTTGGGAAGGTCGGTGACAAAGTCAATGGCAATATGGGACCAGGGTCGCTGTGGTGTTAGAAGACGCTCCAGTAGACCTGCTGGTAGTTGCCAGGGTGTTTGCGATCGTTTCACATGCCGCCACGACCTGAGCCACCTCCTGTGACAGCGCTGGCCACCAGAACTTCCTCTGGATCAGGGAGATGGTCCGTTGAACCCCAGGATGTCCAGATGTGGGAGAAGAATGGAGCCAGTGCATCAGCTGAGACCGTACAGAGGCGGGGACATAGGTCAGACGTGAGGGACAGTCGGGAGGTGCTGGGTCGGTGGGCAGTGCCTGCTGGATTTGGGTCATGATGTCCCATCTAATAGGCGCAACTCTGAGGTGTCCACTTCCATGACAAAGGGAAGCGAGGGATCTGGATGCTTCAGGATGGGAGCTGTAGTGAAGAGGGTGTTGAGCTGTGCAAAAGCAGTAGAAGCAGCGGCGGTCCAGGCAAAACTGCCGGCGGAACCCTTAAGAAGAGGTTAATGGAGCAACAACAGAACTGAAGGTCCTTATGAAACACAGATAGAAGTTGGCAAATCCCAATCTTTGCAGTTCTTTAACAGTTCGGGGCTGAGGCCTGTCCGTAACCGCTTTCACTTTGTGGAGATCCATATGACCTCCCTTGGCGTCAATGTCATATCCAAAGAAGCCAACGAGCTCATGGTGGAACTTGTATTTTTCAGCAAGTACATGCAAGTACAGTCTGTTTTCAAAGAGGCTGCGCAGAACATGGCGAACATGAGATGACAAGGTAGGGGAGAAGATAAGAATATCATCGACGTACACAATCACAAATAGGTTCAGGTACTTTCGCAGGACGTCTTTGACAAATGCCTGGATAACTGACGGGGCATTAGCCAAACCGAAAGGCATGAAAGCAATCTTCCACTCATCCGCCCTCCGTACTCTGATCAAATTGTAAGCACTGCGCAGGTCCAACTTCTTGGACCTGTTCCAGAGCAGCCAGCACCAGAGGAAGGGGATATCTATTTGACAGCGATGTCATTCAGACCTCGACAGTCAATAAATCTTTTTTTGATGGAAAGAATCAACTGGCAGCGGCAGGTGATGTAGACTGCCGAATGATCCCCAGTTCCAATACCTCCTATATATAGCTGTCCATTGTCTGGGACTCGGGGACGGAGAGATGGTAGATCCGTCCTCTGGGAGGAACCGTTCCAGGTAACAGCTCAATAGCACAGTCTCCAGGTTGGTGTGAAGGTAGACAGGATGCTTCGGCTTTAGTGAACACCTCTGCCAGGTCGTGGTAATCAGATGGAAAGGTGGGAGGCGTGGACAGAAGAGGGCTTTCGATGTGGGTGGCTCTACAAGGCAGCGACAGGCATCAGGAGAATCATTGTGAGCCCCAAGTGAGGATATCACCGTCAGTCCAGGAAATGGTCGGGTTGTGGAAGGTTAACCAGGGGAGTCCCAAAATGACCACAGCACCAGGGGAATCGATGAGAAGGAGGGACAGTTCTTCCCGATGAAGCATGCCAATTTGCATGGATAGGGGTTTGGTGCGATGGGAAACACAACCAGGGCCTATGGGTTGATTGTTTATTTCCTTGATATGAAGTGAGGGTGTGTACAGGATGAGATGAATGCCCAAGTGTTCTACTGTTGCTCTGGAGATGAAGTTCCCAGCCGACCCCGAGTCAATCAAAGCAGACGCAAACACACTGTTAGTTCCCCACGTGAGCTTGACACGAATGAGACTCTGTGCCAGGGTAAACAGAGGACAATGTCCTGTACTCAAGGAGGAAGTAGGTGGTGAGGCTGATTTACGAGGAATCCCTCACATTTGTCAGGAGTGCCATCAAATTTCTCTGGAATACCAAGGTGAACAGACCGTGGCATCGCTATGGGTACTGTAGGGAGAGCTGCAGCCGCTGCCGGAGGTGCAGGTACGGCGCTCAGTGGTGTTCTCTGCAACAGTTGATTGAGGGCATCAGCAATGTGTTGCAGCTTCGTGTCGTGACCAAGCATCCCAAGCTGCCATGACGGTTTTGATGCTTGACATCTCCGCTGGGTCCATTGTTAGGCTAAGTCTTCTGTAATGAAGGACTGCCATGGCGGGGAACCCAGGTACAGAGTGAGAGGTGGTCAGGAACATGCTGGGGTCAATGCCGGCAAACAGTAATGTCCAGGGAAATCCAGAAGCCGTGGTCGAAAAGGCAAGCAGGGGGTCAATGATCAGGCATACAGGCTGGTAGGGAGAATCTGTGAATCGGTGGTCGAGTTACATGTGAAGGTCATTAACAGGCAATCAATAACAAAGGGAAGACTTAGAAATGCAACAGGAATGAAGACCAGACTTAGCAGTGAACATAAGTCACAGAGGGGATTATATGTGTAGCAGAGGAGAGCAGAGGGCAGTGAAGGAGAGTGCTGGTCCAATGGGAGTTTGAGGATGATAGAACAAGTGCACATGGTGCCGAGGAATGTTAAGTGGCTGATTGCAGGGGAGTGTGAGGGTTTACTATTCCAGTGATGATGACCTCTGGTAGTGAGCTTGCGGGATATGTGGGATACAACAGTGACACTAATATAATGTAATATAATATAACATAATATATAGACAGACAGATAGATAGATAGACTATATAGACTGTAAATATTGTATATGCATGTCATTTCTTATATTCAAACAACTGTATTGTGAAAACTGCTCTCCATATCAATGAAATACAGAAATACAATGTAATGGTTTTCACAGATGTATCCGTATTACCTGATCAGATATCCTGGATCTTTGACCGGATCAATGACAGAAAACAATGTTATTGCCTCATCTACACTAGAAGTAGCTCAAATTATATTTGAATCATTTAAGATATATTGTAGTGATCTGGAACTGTGCATGTGTGTGGGGACTGTGTGTCTGTCAGTTCTGTGTGTTGTGGATTGTTTGGGGATCTGATGTAAGTTAGAGGGTATTGTTGTGGTTTCTGGTGTTGAGGGTTAACCTCATGCAGGAATTGGTTGAGCCAGTGGGTGACACAAATACATGGGGAGGAGAGAGGCAGAGACAGGTGGGGAGTAAGGAACGTATATAGTGGAGTTTTTGTGTGAATGCGTATCTACCTACCTGGACTGTGCTAATGGTCAGTTACTTGCATCTGGAGGGGGTTGGGGGGCTCAAGCTCCTGCTTCTCGTGACAAGGACAACAGGAGTTGAAACTGTGCTGAAAACAAAGGGAGATGGATAAGCAAAGAGATATGGTGGGGGTCATCTTTATATTAATACCATTTTGTCCTGGCAAACAGCACTTTTTATAATTTTAAACACAGCCAGTTTCATGAGAGTGCACCTGACTGTAACTACTTCTTAAAGCAAGCACATCAGCTCATACCCACCAACTGAACTTTTCCAAGCCAAATAAATTCTAAACGCCCACTTTCTTTCCAGAACTGATTCAACTGCTGAACAGAAATACATCTCATGTGTTCTGCAGGCATTGTGTGCTTGAGAAGGGCAGAGGAATACCTTAGTACATTTTTGATGTTGTGTGCTTTTTTGGTAAGTTTTCAGAAATGCTTTGTGAGATGGAGGGAAGCCCACAGATGCATAAGTAATGTAATTCTAATGCAACTCACTGAATTTTAAATGCTCTGTTCAGAAAACACCTTGAAGTGCTGTTGGACATTAGTTTCCTTGTCTTGTACAAGGTTTTAAAAGCATACATACAAAATGGCATGACCTTTTCAGACTGTTCTTGCTACCTTCCTGGCCAGATGTTAAAATCTGATGTGACTGATGAAAAGAGACAAACAGAAATGAGTTATGTGTGTCCAGTAGGAGAGCCCTTTACTTGCCTCATCTCGAGTTGTATAAGGGAGTTGTTTTTGGGGTAAGGGATTCCAAATCATGGCAACTGGAGTAGCCAGTAATAGATAGTGTTGAGGCATCCAGACAAAGCAAACTGATACCTTTTGAGGAGTACTTAATATATGTGTCAGGCCATGACAGCACTAGTCTCTCTACTTCTGTGCTGATAAGGATGTCTGAGAGAGTAATGAGAACATGACCTGCCCCCACTGCACAGTGAGAAAAGACATGATCTGACTCCTTCTGAGTTCCTTAATTGTTCCCTCAAGAAAGTTGTCGTCCACAGCAGCTCAGATGTGCTGAGTGAGTTTGTATGTGGCGGCAAAGAAAATATACTGGTATGTGATAATAAGAGGAAGTGGGCTGATATCCAGTAATGTGGGTAACGAAGGAATTTCTAATACTACCTCTCCGAAATATAAACCCTTTAGGGTCACGATCATACTAAATCTGTTGGTTGTTCAGACCCAGGAGGATTTCAGATAACAGCACTAGGAATGGGGGAACAGAAATCTTTCCACATACAGGAATTCCAGTGTAGTGTTCTTAAGCTCCAGTCTTGAATTCAAACCCTACATCACACCGAGTTTAGTTGTTCTCAGTTAAAAATAATGAATAACCGATTAGGACTGCTGGTGGAATGAAAACCATAAATGCTCAGATCTCAGGAGCAGATCTGATGAACACTGTTCTAAGCTAGAATTATTAAAAAAAAAACCTGATAATTGAAAAGCGTAGTGGATCTAGTGGATCCCAGATTGTACGGCTACAGAGGAAGGTGAGGACAGTGAGAAACACATCCAACGAAGAGGCCTGTGTGGATAAGATACAGCTGGTTGAGAAGCATGCGAAAGGTCTGTTGAGTTATGGGATTTGGGAGGAATTTTTCTTGCCCAGTTGTAGAGATTTATGACATATCCCCTTTCGGTCAAAAGATAGGTGACCCTGAGAAGTCTCGGAGAAGACTCCATCACAGGATTTATGATGCTTTGTGTATGTCAAAAGAAATCATAAATTGCACCAACATTTATTTGGGCATTTTCTCTCTACAGCATCCTCCCCCATCAAATTGATATAATTTCTTCTGAGGTTCAGCCAACCCTCGGTGTGGGAGAGTAATGGCCCTGCAGGTTTTTGTTGTTCAGCGACTGATTACGTTAGACAGTTGTGACTAATCAAGTCCCAATAGTTAAATCAATTAGGTACTGTATATAATCACGTTTAGGTCAATTCGTACATAAGCCAACACCCCAAATTCAACATCCAAAAACCAAAAAACAGCATTCCTCACAAAACCAAAAATGCACTCACCCAATGCACTCATTTTTTTTAAATGCAGAATGATTTTGTTTTTTATTTTTCATTATTCATGGTTTTAACTTATTTGTATTGAGTAAATTTTTCCTTAAAATGTATAGTACATTATTGTATAATTATTCTTCGACACCAAAGAACTGTTAAAATACTAAAAATAATCATTAGAATGGCAGAAACAAAATGCATGTGCCAGTGTGACTGCATATATTTCTGTGAAAGTGGTCTTCTGTGATGTCATCAGCATATACCCACATAGCTATGATAGTGACACAATATAGAGTGAATGAAAGTAAAATTTAATTCTCTACCCAAACCCTTATTTTTGGGCTCATTTTGTGGAATATATTTCTTGATTTATACAGGATTATATATGGTAGTTACCAGTTTGGGTACAGCAAAGAACAGAAACCACTATGCATCCAACAAAGCAAACATAATCTCTGCTTTTGCCTCTCTCTGGAATTCCTTGCTCTCACCAAAACCTGGATCTCCCCTGAGAACTCGACTACCCTTACTGCCCTCTCCTTTCTCTGCATGCCCAAATGAGGGAAGCCCAAGATGAGGAGAATGGGACAGAGCTCTTGCTATCTCCTTCCATCTCTCCTTGGCCAGCCTTGGGCTTCCCTCCTTTGGGCATGTAGAACCCAAGTGTAGAGCAGTCATAAATATGTTATCTGCATTGCAATGAACTGTGAGTCAGTTGTGCCTGGCAGACATTACAAGCTTTGCCACTAACTGTGGTGACAGCTGAGTCACGCTTCAGCTTTGTCTCCACTTGGGAAGACTGGACAGTTAATAATCTTCTGTCAGGTCAATGTCAGCTGAGAGGCACCTTGGGGCACAAAAAGCAATCATTATTTGGAGATTCCCCACTTGGAGTGAAGTGCATTTACTTGCCAATTAGAGATATTTAGCTGGGCTGAGGCCTTGTATCCCTTTATCCATCTGCTAGACAGTGTTGTCTCATTCTGACTGACTCTTTGGCTTAGGAGAGGTGTGACTTCAGAGACCACAAGTGTCTGAGGACATGGGGACTTTATACAGACTCCAAGACAGAAGAGTTAACCAAGGAGCCAACAGTGACTGTGAATTCGGTACAGTGTGGATAATGAGAGAGGCAGACTAGATTATTGCTTCATTCTTAGGTGGGCAAATGGATTGACTTCCCTTGTTTTTATGTCATAACTTCTGGGAAGATTTTGAACTGGAGGACTCTGTTAGCCTACCCTTTGTCAAAGGCTGCTCTTTAGGTTGAGAGGTATGTCTAAAGGGAAGAGAAAGGTTAGTGCGTGCATCTTCCAAAACACACATGACAAAAGTATGCAAGCACAAAATCCCAATAAATTTCAATTGATTTACACCTGCATATTATGTTTAAAATCAATCCCTCAGACACTAAGAAAAACACAGTTTAAGGAGGTCTGGCAGATCAATGTATAAATCAAGAGAATTTTTATTCTGCTAAACTGAAATCTGCTGAACTGAATCTCTTTGCCCTGGGACAGAATCATCCTCAGAATAAAGTCATCATTATCAGTCACAAAATTACCTTTAACCTGTTCTTCAGACTTTCCAGATTTAAGTAAAATGTTCTGAAATCAAAGTTAAAGGTTACAAAAGAAGGCTTCTACCAAAAAGATAAATAAAAAGCATGCAGTTTTTTCTCTGTAGTTTAGGATTGTTTTGCTGAGTTTTATGTGGAGTTTAAAGAGTGTAGTAAATTTCACCGAGAAGCAAGAAGCCTTAGAATTGTCATGTCAGTAAGAGTACTAACAAATTAATTCATTCCAAAAATCAACAATCTGAAGTAAATAGGCTTGTACTCCTAATGACTTGTGATTGTAGAGCAGGATTTATGAAGGCAGCCAACTCTCTTGTTTTAGGCTTCTTGGAACAGGATTTATCACTGCACTGCATGGAAAAGCCCACCGCTGAGCAACAACACCGCCAAGATATCAGTGCTGAAACCACATGTCTCTCACAGTGGAGCCAAGAGAGGTAGTGCTGTCTGTTAACAGTGCGGAGAAGTCATTTTCTAAAACAAAGCCAGACCAAGAATGTTTAAGTAAAGGAAGCTCTTACTGTAAAGCACACAGAGAGGGGGGTATCAGACTACCACAATGACTGTGAATGGAAATGATTTACTTTATTCAAAAAGTCAATATAGGGCCCCTCTTTTGCTGACAATAATGGCTGCATGAAGTGAGTCCAACTTGTAGGTTGAGGCTAAGGAAGAATTCACTTCAGCTCTTCTGAACCCCCCATTTTTGTGTGCTCTCGAAGCAAGAGCCAAAACCATTTCATTTCATAGACGTGGCTTCGGCTGAGTCATGGCTTTCTTAGAATAAGAGAAATCCCCAAGGAGCAGTGTTGGCCACAGTGAAGAGGGGCTACCAGTATTCTTCATACAGTATACGACAACAGAAATATCTTATAGGCATCCTGTTTCGATTTCTAGATTTACATTTTCTGTCAGTAAACATTACACACGGACCTAGGTAGTAAAGCCCACTGCATTGGCATCGGTGTTACTGAAAAATCGAGCCACATTTCAGTGCTGATTGAAGTTTTCTTGCTTTCTCATCTCTTTGGCATCAGTCCCAAAATTACCTTTAACCTGTTCTTTAGACTTTCCAAATTTAAGTCATTTTTCAAGTTGAAGGTTACAAAAGAAGGCTTCTACCAATACTGAGGTTTTATTAAGTCTCAAACCCAGCACTATCTGGTCTCTTGCTTCATGCAGGGTCTACACTCATGCTGCACTTGGGTTGTATTTATACACAACATACATATATATGGTTAAATATTAGCACCAGGGCCACAGCTGATTTTTATTGAGTTGCAAGTGTGTTGTAAAAATAATAGTGGTGGTTGGTGGTCCAAAAGCTTATTGCCCTACCGTTTTAAAATACCTCCTTGCTGTCAACCACATTGATCGGCAGCTCAGTGTCCGCAGCGTTCATCCTACTGGTCATCGAGCAGTTGGAAGAGAAGATCACCTAATGGAATGAGATGAAGAGCAGCCAATTAAATTTAATTTAATTGAATTTAATGTAATGAAATGGGCTTTACAGCTGTATTTGGAACAGTGCCCTTTGTCATAACAACCCGAAACCACAGGATTCTCCTCCGGTCCCTTAGGCTGGCCTGAAAGTAATTGACAGCCTGGTTTTGGCGCACAGTGCATTGCCAGTCTGTTGTAGGCCCCACCCTGTGCAAGAAGCATGACTAAGAGCTGATAGTCAGACAACTTGTGGCTTTTTGTAACTCGCTGAGCAGTTATTTTATAAAGGGTTTAATTGCACAGCTGCTCGCAGGATTTGTGCCCTGCCTTTTGCCACAGGGAAGTAGAGGCTCATTAATGATTTTAGAGTATGTGTGCAGCTGTAATGTATGGAGCACTTCAGGATGGCAGGTTCCATTACTCTCCTGAATCCTCTGACAGAAAGAGACACCCGACAGACACACCATCTTGTGTCTGTTCATTTCCCCCGCAGGGATTTGCCTTGTCTGTGGATCTCAATGGAAAGCCATTAAAAACTAGTGGAGACGGAAGCGGTCTCTTAACAGCAAGATGATTCACAGACAATGTTATTTGATGATTTATTTATTTTAATCAAGATTGTTCATTAAACTGTACTTTTTAAAATGTGATCAGTGCTATCCGTTCAGGCCTAGAGAAAAAAGATGTAAAGATTCCAGCTGATAGAACCAAGGTTTGATTTCTGTGCAGTGGTAGGAGAAAGGAAAAATCTTTGACGTTCTCTAGGCTGATCAGTGTTCAACTCCTAAGCAACATAACAAACAAAGTGTAGTGTAGTGAACAATATTTAGCACACTCAAATCCAATCAACCCGTTTCAGATCAAAGGTGTGCATACTTTTAACTACAGCAGTTTACTCTCATGTAGGATGTATACTTTCCATTTCCTGGTACTCCCCCAACACACATTGAGGTCACTGATTGATGACAACTAATTCTATTTCTGCTTTGGAAATAACCTCTCACAATGACCACCCACATATATGACATAGCTCACTTTTGGGACAGAAAAATCCCACTTTAGAGTACTCTGGTGAGGCTCTGCTATGTAGCACGGAGAGAGACAGCAATAATTCTACATATGAAAAAATATTTATTCATAAGTACTGTGTGTGTGTGTGTGTGTTTAGTACATATAGACAGTAGTTTGGTATATTGCGAGCTGTAATTTAAAACATATTTTGCTCAGTTCCACAATTTGAGCAATTATTATTTTATTCTGAATCTGTGTTATTCTATTCTTTTGAACTTTCTGTTTACTTAAGGTAACATTTAGAATAACTCCGCTTACTCTGCTAGAAAAAGTGCCTTATGTAATATATATACACAAAACACTCTGAATAACTTCTGACTGTGTGTAGCATTGCAGAAACTTTTGAAAATGTTATATTAGTGAATTTCTGTTATATTATTATTTATTATTGTATTATCATTATCATTATTTCTTGTCACAATAGGAGCAAACACTCTGAATAACTTCTGCCTGTGTGTAGCATTGCAGAAACTTTTGAAAATGTTATATTAGTGAATTTCTGTTATATTATTATTTATTATTGTATTATCATTATCATTATTTCTTGTCACAATAGGAGCAAGAGGTAATAAGTGACCAGACGAGATATGTGGCTTCTGTTTGCTCTATATATGGTTGCTGGGGACCACACTGGAGCAGGGAACAAAGTATAAAGAAAATAGAAAAAAAAATACATTGTTTCCCTAGGAAGGGAACAAGACACTGCCGTAAAACACGTGTAGCAGATGCTGGGGGCATTGACAGCATACCATTATGGTGTCTGCCTGCAGAGACAATTATGGTTCAGTCATCTTGCGAGTCTTAGAAAAGCAGTGCATTTCAGTCAGTGGGGCAGTAAGGCCATGTGCTACAGGAGTTTGTCTTTATGGAGTTCCTGTGTTCTCCTGGCTTTGTGGAGACTGGAGTTATGACCTGGAGTGGGAGTCACTGAAGCAGATGTTCTTTGTTCCTTGACAGATGCATCCTTCCTTTGTTAAACCTTTTCTTCTCTGTCTTTTTTTAAGGTCTTATGTTCAAATGTACCATTACGGACCCCAGAATATACCAAACATATGGTTGTGTCAGTGAAGTGGTTTTCTGGATGAGGATTTATTCTCAGTTAAAAAGGAGATGCAATGAAGGGTGTATTTCAACCCTCCAATCCTGCTCGCCTTCCTTTTTTTAATTTTATTTTCTGAGATGGGTCAGTGTTCATAGCCAGGGCAAGTATGGGGAGATGGAAAGAGACATTTCAGAGGATGAGAGCTGTGGAAAACCACACATCCTTCCTGCTATGAATAAGAAAGGGGGTTGTTAACACACTTTAACACATCGTGGGGAATGTGATCTGAAGGACCTGGCAGACGTGTTCTGTATTTAAGCAGGTTTTTTTTTTAATCCATGTCTTTAAGTTGGAATGACAGAATACAATAGCTCATTCTCACATGTTTAAAAGGTCTCTTCTTCTGTGTGCAGGGCTGAATAACAGCAGGAGAGGACCTATACAATCATAACTGGGAAACCTCCCATTTCTTCTCCTAAGGGAGAGCTTTTGATGGATATCAGATACATATGCATTTTTTGTTCCCTGGCCATTGTGTTTTTGAGAAGCAGTTCTTGCTCATTGAGGTCCAGGGCACAGGAAGCTAATTTGTAAACTGAGGGCTGTTCAAAGATCTTTCTCCAAAAGCCCGATAGATCAATTACTGTTGGTTTCCCTATTTCTAGTCGTTTACCGTTGTCTCATTGACAGAGGACCAAAACATTGGCAAAAAAGCTTCCTAAAATGTCCTGCAACTTCAGCACTGAGGAGGATGAACGAGTTTAGAGATACAGGCTTGTATTAGAGTACAGGAAGGATTCACCCCAATACCCTAGTGTGTTGAGAATACATGTATGTATAAACTGCATACATTATCGAACATCTGGGGCTTTGTGCTGCTATTCCCTTTGACTGACATAAAAAACATATTAATATACAGCAAGTGCAGTGCTTGCCTGGCCCATATCAAGCTTTGCAGGCGAATCTGTGGGATCAATTATAGTCACTGAGTAATGGACACGCATGTGAGGGGGTAACCTTGCCTCATTTGTAGATTCGTACTCCTGTTCTGTAAAGATATTAACATCATTTTGCTTTTGCTTTGAATATCTTTCTGTCACATTAGTGGGGGAATCACAGACAGGTTGTTTCTAAAACGTCATTCTTAAAAGAAAAAAGGGGGAATTTAATTGGTTTATCAAACTCCTGAATTTATTAGTTTAGGACTTCAATTTAGTCAATCCTTTTTCATGTTGCAATAGGCTGCTCAAAGGTAAAAAAAACCCAAAAACAAACGCAGGCTTCTGCACACTTTGCCAAGTTAATGGGAAGAACAATACACTATGTCCGAGGAAGGTGACCCAATGTAAATCTCAGACTATTGAGTAACTCAGGACAACCATTTTTAACTCTCTGAAGACAAATCAAGTTGTTGTGCTCAGTTAGCTAGATCAATTTTGTTTAGCATGCTATGACTCCCCCCCCACCAACTTCTGTACCAGGGGAGAACCAAAAGTCACCTATGTTCTACAAAGGAATTACTGGGGGTATGTGAGCACAGGATTCCTTTGGAAATTAAATACTGTTTGATTAAATAGAGGCACTACAAATCTGTCATTGATGACAACAGGGGTTTGCTGAAAGTGCTCAAAGAGATTCATATCAAGAGATTAAATGGCAAGGGTGTGAAGTTGCGAGGAAAATTTGCCCGATGACTCTTTAACAGCTCCGATAACTGACTTCTGTCACAATTGCCTGCATTTTTTCCCTGTTGGTCGTTATCAGGACAGGACAGGACTAAGTACTTAAGAACATAAGAACATAACAAAGTTTACAAATGAGAGGAAGCCATTCGACCCATCGTGCTCGTTTGGTGTCCATTAATAACTAAGTGATCCAAGGATCCTATCCAGTCTATTTTTGAATGTTCCCAAGTTTTCAGCTTCAACCACATCACTGGGGAGTTTGTTCCAGATTGTGAC
Source organism: Amia ocellicauda (assembly GCF_036373705.1). Classification (NCBI taxonomy): domain Eukaryota; kingdom Metazoa; phylum Chordata; class Actinopteri; order Amiiformes; family Amiidae; genus Amia; species Amia ocellicauda. Next base: position 44,178,144 of record NC_089851.1, on the reverse strand, counting down.
AACTCTCTGTGTGAAGAAGTGTCTCCTGTTTTCTGTCTTGAATGCCTTGAAGCCCAATTTGCATTTGTGTCCCCGGGTACAGGTGCTGATCTGGAAAAGCTCCTCTGGTTTGATGTGGTCGATGCCTTTCATGATTTTGAAGACTTGGATCAAGTCCCCACGTAGTCTCCTCTGTTCCAGGGTGAAAAGGGTCAGTTCCCTCAGTCTCTCAGACCTGGAATAAGTCTGTTTGCTTGCCTCTGAACTTAATGTGTAATAATGATTAGAGATATATGCAAGTACACAATTATCTGGTAAGGATGCCCATCAGGGGGGTAACTCTGGAGCTATACTGGGCATGGCCCACTTTTTACACATTAAGTACATTGTAATTAAGCATAATTATACTATACTTATGAGTAACTACACGTGTAGTTACTGAGTACCTACTATGTAATTACAGTGTAACTAGGGAGACTTATTGTAAAGTGTTACCATATTAAAATGCTGCATACTGCAATATGACTATCTGCCTCGTAGATACAGGCAGTACTTCTGTAAGTGTACTTTTCTCATTTCTCATTCATGGTGTTTATACATTTATACATGAAAGTCTCCAGATAAATTCCTCTACCACATCCCTTGTTACATATTCATGTACTGAGATGTTAAATTCAAAAGGCGGTGTTCTTTTCAGATTCTGCCCATATAGACATAAATATGTGATTGTGTATGATTTGCACCTCAAATGTATATAAAAAAAATATATTGATTTCCGGTCAAATCAAAAGTGAATATATTTTTCTTAAATTTCTTCTGCATTTATTTATTTTTGGTGGGGGGAGGGGTTGCATTTGGGTCAACTTTATTTTGGCAATTAAAAAGACATAGCATATATACATTTCCTGCAGTTTTTAAAATGTTTTCATTAGTATTTTGTCCTTGAAATGTCATAATACAGAGCGTTTTCTGGGAAATTACGTTTACAATGACACAATGTACAATCTGACTGCTATGTACAGTCAAACAAGCCCATAAAGCCCCAGGAAAGCCTGTTGTCCAAAACACAGTAGTTATTACAGAAATAACTGTATTTGAGTCTGGGGTTACATCTTTGCCAAAAATGTTCTTTGAAAATTGCTGTTATGTTTTTCAGTAACTGCAAAAGAGACTAAGGTTATTATTATTATTATTATTATTATTATTAGTCTGCATGTGAGAACCCCTCCCACAGTTGTAGTGCTTCACCTACCGAACCTACAGTACTTCTACCTGATACCTAATACGTTGCTTGTGCTTTTTTACATGTTGTGACACAGTGTTGGGCTTGGTCCACAACGGGAGTCAGAACAAGCCACTGCTCTAAGCCCCCCTCCTACACTCACCAGTCTATAATAATTAATAATCCTCAACATATGCAGGCATATAATGCTTTTCAGTCACGTATGACATTTTTCACTCGGGTGTGACACATTTTGGCTGCCTGTACCACACTTTGTGCATTTGCATATTAAAGGATTATGGTGTAATGGTATAATGAGCAATGCAGTACTGTAATCTATAGTATAGTGTGTAGTGCAGTGTTATATAATGCAATTCAGTCTAATGTACTGTAATTTTGTGCAGTAAAGTAATTTAGTAGTATAGAGTAATGTAATACACTGTAGTGTAATATACAGGACACCAAGATACCTGTTTTTATACTACTGCTACTACCCTGCTTACTGTCACTTACTACCACTAGTGCATACTTACTCTAACTTTACACTTTGTCACTGATAATGCATTCCACCATACAAAATAATACATATTAAATAATACATTGTGCAAAAAGTATCTTCAGGTGCTTTCAGTTCTAGTAGTTGTTATTATTATAAATCAAATAACTGGTCAGTTCCTGTTTTTCAAAATCTGTTAGCTGCCTGACTGTTAAAAAATCTATCCAAATGTTAAGAAACTAATTCAAAATGCAGTACTCCTTTTCGGTATTGCATTTCTATTGGTGATATTTTTTTTTCCTTTAATAAAATGTGTGTTGGCTGTACAGTTTGAACTGTGGCAGTCCGCAATACTTTAATACCACAAATAGCCGGGCCGCAGTGGGAGAAAGCATGGGAACCAGTGATTTAGCATATTGTCTTGCTGTGTGCGGTGTCTTCTCTTCAAACAACAACTGATGCTACCCATGCAGGAGTTAATGTACCATAAAAGGTTTTTCTATTTGTTGGGAACAGGAGCACCAGGTGCGCTGTTGATTATATTATTTCTCTTGTGTATTTTTAAGTAGCACCTACCTGCTTTCTTGATCTATTATCTGGCATAAAAATAAATACATGTGGCAATAACAAAGGATAGTTAATTAATAGGCAGTGGATCTAGAGATAATGTATATCCTTATTTATGCATGATTAAAGTTGTCAGCTACTTAACCTGTAACAACATTTTACCCAGTCATGTAGTGATATATAATTCTGTATACATTTGGGAGCTTTATAAGAGTCTTACATGCAGTATAACACAATGGTTCTGTCAAAGAAAATGAGTGTGTGTCTAATATCTGTGTTTATAAATCACAGGCACTGACCTGACTCATTGGTAAATCCTTTTCGAAATTAAAAAAGTCTCCAGGCCCTTAAAACCAGCTAGTGTTAATCAATTGTGTTACAACTCTACTGACTCGGAAGAGATGAAGGCAAGGTAAGCACACTTTCTCCATTGGTGAAAGGCAGTGTAGTCCTGGAACTGTCTCACAATCGACACAAAAAGTTCACAACCACCCAGTGTCTCTGCAATGGCTGCACTGTTGTCTTATAAGCCCTAGCGATGGGTAGACCAGGATTTTGTGAGCCAGAACAAATGAACATTTTCTTCTTCTTCAAAAATTCTGCTCCAACCTCACACTGTGCCATCCTCCTCTAACTACACATCTGATGCAGTGTTGTAAATGCCAAGTGAGATTCAAATATGAAAATTGCTCATGATTTATTTGTGGTGGAATTCTGGTATTTCTACATTGGACAGAACATTTGGCTGGGGCAGAACTGGGGATAGTCAAATAAAAAAATAAAACAAATAAGAGCTTAGGGGACTGAGATGTCGAGAGAAAATGGACCTCAATCATTAACCCGTACCCCCGCCTTCCCCCAGGAAAAGTGTATTTGAACGTGTTTGTGTTTCATTATAAAAGGTACTGTAAGAATTAAGTGCTGGATTATTTACACAGGCATAACAATGAATGGGTCGCAGGCTTGTTTTTGTTAATGAGTTGAGGATCCAAAGTTTTGAATGATTCAAGACCTTTTTCACAGGACTGTGGATAACAAAATGTCAGTGCCACCGGGGATTAAAAAAGTAATTGAATATTTGCCATAGGGAAGGGCATATACAGGCTAGACAGGACCTCTATAAACTTGGTAAAGATTGAAATATACCTCCAAAACCGAGTATGCTCAGAGTTAGCACAAGAGGAACTGAAGAGCAAGATCTGAAATGTAGTCTAAGATCAAATACTAAGTATCATTTCCCAACTTGGCAAAATAAGTAGTGTTGTAGTAGACATCTGCTGCCAGAAAACAGCTATGCTTGACAAAGAAAGTCCTGGGATCCATAAGCACAGTTATGCTGATGTCCCAGTCGGTAAAGACTGTTTTGATGACAGAATGTTTCACAGCTAGTTTGGGAAGGGAATTTAGTAAGATGAACTGGTTCATCGTAGCATCTGACATATTCATAACCGCTAGCTCTGTTGTTTCAGCTTTTAACTTCTCATATTTGCCGAAAATGCCACTTTTAAGGTTAACAGAACAATTACGTCAAAGGATGTTTTCATACAATTCCACAGGTTTTTATCACAAAAATGAGTTTCATCCAAAGGTTCAGCAGTTTTCAATGTATCACACTTAATTCTCAAATAAGATGACATCCAGTAAGTATGTTGTCATCTCAGGACTAGAACAAAGATAATCTGATCAGAAAAGTATCTCATATATATTATAGTTGAATGGTTTAAAAATGGCTTTTAATATGTAAAGGATTTTCCCTAAAAGATGAGTTTCAATTATATAAACATGGTTGGTTGTTTAGTCCCAACTGTACAGATTAACGGCAATGGTTACAGCATTATCAGGCTCTATTTATTAATAATATTTGGCATTAATTGCAAAAGGATATGTAATAATTAAAATAATATTAGGAAATCTCTAGATATTTAAATGGATCAATTAGCTATACAACAAACATTTTGGTAATTAAGCAATAACAATTAAATTACTTGAGGATTCTTGTGTCCAGCCAGCAGCATTTCCTGGGTTGTTTATGTGTAGTGGGTGGCTATGTTGAAGATGTTGTTTAATCCCGGCCTCTCATTGAGTTATCATTTTTTAAACGATATGTTGGTGCATTCAACCAATTCAATAAAGGCAATTGAAAACAGTTTTACAATAAAGAAGCAAAAGAAGTAAGAACTGTAAATGTGCCAATGTAATAGATTTACAGACAGTTGATTTTCATGTCAGAGTTATTGTCAGCTGTGAATTTGTTAGTACATCATCCTAATGGACATTTTTGACAAAGAATAGAAATAAATCTCCAGAGATCTTGCTCAACATCTCCCTTTTTTTTTTTTCGAGTCGTTGTCCGTCTCCCCTCCAGGACTGAAACCTGCACAGTTAACATGTGTAATAGTATTCCTTTCAGACATGACCTTTCTTTCTTTTAAACATGACAATTACCATTTAAGGTTGGCAAAAAGGTCAGCAGTAATACACTCACCTAAAGGATTATTAGGAACACCTGTTCAATTTCTCATTAATGCAATTATCTAACCAACCAATCACATGGCAGTTGCTTCAATGCATTTAGGGGTGTGGTCCTGGTCAAGACAATCTCCTGAACTCCAAACTGAATGTCTGAATGGGAAAGAAAGGTGATTTTGAGCGTGGCATGGTTGTTGGTGCCAGACGGGCCGGTCTGAGTATTTCACAATCTGCTCAGTTACTGGGATTTTCACGCACAACCATTTCTAGGGTTTACAAAGAATGGTGTGAAAAGGGAGAAACATCCAGTATGCGGCAGTCCTGTGGGCGAAAATGCCTTGTTGATGCTAGAGGTCAGAGGAGAATGGGCCGACTGATTCAAGCTGATAGAAGAGCAACTCTGACTGAAATAACCACTCGTTACAACCGAGGTATGCAGCAAAGCATTTGTGAAGCCACAACACGTACAACCTTGAGGCGGATGGGCTACAACAGCAGAAGACCCCACCGGGTACCACTCATCTCCACTACAAATAGGAAAAAGAGGCTACAATTTGCACAAGCTCACCAAAATTGGACAGTTGAAGACTGGAAAAATGTTGCCTGGTCTGATGAGTCTCAATTTCTGTTGAGACATTCAGATGGTAGAGTCAGAATTTGGCGTAAACAGAATGAGAACATGGATCCATCATGCCTTGTTACCACTGTGCAGGCTGGTGGTGGTGGTGTAATGGTGTGGGGGATGTTTTCTTGGCACACTTTAGGCCCCTTAGTGCCAATTGGGCATCGTTTAAATGCCACGGCCTACCTGAGCATTGTTTCTGACCATGTCCATCCCTTTATGACCACCATGTACCCATCCTCTGATGGCTACTTCCAGCAGGATAATGCACCATGTCACAAAGGTCCAATCATTTCAAATTGGTTTCTTGAACATGACAATGAGTTCACTGTACTAAACTGGCCCCCACAGTCACCAGATCTCAACCCAATAGAGCATCTTTGGGATGTGGTGGAATGGGAGCTTCGTGCCCTGGATGTGCATCCCACAAATCTCCATCAACTGCAAGATGCTATCCTATCAATATGGGCCAACATTTCTAAAGAATGCTTTCAGCACCTTGTTGAATCAATGCCACGTAGAATTAAGGCAGTTCTGAAGGCAAAAGGGGGTCAAACACAGTATTAGTATGGTGTTCCTAATAATCCTTTAGGTGAGTGTATTTCAGTGGACATTTTTAAATTATTATTCATTACACGAAAAGCCTGAGTTATCTTCTAGCTGTTAAAAATAATAGGCCCAGGTGGTAAGCCCGATAGTCTTCACATGTAAAAAAAAACAAAAAACGGCTGCATTATTTGTATTCAAATTGACCTACCTGTTGCACACCTAATAAAAAAAAAAGCAAACGGGTTTCTTATGATTATTCATATTTTTACGATTGCACACCCTTCCACCTTAATGAGACCTCAAGCAAAACTGTTTCTACAAGGTTTCCCCTTCTATGACACTGCATATGAGAATTTATCGCTAAGCTGTTATTTAGTATTCCTTGACTACTCAGCTAGCCATATAATTTATTACGTGTGTGCGTGAGTTGAGGAGTTATAATACACAGTGTTTTTATTGCACCTTTTCATACATAATTTACTTTATTCCCCACTGTGAAGAAATAACTGCTAAGGGGCAGCTGTAAGGGTTTAAATAATGCTCTAGGGGATGTGCAATTGTATAGTGCAATTCTGTTAAAACTGTTAAAACATTGCATATTTTCTAAGTTAGGATGAGATGGATATGGATAGGAATGTGGAATGGCCTTTGTTTCTCTAAATGCTGGATATATGTGTGAGTGTGTACAGAATATACAGAGCATAGTAAAAGAGATTAATTCATGCCAACTAATTGATGTTATCAAAGCTTCACAATGGCTCTTTTTAAATGTTTTAATTCAAAATGAACATGCATATAAATTTCTTAAACACATTACCCTGTTTAAGGAGTACTTTATGCTCTGAATTGTTCTATGAAATTCATGGAGGAGATAGAAAAAGAGATTGAATAAAAGGTGGGGAAGATGTGGGATCTCCCCACAATAAATAAATAAAATAACCAAACAAATATCAAACTGTAAATCCACAAAATGAATATTGAACAAGATGGATCATTGCCCGCACACTACAGACACGCCATTGCTGTTGCTCCAATAGTTAAAGGAAAGACCATTAGAATAATGACTACAAGTTTGTTTGTCAAAGACAGCCGGCACCTCACCTCTACTGACACCCAGCACACAAAACTAATTCAGTCCAGAGGATTAATAAGGACCAGGATATAAGGCATGTATGTATGTATATACAGTGAGGGAAAAAAGTATTTGATCCCCTGCTGATTTTGTACGTTTGCCCACTGACAAAGAAATGATCAGTCTATAATTTTAATGGTAGGTGTATTTTAACAGTGAGAGACAGAATAACAACAAAAAAATCCAGAAAAACACATTTCAAAAAAGTTATACATTGATTTGCATGTTAATGAGGGAAAAAAGTATTTGATCCCCTATCAATCAGCAAGATTTCTGGCTCCCAGGTGTCTGTTATACAGGTAACGAGCTGAGATTAGGAGCTTCTCTTAAAGGGAGTGCTCCAAATCTCAGCTCGTTACCTGAATAAAAGACACCTGTCCACAGAAGCAATCAATCAATCACATTCCAAACTCTCCACCATGGCCAAGACCAAAGAGCTGTCCAATGATGTCAGGGACAAGATTGTAGACCTACACAAGGCTGGAATGGGCTACAAAGACCATCGCCAAGCAGCTTGGTGAGAAGGTGACAACAGTTGGTGCGATTATTCGCAAATGGAAGAAACACAAAATAACTGTCAGTCTCCCTCGGTCTGGGGCTCCATGCAAGATCTCACCTCGTGGAGTTTCAATGATCATGAGAACGGTGAGGAATCAGCCAAGAACTACACGGGAGGATCTTGTTAATGATCTCAAGGCAGCTGGGACCATAGTCAACAAGAAAACAATTGGTAACACACTACGCCGTTAAGGACTGAAATCCTGCAGCGCCCGCAAGGTCCCCCTGCTCAAGAAAGCACATGTACAGGCCCGTCTGAAGTTTGCCAATGAACATCTGAATGATTCAGAGGAGAACTGGGTGAAAGTGTTGTGGTCAGATGAGACCAAAATCGAGCTCTTTGGCATCAACTCAACTCACCATGTTTGGAGGAGGAGGAATGACCCCAAGAACACCATCCCCACTGTCAAACATGGAGGTGGAAACATTATGCTTTGGGGGTGTTTTTCTGCTAAGGGGACAGGACAACTGCACCACATCAAAGGGATGATGGACGGGGCCATGTACCGTCAAATCTTGGGTGAGAACCTCCTTCCCTCAGCCACGGCATTGAAAATGGGTCGTGGATGGGTATTCCAGCATGACAATGACCCAAAACACACAGCCAAGGCAACAAAGGAGTGGCTCAAGAAGAAGCACATTAAGGTCCTGGAGTGGCCCAGCCAGTCTCCAGACCTTAATCCCATAGAAAATCTGTGGAGGGAGCTGAAGGTTCGAGTTGCCAAACGTCAGCCTCGAAACCTTAATGACTTGGAGAGGATCTGCAAAGAGCAGTGGGACAAAATCCCTCCTGGTGGCCAACTACAAGAAACGTCTGACCTCTGTGATTGCCAACAAGGTTTTTTGCCACCAAGTACTAAGTCGAAGGGGTCAAATACTTATTTCCCTCATTAACATGCAAATCAATTTATAACTTTTTTGAAATGCGATTTTCTGGATTTTGTTGTTGTTATTCTGTCTCTCATTGTTAAAATACACCTACCATTAAAATTATAGACTGATCATTTCTTTGTCAGTGGGCAAACGTACAAAATCAGCAGGGGATCAAATACTTTTTTCCCTCACTGTATATATATATATATATATATATACACTCACCTAAAGGATTATTAGGAACACCATACTAATACTGTGTTTGACCCCCTGTCGCCTTCAGAACTGCCTTAATTCTACGTGGCATTGATTCAACAAGGTGCTGAAAGCATTCTTTAGAAATGTTGGCCCATACTGATAGGATAGCATCTTGCAGTTGATGGAGATTTGTGGGATGCACATCCAGGGCACCAAGCTCCCGTTCCACCACATCCCAAAGATGCTCTATTGGGTTGAGATCTGGTGACTGTGGGGGCCAGTTTAGTATAGTGAACTCATTGTCATGTTCAAGAAACCAATTTGAAATGATTCGACCTTTGTGACATGGTGCATTATCCTGCTGGAAGTAGCCATCAGAGGATGGGTACATGGTGGTCATAAAGGGATGGACATGGTCAGAAACAATGCTCAGGTAGGCCGTGGCATTTAAACGATGCCCAATTGGCCCTAAGGGACCTAAAGTGTGCCAAGAAAACATCCCCCACACCATTACACCACCACCACCAGCCTGCACAGTGGTAACAAGGCATGATGGATCCATGTTCTCATTCTGTTTACGCCAAATTCTGACTCTACCATCTGAATGTCTCAACAGAAATCGAGACTCATCAGACCAGGCAACATTTTTCCACTCTTCAACTGTCCAATTTTGGTGAGCTTGTGCAAATTGTAGCCTCTTTTTCCTATTTGTAGTGGAGATGAGTGGTACCTGGTGGGGTCTTCTGCTGTTGTAGCCCATCCGCCTCAAGGTTGTACGTGTTGTGGCTTCACAAATGCTTTGCTGCATACCTCGGTTGTAACGAGTGGTTATTTCAGTCAAAGTTGCTCTTCTATCAGCTTGAATCAGTCGGCCCATTCTCCTCTGACCTCTAGCATCAACAAGGCATTTTCGCCCACAGGACTGCCGCATACTGGATGTTTTTCCCTTTTCACACCATTCTTTGTAAACCCTAGAAATGGTTGTGCGTGAAAATCCCAGTAACTGAGCAGATTGTGAAATACTCAGACCGGCCCGTCTGGCACCAACAACCATGCCACGCTCAAAATTGCTTAAATCACCTTTCTTTCCCATTCAGACATTCAGTTTGGAGTTCAGGAGATTGTCTTGACCAGGACCACACCCCTAAATGCATTGAAGCAACTGCCATGTGATTGGTTGGTTAGATAATTGCATTAATGAGAAATTGAACAGGTGTTCCTAATAATCCTTTAGGTGAGTGTATATATAGATAGATATACAGTATGTCACAGACGGGTGACAAATTAAAGGAAAAACCAACATAAAGTGTGTCAGTAAGGTGTTGGGTACCACGAGCCGCCAGAACAGCTTCAATGCTCTTGGCACAGAACTCTACTGGAGGGATGAACACCATTCTTCGAAAAGATATTCCCTCATTTGATGTTTCGATGATGGTGGTGGAGAGCACTCTCTAACACGTCGCTCCAAAATCTCCCATAGATGTTCAATTGGGTTGAGATCTGGTGACTGCAGAGGCCATAGCATATGATTCACATCATTTTCATCCTCATCAAACCATTCAGTGAGCCCTCGTGTCCTGTGGATGGGGGCATTGTCAACCTGGAAGAGACCACTCCCATCAGGATAGAAAAGTGTCACCATAGGATAAAGGTGATCACTCACAATAACTTTGAAATGATTTCCACTGACTCTTCACTCTAAGCAGACACATGGACCCAAACCATGACAGGAAAATGCCCCCCACAGCATAACAGAGCCTCCGGACCCCCTCACTGTAGGGGTCAAGCAGTCAGGCCTGCACCATTCTCTTGGTGTCGCCACACATGCACTCGCCCACTTGTCGAGAACACTAGCCAGTTGAGCATCTTTGTGACTGAAGCTCCTGCCATTCGTGCCCCAATAATGACTCCTCTTTCAAAATCACTTAGGTCCTTTCCTCTTGCCATCTTGATCCAAAATCGAGGTCAACTGGGCATGCTCCGCATTTGTATACATGCCACAGAGCATGATAGGATGTTAATTGCTTAATTGTATCATGCAGTACACCTGTTTGGAGGCATCTGCATTTGTTATGTTCCTCCACTCATTAATTCAGGTTTTTCCTTCAATTTGTCACCCGTCTGTATATATATACACTCACCTAAAGGATTATTAGGAACACCATACTAATACTGTGTTTGACCCCCTTTCGCCTTCAGAACTGCCTTAATTCTACGTGGCATTGATTCAACAAGGTGCTGAAAGCATTCTTTAGAAATGTTGGCCCATATTGATAGGATAGCATCTTGCAGTTGATGGAGATTTGTGGGATGCACATCCAGGGCACGAAGCTCCCATTCCACCACATCCCAAAGATGCTCTATTGGGTTGAGATCTGGTGACTGTGGGGGCCAGTTTAGTATAGTGAACTCATTGTCATATTCAAGAAACCAATTTGAAATGATTCGACCTTTGTGACATGGTGCATTATCCTGCTGGAAGTAGCCATCAGAGGATGGGTACATGGTGGTCATAAAGGGATGGACATGGTCAGAAACAATGCTCAGGTAGGCCGTGGCATTTAAACGATGCCCAATTGGCACTAAGTGGCCTAAAGTGTGCCAAGAAAACATCCCCCACACCATTACACCACCACCACCAGCCTGCACAGTGGTAACAAGGCATGATGGATCCATGTTCTCATTCTGTTTACGCTAAATTCTGACTCTACCATCTGAATGTCTCAACAGAAATCGAGACTCATCAGACCAGGCAACATTTTTCCACTCTTCAACTGTCCAATTTTGGTGAGCTTGTGCAAATTGTAGCCTCTTTTTCCTATTTGTAGTGGATATGAGTGGTACCCGGTGGGGTCTTCTGCTGTTGTAGCCCATCCGCCTCAAGGTTGTACGTGTTGTGGCTTCACAAATGCTTTGCTGCATACCTCGGTTGTAACGAGTGGTTATTTCAGTCAAAGTTGCTCTTCTATCAGCTTGAATCAGTCGGCCCATTCTCCTCTGACCTCTAGCATCAACAAGGCATTTTCGCCCACAGGACTGCCGCATACTGGATGTTTTTCCCTTTTCACACCATTCTTTGTAAACCCTAGAAATGGTTGTGCGTGAAAATCCCAGTAACTGAGCAGATTGTGAAATACTCAGACCGGCCCGTCTGGCACCAACAACCATGCCACGCTCAAAATTGCTTAAATCACCTTTCTTTCCCATTCAGACATTCAGTTTGGAGTTCAGGAGATTGTCTTGACCAGGACCACACCCCTAAATGCATTGAAGCAACTGCCATGTGATTGGTTGGTTAGATACTTGCATTAATGAGAAATTGAACAGGTGTTCCTAATAATCCTTTAGGTGAGTGTATATATATTTATATATATATATATATATATATATATATATACACACCGATCAGCCATAACATTATGACCACTGACAGGTGAAGTGACTAACACTGATAATCTCGTTATCATGGCACCTGTCAGTGGGTGGGATATATTAGGCAGCATGTGAACATTTTGTCCTCAAAGTTGATGTGTTAGAAGCAGGAAAAATGAGCAAGCGTAAGGATCTGAGCGACTTTGACAAGGGCCAAATTGTGATGGCTAGACGACTGGGTCAGAGCATCTCCAAAACTGCAGCTCTTGTGGGGTGTTCCCGGTCTGCAGTGGTCACTACCTATCAAAAGTGGTCCAAGGAAGGAAAAGCGGTGAACCGGCGACAGGGTCATGGGCGACCAAGGCTCATTGATGCACGTGGGGAGTGAAGGCTGGCCCGTGTGGTCCGATCCAACAGACGAGCTACTGTAGCTCAAATTGCTGAAAAAGTTAATGCTGGTTCTGATAGAAAGGTGTCAGAACACACAGTGCATCGCGGTTTGCTGCATATGGGGCTGCGTAGCTGCAGACCAGTCAGGGTGCCCATGCTGACCCCTGTCCACTGCTGAATGTGCTAAAATGTGCTAAAATGGGCACGTGAGCATCAGAACTGGACCACGGAGCAATGGAAGAAGGTGGCCTGGTCTGATGAATCACGAGTTCAAGGTGTTGACTTGGCCTCCAAATTCCCCAGATGTCAATCCAATTGAGCATCTGTGGGATGTGCTGGACAAACAAGTCTGATCCATGGAGGCCCCACCTCGCAACTTACAGGACTTAAAGGATCTGCTGCTAATGTCTTGGTGCCAGATACCACAGCACACGTTCAGAGGTCTAGTGGAGTCCATGCCTCGACGGGCATGCCTTTGGCGGCAAAAGGGGGACCTACACAATATTAGGCAGGTGGTCATAATGTTATGGCTGATCGGTGTGTATATATATATATATATATATATATATATATATATATATATATATATATTTATTTGATTTTTTTGTTAATGTGAATGTGATAGGGTGAAGAGTAATGAAATATGCTACTGACCTCCACCAAGTCTGCTACAGACTGTCTGCGGCCCATGGACCGTGGTGTGTTTGGGAACCACTGGCTTAAAAGACATGTTTTGTTCAAGGTGGCACTGCTTATAACTTCATATGCAGTCTGCAGAGAAGTGTGCAGTTTAGCCAGCTTGGTTGTTAGAAAAACCAGAATAAATGGCAGCCTGTGTGAAGTGAGACCCCTGAGCTAAACTAATAAGACCAGAGCTGCGAATGACATTTGCCAGGGAATATGGCAGTGCTGTGTTACAAAGATCCTTTGTGGCTTGTAAACCTGTGTGTGTGGTGTATATATATATATATATATATAATAAGACTTTAGAAATCGTTTATTGAATTATAGACAATGTTGGGGGGAGGGGGAATGGATGGACATCCATATCAAGAAATGTGAATGCACAATGTTCAGGGACAAATTCTTTGTTCGGACTTGATTTTGTACCTTATTTTAAGCTCTGGCTACGAAGTCACTGTAACAGTTGAAATTTCGGTTATTTTGTTGAGAAAAACAAGGCTGCAGCATTCTACTCTATTACAATCTAGTGTGATTTGTAATAAGGAACAACTGAGAATAGGAGGAGCCCAGTTTATTGCCTCTTGGCCTAAACTGAACTCTCCTCACGTCGGAGTGATGCCTCTGACACCCTCATATGTCAATGGGAGCTTTGTAATGGACCCTCATCCTGTAAACCGCAGAAAAGGAGTCAAAGCTGCAAATAATCTAGCGGGGAAGGGGGGAGGAGGAGTGAAGGAACAAACCAGGACAAACAACGGCTGGCTGGGACATTGTGGGCTGTTGCTGGAATGTAAGGATTGGTGGTGGAGCTCAATTCACATGACGCGTGTTTGTGAGCCGAAATGGGAAGAGCAAGACAGTGTTGGCAAAATGTGTTCCTGTTTGAAACTTAAAAATAAAAAACATTTGAATGAAACTGCACATCACGACATCTGACTTCCACATTTTTCTGCTCACATGACATGAGAGGGGGCTTCTTTCTCCACAGATGTACCAAGGTGCATTTGATGTAGCTTAGTCATGCGGGTGTATGTTGTAGGGGAGTTAATAGTTTACAGTTTACATGTTTAAATGTTAACAAAGTATTTTTTTCCCCCTTAAAATATATATATTTTTTAAAGAAGTCAAATAACCATAGAAAAAGGATTTATTACAGTGTTTGGACATTATTATTATGAATTGTTGTTGTTGCACCCTTTCTTTCGCACTGTTTCCTGTGAGATTTGTATTGGATGAAAAAAAACACTAATACAATTACAACATAAGAGGGTGTTGTTCTCCATCACATGGATATTCACTTCTCAATATCAGTTTGCCATGTCAACTTTGAAAATAATTGTGTGTTTCGACAAAATTTGTGAGAAAAATGTAAATTGCAGAGCTTAGTTACAGTGCTTAATCATATGAAACTAAAGCATCCTTTGCAAACAATGTCTGCTACTACAACTGGGGGAGGATTTAACACAGAGACTGTGGGGTTCAGACAAACAACTATACAAGCATATGCTGGTAGTAAATGTGGAAAACCTGGGGCTGAAAATGTTGATTGTTGAGAAAACTACTTAAGCTTTTTTCTTAGTAGACTTATATATGTTTTAAAACAAAGTATTAATACTGAAAACAACAGTAGTTATTTTAGTTAACAATGCAAGAAACGTTATACTTGTTAAAGTATGATCTGGAAAAGCTCTTTTGGTTTAATGTGGTCGATGCCCTTCATGATTTTGAAGACTTAAATCAAGTCCCTGTCATGGTCCCCTAGCGCTCCCCCTCTATCCCCACTAGGTGCCGCCATTTCCCTGCCTTCTCCCTGCTCTCGTCACTCTGTCTATTAACATTCTGCTCACCCATGTGCACTCCTGTTCTATCCCTCTGTTCCTATTCGCCCTGCACCTCCCAAGCCTGATTCCTGCTTCCCTTTATAATCCCCTCACTTCCCTCAGTCGGGGCAAGGTTTTGCCAGTCCTAACTGCAATTCCAAGCCCTTGTTCCTCCGAGCCTTTGTTCCTCCGACCATCGCCCGTGACCACGACCACGTCTCAGTCAAGCCTCCATTGTCCTGATCCGCCGGTGCCCGACCCACGCCTGTCCGACTATCCCGCGATCCAGCACTGCACTTGGGTCCCCTGTTTCCAGACTTCCCGAGGGAAACGTGACAGTCCCCACGTAGTCTCCTCTGTTCCAGGGTGAAAAGGTTCAGTTCCCTCAGTCTCTCAGTAGGACTTTCCCTTCAGACCTGGAATAAGTCTGGTTGCTCTGCTCTGAACTGCCTCTAGAGCAGTGATATCTTTCTTGAAGTGTGGAGCCCAGAACTGTACACAGTATCCAGATGAGGTCTAACTAGTGCATTGTACAGTCTGAACATCACTGCCCTTGTTCTCAATTCAACACCTTTGACAATAACACTAACAACATCTCTTTAAATATGTCTGTATCTATCTACTATTTACTATATCTCTCTAAACTCTGTATCTCTATACAGATACATGATATATGATATATATATATATATATATATATATATATATATATATATATATATATATACACTCACCTAAAGGATTATTAGGAACACCATACTAATACTGTGTTTGACCCCCTTTCGCCTTCAGAACTGCCTTAATTCTACGTGGCATTGATTCAACAAGGTGCTGAAAGCATTCTTTAGAAATGTTGGCCCATATTGATAGGATAGCATCTTGCAGTTAATGGAGATTTGTGGGATGCACATCCAGGGCACCAAGCTCCCGTTCCACCACATCCCAAAGATGCTCTATTGGGTTGAGATCTGGTGACTGTGGGGGCCAGTTTAGTACAGTGAACTCATTGTCATGTTCAAGAAACCAGTTTGAAATGATTCGACCTTTGTGACATGGTGCATTATCCTGCTGGAAGTAGCCATCAGAGGATGGGTACATGGTGGTCATAAAGGGATGGACATGGTCAGAAACAATGCTCAGGTAGGCCGTGGCATTTAAACGATGCCCAATTGGCACTAAGGGGCCTAAAGTGTGCCAAGAAAACATCCCCCACACCATTACACCACCACCACCAGCCTGCACAGTGGTAACAAGGCATGATGGATCCATGTTCTCATTCTGTTTACGCCAAATTCTGACTCTACCATCTGAATGTCTCAACAGAAATCGAGACTCATCAGACCAGGCAACATTTTTCCACTCTTCAACTGTCCAATTTTGGTGAGCTTGTGCAAATTGTAGGTAGCCTCTTTTTCCTATTTGTAGTGGAGATGAGTGGTACCTGGTGGGGTCTTCTGCTGTTGTAGCCCATCCGCCTCAAGGTTGTACGTGTTGTGGCTTCACAAATGCTTTGCTGCATACCTCGGTTGTAACGAGTGGTTATTTCAGTCAAAGTTGCTCTTCTATCAGCTTGAATCAGTCGGCCCATTCGCCTCTGACCTCTAGCATCAACAAGGCATTTTCACCCACAGGACTGCCGCATACTGGATGTTTTTCCCTTTTCACACCATTCTTTGTAAACCCTAGAAATGGTTGTGCGTGAAAATCCCAGTAACTGAGCAGATTGTGAAATACTCAGACCGGCCCGTCTGGCACCAACAACCATGCCACGCTCAAAATTGCTTAAATCACCTTTCTTTCCCATTCAGACATTCAGTTTGGAGTTCAGGAGATTGTCTTGACCAGGACCACACCCCTAAATGCATTGAAGCAACTGCCATGTGATTGGTTGGTTAGATAATTGCATTAATGAGAAATTGAACAGGTGTTCCTAATAATCCTTTAGGTGAGTGTATATATATATATATACATATATATATATATATATATATATATATACATATACATATATATACATATACATATATATATGTATATATACATATATATATATATACATATATATATGTATATATACATATATATATATATACATATATATATGTATATATACATATATATATATATATACATATATATATGTATATATATATATATATATATATATATATATATATATATATATATATATATAAATTTAAATACAAGGAAGCCTTTTGACATAAGGTTTCAATGCTCTCTCTTACTGCAGTTGTAAATGATTAGCAAGATTATTAAACCAGAGAGTTTGATGTTACAGGCTATAATGTTTGATACTGTACGTCCCCAAAAGACCAATTCTGGTCCCTGAGGAGTGGGATATGTGCAGAAATGATAGTGATGAAATGACCACTGTGGTCCTATTGAATCAATATTTGAAGGCTATTTCAGCCCACAGCATCTTTATACTGAAGCTGGGAGATGTAATCCTCATGGTACAATTTAGAAAACACAAACTGCTGATTCAGCAAGCTGAGGGCAGGCTGCACAGGAAGCATGTGCTCCAGATTTTGATGACAGCAAACCCAAAGTAGTACAAGGAGTGAAGGAACAAAACCAGTAAAGAAAAATAGCTAATTGAGAAAATAATTCAATGAAGGGCTCAGTACATTTAAACAAAATGTTGATTGCAGTTTCATTCTAAGACATAGGGGTCTCCCATGACCATGATTATGATAATCTCTTTTTAAAACAGTGTGTTTTCTCTCCTGGTTGTTGGGATCCACTGTGTGTTTTCCATTTTTCATTCCAACCAATCTTTTAATTGCATAGACACATGAGACCTGCATTGTACTAAATTAAATAGCATTTAAGTTGCTTTGTTTTCTCAGCACCTAGTCCTCAGACCCAAACCCCCCCACTTCAGATGTGTTGCTGCCATTGCATCGACTCGGTTTCAATAAAGACTTGCTCTCTTAAACCTGTCTGAACAGCTCCTGACAAGTGACCCATTCATCATTAACAGTACATCCCATGGATCAAGATAAAGCAAAAAAGTGATCCTAACCAATAATAGGGAGTGGTAAGTGTTCATATAGTTACATTTATTTAAAGAAATACTGTACACCTATAATATGGCTTGGGATTGAGTGTTTAAATGAGAAGGCCTGGTAAGAGTTAATGAAGTGTAAAAGCTTAGACCCGTGTATGTCAAATTTAGGCATCACGTGATCTCTGTGTTACACATGTTCCCTTTAAGGAGCAAATGCTTCCCCGGGGAACATTCCACTGTAAACCACTTTCTGGGGTGACGTGTCCTCCTCAAAGGAAGCTTTTGTTCAGCAGACTTGATGAAGGTTCTGGGGGAACCTCTGCAAGGAGAAAGAGGCCGTTGGGTTACAAGGAACCACACAGAGTTCAGGCTTACAAATAACAGGCACTGGGAGCTGTCAACAATTGCCCCATCTTACATGAGGCAAGAGCTTATCCTGATTTAGGCTTCTGGCATTTCATGATGCCTGAGCTTATGAAAGAGAGTCTGCATTTTCTCCACAGTGAAAGAATTAAAAAAACACAGAGAGCGAGAGAGACAGAGACAGACAGGTCTTCTGCTTCTACGAGTCTACAGCTGGCTTCCGCAGAATAGGTGTGTGTTAGGTATTGAGCTCCAAAAATCAAACTTAAAAAGTCAACTGCTAGTCAAGTCCTAAATAGAAAAAGGAACCTGTTTTAAACTCTTCCTGTTGACGTTATCTTTATTGTCAATCTTTTATTTTTGTCAGATTTGCCACTTTTTACTTCTGGCACTTCTTTACTGGTCAAGGCTGACGTTTTTGTTGTTATTGTTTTTTTGGCATAGACTGCTGTACTCGATGGCCACAGTCAGAACTGTAGGTTTTGTAGGTCTCTATAGCCCTACCTTCTTACAACCTAGAAACAATAATTGGTTCAGTTTCACAAATAAAAGGATCAATTAAGTAACTGGAACTGAGGTGTAAGAAAAAAAACATAAAGCACTGAGCCTGCTCCACGACCGGATTTGACACCCAGTTTTCAGCTCTGTAATGGTCTAATGGTACAATTAAGTGGATAAATTGAACGTTTTTCTTCAGTCTCCAAAAACATTATGTGGGTACTCTGTTTTGAAACAACAGCAGCTTTTAAGGTATCAGCTGTACAAGATAAATAAATTAATGCACAGAAAAAATCATTAAAGTAATTTCAAAACATTCACCCCCCTCGATACTAGAAAACCTGACAACCTGACCTGACAAAAATACCTATTTTTTATGTCAGATGCTTCTTTCTTCTGCTCCAAAATGTCACCTTTATGAAGTACAGGTACACCGATCAGCCATAACATTATGACCACTGACAGGTGAAGTGAATAACACTGATAATCTCGTTATCATGGCACCTGTCAGTGGGTGGGATATATTAGGCAGCAAGTGAACATTTTGTCCTCAAAGTTGATGTGTTAGAAGCAGGAAAAATGGGCAAGCGTAAGGATCTGAGTGACTTTGACAAGGGCCAAATTGTGATGGCTAGACGACTGGGTCAGAGCATCTCCAAAACTGCAGCTCTTGTGGGGTGTTCCCGGTCTGCAGTGGTCACTACCTATCAAAAGTGGTCCAAGGAAGGAAAAGCGGTGAACCGGTTGCTGAAAACGTTAATGCTGGTTCTGATAGAAAGGTGTCAGAACACACAGTGCAACACAGTTTGTTGCGTATGGGGCTGCGTAGCCGCAGACCAGTCAGGGTGCCCATGCCGACCCCTGTCCACTGCCGAAAGCGCCTACAATGGGCAAGTGAGCATCAGAACTGGACCACGGAGCAATGGAAGAAGGTGGCCTGGTCTGATGAATCACATTTTCTTTTACATCACGTGGATGGCCGGGTGCGTTTGCGTCGCTTACCTGGAGAACACATGGCCCAAGGATGCACAATGGGAAGAAGGCAAGCCGGTGGAGGCAGTGTGATGCTTTGGGCAATGTTCTACTGGGAAACCTTGGGTCCTGCCATTCATGTGGATGTTACTTTGACACGTACCACCTACCTAAGCATTGTTGCAGACCATGTACACCCTTTCATGGACACGGTATTCCCTGATGGCATTGGTCTCTTTCAGCAGGATAATGTGCCCTGCCACGAAGCAAAAATGGTTCAGAAATGAGGTACACAACAATGAGTTCAAGGTGTTGACTTGGCCTCCAAATTCCCCAGATCTCAATTCAATTGAGCATCTGTGGGATGTGCTGGACAAACAAGTCCGATCCATGGAGGCCCCACCTCACAACTTACAGGACTTAAAGGATCTGCTGCTAATGTCTTGGTGCCAGATACCACAGCACACCTTCAGAGGTCTAGTGGAGTCCATGCCTCGACGGGTCAGGGCTGTTTTGGCGGCAAAAGGGGGACCTACACAATATTAGGCAGGTGGTCATAATGTTATGGCTGATCAGTGTATGTAGTTGGCTATTAGCATGTGGGTCAAATATTTAATTTCATCCAGCTCTTAGTAATCAATCCAGAAAAACAAAAGATAGATGCTGCCTCCTTGTCTGAATGAAATATCAGATCCACAAATATACACACTCCGCTCAACAACAAATAAATAGCCAGTGTCTTTTTTAACAAGAGTCATGGTCATTTCGACACACACAGAAATGCAGCAGTAAACTCACAACCAGTCATGACATTCCCCAAGCAGTTGAAAATGAAATGGAGAAAGTGACACCGTATCCGCTTAGGTAATCCTTGGTGAACACACAGAGATCAGCTGCATTAAGTTATTCATGAGGCACTTGTCTGGTGGTAGCCTGAGAAACAGATGCCTCTCCTTCATTAGATGTTACCTTTACATGCTGTTTGCCTATTCTAGCTTTCCCAGCATTCCCTGGTTTGGCCCAATCCACCAAAGCCTAGAAATATTCATTCACATTTTGCTGAGGACATCGGTTACAAATGTATTCTTGTCCTCATTCATATTGTTTTGAGGACATTGCTACCGATGAGTGCCTTAATACCATTTAGGAGAAAAGAATGCTTTTAATTCTGTCACAATTTTAGAATTCTCAACAGATCCTCTAATGACCAATACATAATTTATTTTCATGAAAGAAGGAAAAACAAATAAGAAAAAAAATCTGTTTGTATTCTTCTCTATTATCCTTTTGGGGATACTGTGTAGTGTATATTGGAGACTTCTGCCAAACACGAGAAGTCCCCTTTTGCCAAGTCTGCAGGGGTGTTTATAAACAAGAACTAACATTGACAAAATACACTTTCTTGCAGATGCTTCTGTTGCTGTGGAGGTGATAAGTAACACTAGGAGGAAAAAAAACAACACATTGAATACATTAATAATCTGGGCATTGCTTTTAATAGCATTGCAATTACCAGTGCCTTCATGCAGTCTCCATTGAGCAACATGAATTAAGTACAGCTGTAACTCTTTCTGGTGTATTTGCTGCATAAAAAAAGCTCCCCAAAAGGTTACAGTAATTTCAAGCGCCCATCTAAGTATTGGCAATCATGGTTCTATGGATACTTATAATGTTATTCATGAGGCATTAATGGGATATAATTGCTGCTGGGTCATTACACAGAGAACCTCTCCCCGACCCCCCCACCTATATAATAAATAAAATGAGAGGTCTTGCACTTTAATGGGCCACTCAGTATTAGTAATGGGTGGATGCAGTATGGCTGCACAGTTTACGATATCCTGCCTGCCTCGCAACCTAATGGCACTTGCTGCTCGGTCCCACACAGTTTAATCGGAGCCGTGCATGCAGTCGCATTGCATGCAGCGTTGCCTGGGAAACCTTGAGGCCGAACACAAAGGGAAACGATTTGGGGGGGAGGAGGAAGGAGCCCAAAAGGGACCTGGTTGCAAATGGGACGGGCTCAGACCTGTTTTCTGGCTGTGTGTAAGATTGTAGGAGAGGGTCCTCGAAATGCACTTCCTAATATAAGGCTCATATCCTGTACACATATTCTCAGTGAAGCTCTACCACAGTGTTTCTGGGGCCCCACTGCCCTGCTGCTGTTTATTCCAAATAAGCTCTCTGTTACTCAGTTGAGTCCCTAAGTGAACTAATACGTTGCCTAATGGGTGCTTTTTAAACTAGTTTTAAACAGTTGGAAGTTAAATGCAGGTAAATATAGAATTATGTAAGGCACTTGGATTCTCCAACTTTTTCTTGGAGGTAAACTCATGTAAAAAGGCAAACAAAGCACATTATTCATTCCAGTGTGTTCTCAATGAAGGACCTTGGAGCTCGGTTGGAACAAATCCTGCCAGAGTTAAAAACCCACTGGCACACTGAGCTGTATTTAAGATGAATACATTGATATTTACACTAACTACTGTGGTTCCTTTTTAGAATCCCGTATGTGCCGTATTGCATTATAGAGCTCAGCTTTTAATGTACTTTTCATTTTTTTTGTCATCAGGACGTGGCATCTTCCCTTCTGCACTTTGACCTTCCACAAGAAACACTGAAAGGAAAAAATATCAAGTGCTTCTGCTATTTCTGATTCCTATGACATCATGGGACATTATTACCATGCAAATAGTTCAGAGATATGGGCTAAAATAATAATATACCAAAGTAACTTTTATTTTCTTGGGAAAAGAAAGATGTCATAAAAAGATAATTTCCAGACCTTAAATAGTTCTAGTCTACTATATATACTATATATACTATAGTCTACAACTAGCTCTATACTGTAACATTGTGTATGCCTATATCTGTGCTGATCTGTCTCTGTGAAACCAGTTCTTCTTGTTAAAAGCTAAACGGAAGTTCAATATGGGAAGTAAAATGGCAATTCTTATTTTAAAAGCCATAGCTTCATGTAGGGAAACATAATTTAATATTTGATGGAATACCCTCGTCTTTAATTAGCTAAGACGCAGACCAAATCAAAACTTTCACCTACCCACAAATTGCAAATTACAAACTTGTACCCAGTTTGGATTGCATTTGTTGTCAGAAGCCACTTTCTACTTCTTATACATTAAAACAATGATAGGTTTTCACAGGTTTGTAATTTGTGATTGGTGAGCAGGGCGAAGTTTTGATTTGGTCCGGGCTTATGGTGTGACAGTGCTAAATTGTTTTTTAAAGGAGAACTTTTCTTTTTTCCCCATAATTTTAACTCTTAACCAATGGAAGGAATATAGCGCTTTAGGGATAGGAGGTCTATAAACACTTATGTTGTGTAATCATGTTGAGTAATTTAAACTTTGCACTGTTTTCTATTTGCAGATCATTATGAACTCAAACTTAAAGCTTGGCCATCTTCTTCCAATGGCAACCATGCCTACTGCCCCCAGTCGTAAACAAAAACGCAAATTAAGAATGCATAGAAACAAGTAGTTTGCAAAATAAATGTCACAAATTAAATATTACCAGCAGGTTAAAGATAGAAAAAAAAACCACGCTCTTGTGTGATAACCACATTCAGGCCGATGGCGATGTTAAACGAACCTCGAGCGGGCAGACTTTCTTGTCCCTTTTCTGACATGCAAACATAAGGAGTCCTTCAGGGGAACAGGAGATTAAACAGATTCATGGCTTCCATAAAACCCCCCGTCTGGACTTTCACACCGCTAAAGCAGGTGACTTTTCATAGCTCACACTGACATTTACAGTTTGTCATAGGGTCAAGGTATGAATAGCTCTGTTTGTAAATGTAATTTTCTGGCAGGAAGTGCTTTTTGATAAAGTCTTTTAGAAACCAGGGAGTAGTGACAGTGTGGCAGAATTTAGATTTGTGTCCTTCGAATGCAATGTGTTGGGAGCAGCTAATTATATTGACAGTGGTTGGACATTTTAATCACC
Organism: Amia ocellicauda; assembly: GCF_036373705.1. Taxonomy (NCBI): domain Eukaryota; kingdom Metazoa; phylum Chordata; class Actinopteri; order Amiiformes; family Amiidae; genus Amia; species Amia ocellicauda. The sequence goes on along the minus strand of NC_089851.1, from coordinate 44,154,383 downwards.
ATGTTGCTACTAAGGTCAGACTGAATTTATTTATGTATTCATTTGGGAAGTGCATGTTGGATGATTTTTAATATACTATGTTTTCAATTATTTGCCTGTATTGTGAGTTATGAATTGTATTGTCGTCTTTGTTTAATGCTCAAAATTAAAAACTGTCATTGTTTTATTATTTTTTTGAATGCACTATCATTCTGCCAGACCTTTCCCAGTGTTGATTAAAACATTTTAAATTCAGCTCAAGATGCTATAATGTAGTCATGGGTATATTAACTCCAGTGCAGGAAAATGAATAATTAATTAATTAATTTGGCTGACAACAAAAAGCTGTAGAACAGCAAAATTAATTTGTGAAATGTTATTTCCACTTGGTTTATAACACAGGTTACGTTTGTGTGAAGTTAGACCGGGAGTGCTTGCATTAAGCCAAGTTAGCAGTCCTTAAACAATGTGGTACATCTTACGTTAAACCAATTAAGACTACTGAGATTCCTAGGTGCATTACACATGACCAAATTAAGGTGTATGGTGATTTTCTTTTCCAGATTAGATTCCAGATCAATCATTTTAGTTTATTTACTACTTTGTTCCTTGAGTGCACACATAGTATTTAAAAATATTATTTTAATTAATTTTACATGTGGTTTTGTATTGTGTTTTTCAATCGTTCAATTAATGAGGGAAGGCATTGCTTTTCTGTTTCCTCGATTACTTTTGCTCTTTATGTTACGTCTGTGTTGGAATCCTTGCAGATACTTTTAGACCAGAGTGAAATATCTAATTGGGTTTTAAGAAACATTCACTAGTGTTGCATTAGAGCTATAAAACTGTATAGGGACTTTTTAGGACCAGTGTTGGAGAAAGCCTGTGAACGAGTTCATCTGGGCTGATCAGAGGCTTAGCAGAAGTCAGTGGCAGAATTACAGAATGCAATTCAATAACACTGAAGTCTGGAAAGACTTGTTGAAGCAGGTCAAGGTAATCGTGCTGTCTGACTTGAGGTGGCGGAAAAGCTCTTATTATTTATAATGAACTTGTCTGTCAATCTTGTACTGCTTCTCAATTGAAAAGTTTTCACAGTTTTTTGGCATAACATTGAATTGCGTAATTTGTTAAAGGAGACATAATCTTTTTTGGATGTGTTTACAGCATAATCTGTGTTGAGACATGCACTCCCGCAGTAAAACTCGGCCACTCAATAACAATACATTGATTGTGTAAAGCTCAGAAGCGAGCATCCTGTATGATCAGGTTTAAGTTTTACTTGAATAATGCATGTCAAAAATGGAAATGGGGTAAAGGAAATAATGAAATAAAAAGTTAGACCAGCTGTAGCAAACTGCTTTTACTTTTGAGGACCCACTGGATGTTATGCTATAGCAAGGGTGTACAGCACTAGGGACCATTTCTCGCACTTAGGAACACATCTTAGGTATTGATTAATTAAGGAAGTCACTTGATCAATGATGGTTCCTTGACGACTGAATGGTATTGAGGCTTGATGATGGACTTATTTAATTTATTCAAAATCTTGCTTAATTTATCAGAATTCCATGTTTCCAGGCCTATATGCATTGTTGAGTTAAGGGAGATCTTTAAAATCTGTTTAATTTGGGGCTCTCCAGGACCAGGGTTACACACCCTTGGTGCTACAGCAAACACAACATGTTTTGGAAGAATAAAGCAAGGCCATAATGTAAATGCACAGCAATTACCTTACATGTATACTGCTGGATGAAGGCCTCCCTGAGATGTTTCCACTTGCTTTGATCCACAGTGACTCTTGTCAAGGTGATGCCAGCAAAACTTCTGATCTCATCGTCCCATTTTTTCTGTGATGGTCTTCTTGGTCTTCCTTCATTCATAGCCAATGTGTCTGATCCATTGCTATTTTAACATCTTCACCCTTTCAATGATGTCATAGACCTCTGTTAGTTATCAAAGTCATGCATTTGTTTTTCTCTTTCTTCTTTTTATTCTAAGCACACACCGTTTACAATATAAGATCTACTGATGGAATAGAGCTGCATCCAGACTTATCTTCTTTAGCTCGTCTTTTATGGCCGATATCCAGAAGGCCTAATGCATCCCTGTGAATGAATCGCCGGCTCTTGGCTTGGGAAAGAGTTAAATAGGTTTGCTTAAGTGAACGATTAGCCTCAGCTTTCTAATTAGAAGCCAAGATTGAATGAAAACTGTCAGGCTCTGTGGCCCTCCAGGACCGCAGCAGAGGAACATCAGGCAAAATCGAATTAATCTGATGTGTCTTTCCCATGCAATTAATGCAGTAATGGTATTTGTCCCAAGGAGGTCATCAATAACCATAAATGATGAAGAAAATCTGGCATCATTAACAGCAGGGGTTCTCAACTTCGCATCCTGGAGGGGCACGGGGCCCTGTGGCTCTTCATTACTTAATTAACCCATTCTTTTGAACAATTGGGCACATGGGACATTATCTGAAGGTCTTTTAGAGTTCACAGAGTAAAAGATGTTTAGATTCAAGGTAGACTACCTGTCACATAAGATGCAGCCTAAAGAGAAGCATTTAATGCGTCCACAGAATCAAAGAACAGTTACGTTATTGGAGGTGTGGACCGATCAAATCCTAGCCCCTTGTCTGAGACACCTCATGCTTGATCGTTCACAACAGGGAAGGGCCTCTGGTCTATAAGTCCAGTCTCTCCTCATGTTCTTCAGTGGCAACCTGCTTTCCAGAAAGTGGAAGTATCAACAGCCGAATAAAAGCTGTGGAGGAGGATCAGCGAGGAGACAGTCTGTCCAACCTGTGATCACCCTCAAGAGAGGTACGGGTGTGGGGAATCAGAGAAAAATGCCAGCAAACAGAAAACTGCCATTGTTACTAAGCTATTTGTTGAGTCAAAATGTATATCTAATCCAGGGATAGGTTTCAAAACTGGTGAATGAACCGTGAAGCAGACATACTGAACCGAAGGCCCAAAGGAGGGGATTTTGCACCACTGCTTTATAAATGCACAGAGGGCTTAGTGCCATTGGTGTTTGTTTTTTATTTTCCTTTTGTAATTGTGATGCAATTTTATATTTGGATTTCGTTCGTTACAAGGAAAAGGTTTTTATTGGAAATGTAAATGTTTTATTATTTTTGTAGACTTGCTTTATATTAAGACTCGCTGATGACTGTACATGTATCCACTTCATAACTGCTTTACAATTAAATAACACTTACTTTAAACAGAAAATAAATGTACAGAAGGTTGCTTATCAATTTAACTTGTTAAAAAAAAAAACACAATCAGCTAAAAGAACCCTCTGGGACTTTGTAAAATGCATGCGTGTCTGTGGCTTTATAGAACATTGAATATAAAACATTTTCTGACCTTCAGATTCAATAATGGTAAATATTACAATGACCACGAAGCATATCATTGCATTGGGTTCTGCTTTGGGAAAAAAAAAAGTTGATTTGGAACTTACTAGTTTTTGTGAATCCAGTGATCCAGTACACAAGTGACATCAGAAAAATTTGAATGTATAAATAGCTTCCATTTGTGAAATATTTGTGGATTTCTGAATACATGTAGATGTTGCCTAAAAGCATAAACTTTGTGACGGTTAGCATAATGATTTAATTCAGCTATTGCCTTTAGGTCAACGTGGCAAATGTTAGAAATGGTTTAAACTGTTTTTTATGATACATAATGTTTTGACAAAGTTGTTCTGTAATTATACACAGCTGGAGTTGCTCTGTTTGTGCACAAGAGACCATTTAATTGTATCCATGCTGTATATTCTGGAACAAGGAAGGCAGTATTAATTCTGTTAAATTATATGTCATGTTAGCAGATACGTAACAAACATGTCTACAGTGGGCAGCACAATTTTCCTATAAAATTCAAAAGAGGAAATACAATACAAAATAAAATGGTCCCTTGTAGCGAATTGAGAACAATAATATTCAATTATCGAACTTCTCCCTTGTCTGAATTGTATTGCTCTTTAAATTCTTAATATGTTAGTGCTATCTCCCCTGGACTAAATGCTGGACTAATGGACAATGGGGAGGGGAGTGTCCCCGGTGTATATAGTTGTATGTTTAAGGCAGGGTCAGTGTTGTTGTCCTGTGTCCCCAATTTCCCTCTGTGTTCCTTTGTCCACCCCCCCAGCCGTGTCAGAGGGAGTCTAACACAGCCTTCCTGCCTTTCCCCTCAGTCTGTGTCTCAGTTTGCAACCTATTGCTTTTATCAGAGCAGCATGACAGCTCCTTTCTGGTAATGAAGTTGTGGAATGTTCCTTAATCAGAACCAGTTTGAAATGGTTAAAATACTCTTAGTATTGCTTGTATTGAATATTAAATGCAAATACATCCTAGTATTTATCAAAATAAATCAATAATAAAACTTTCTTGCAATTCTTTATATTAAAATAATATATTAAAATTAATAAAAGTGAAGACTTAAAAGCTACCATCTGAAAAGGAAATTGTAGAGCCAACACATTCTTGGATGTAAAAGCCAATAAGAAAAGAGAATGAACTCTAAATCTCATGAACATTTATGTGGTGAAGGGAGTTTCCAAGGAGAAGTGTCTCTGTAATGCTGACAGTACAGCTTCACTTGCTGTCATTAACAATCGAGTCTGTAGTGAGGCACTGCGAAAGTAAATGCACTTCCTTGGGACTGGTTTCATACAGCAGACTCTCCCCTGTTGCCAGGCAATCTCTCCCTCCAGAAGGCATTAAAGCTGAAACCTATAAATTCAGATATCTTGGGCCCCATCTGCCCAAAAGGAAAGCCAGTGCATTAAATGAAAATGTATCCCCTGGCTTGTCGTGTTTTGAGTTTGTCTCTACTGCCCGGTGACTTGTTATTGACAGTTTCCCGTGTCTTTCGACATTAAGCACAGAGCAAATAAAATAGTCATGAATCAAGTATTTGAGTATCCAGTCTGCCATTGACATGGGTCGGGTGACATAAATCATAAACCACGTGATTCAAATCAAATCAACATTTATGTGTTTTTCTTCTTCAAAATAGTGTATATTTTGTAAGACACATGCACGCTTTAATGTACATAACTCTTCTCTGTCCACAAACTGCACAACCTTAAACATAATTTATGTCTGCTATCTGTAGCCATACCAGTGTGGCAAGCTGTGTAAGATGGCCTGTAAGTTTAGACAGTGGTGAAACACAATCAATGCCTATGTGATGGACCAACATCCTCAATCAGTTTGCTTTTTTTTTGTACACAACCTCTTATTTCGAAAAAGTGTGCCTCAGACAGGTCAAATTCAAGATTCTGGATACAGCAAACAGTGGGACAAGGACCCTCCTCCAAGCCGAGTTATACACCGAAAAAATAACAATACTTGTTTGTTCTTAAATTAATAAATACAATTCCTCAAAACTAGTCAAATAAAAATTCATGTAATTCTTAGTGAGTGAACTCCAAGTCATCTGGACCCACCCCCATATTCCTCAGGATGATGTCAGGACTGAGCAGGAAGACCAACAGCTCATTTCCCTGCCATTACGTACTCTGCGGAAAGTGGAGAAAAACTTTTTTTTTTTTTTTTTTGGAGAGGCAGAGGAAGCTGTCGTCATTTTTTATATTGCATTTTTATTTGATGCTCTATATACAATTACCTGCATAGACACGCACCGTTAGAAGGGACTGGATGTTAACAACGGCACCAGACACGATTGATAACTCAATTGATTAATCATTTTGTCTTCCCTTAGTTTCTGGATGACAGTCTCCCATTGGCTTTTGACAGATCATATGGGCCCGCTAGGCTGACCGGACAGACATTCCTTACATAGCAGCTAGATGCGCTGGGGGGGCAGAGAGGGAGGGAGGGGACCAGCCAGGGAACTACTGGATAAGAGGAAGCGCTGGGATATTTGCTTCAAAGCTGCTGGACACGTAGCAAGCTAGCGACTGGACCTGGCAGGATATATCCCACACCCCCAGCAAGATTTGTTCCCCGATCTTGGTTACTCCTCCCGGCGCTGTAAGTTTATATCCCTGGGGAAAGTGCGCATTAGGGCTGAAGCATCCCACTTCACAACGCGTGTGCCTGCGATGGGGGAAAAGGCTGCATTTTAAACACCTCAGCAGATAAGGCGATCTGTGGGTTTCAGTGCGGACTGCTGTAGTTTGCAAGTTCATCCGAAGAGGCTGCGTGGGGCGGGAGCCGGTCACCCCTTCATCCGCGCTATATCGCACAGATGTGGCCCGGCTGACAAGAGCCCAGTCCGCCGCCCCGCCGTCTGCAGCGCCACGTCTGAACTCGCGTCTGCGCGCACCGGACCTCCCCGCAGCAGCTGTCCTGCGCCGGGCAAAGCCTGTCCTCCCGCTGCGTCCCGGGGAAGGGGCTCACTTTGCCAGAGAGACTGAAAGTTTATCCCACCTGGATGTGCGGGACTGCGCCCGGCTCCCGCCTCAGCATGCGGGAGTGAAGCAGGATGGCCTCGGCGGTGTTTGAGGGCACGTCTCTGGTCAACATGTTCGTGAGGGACTGCTGGGTCAACGGCGTCCGGCGGCTGGTCATCGGCCGGCGGGGGGAGGAGGAGGACTTCTTCGAAATCCGGACCGAGTGGTCGGACAGGAACATCCTGTACCTGCACAGGAGCTGCTCGGACCTCGGGAGGCTGCTGAAGCGGCTGCTGGAGTGTTTCCCGGAGGACCGGGGCGACCTGTCCGGCTGCCCGCTGATCGACGGTAAGCGGCGCGCTGCTCTGCGCAAACTGCAGTCGCGTTCGTGGAGCGCAGATCTGCGCAGCTTTGCGCGGCTCCGCCAATGGGATCGCTGGGATTCCGCAGATCTGCGCAGAATTGCGTGAATCTGCGCGACAAGACCTCTCACTTCATCTGACACGTTGTTGTTTGTTTCCAAACGTAAGCAAAAGTCCAACAGGTTGCTGTTTCATTAACCCCAGCATAAGAGTTGGTGGTTGCCGGTGTCGTCATTGTTGCTGAGTGCAATACAGGCTGTTTTCTTTCAGTCGAAATCATCTTAATTATGCACATCTTGCAGATCAGCAAAGTTTTGCACAGGTCAAAGTTTGTATGTACTTTTAAAAATTGATTGTAGTTGTGCTTTATTTTCAGCCTGGGTTCAGAAGTTCATCCTGGTCATGCAATAGCCGCTTGGGCTCAATGAGTGTATTTTATTTGAAATGGCTTTCTCTTTCTGCATAAAGCCACAGCAAGGCTTGTAAATCATTTATATTGCTCTGACTGGTAATCGAAACCAGGTGGACGCAGGATAGCCTACTTTTGAGTTTATTTATCGGAGCTTTCCGTTTAGTTATCATTCACACACTTTATTAACCATGTATTGTAAATATGACGCTTTATATGTACATCTTGTCATCAAATATGAATTTGCGGTGCCCCCTGCTGTTCTCTTAATGCAACTTCATTCGTGTGTTGAATAATTCACATTTTATTCAACATTGAAAGCTTTCAAATCGTGGGTCTGGCTGAAACTAAACTCCAAATCTCAGTCCCAAAACTAAATTATTGGAATATATATATAGCAGTGATTGGTGGGAAACCACAGGGCCTAAGACCTATATAGGGGTGCCCTGGACCCGTGAGACAGAAATGGCAGTGCCAGGGATGAGCGAGTTGGGCTGTGTGTTTAAGAGTCTAGAGACAGACTATAGGGGTCTTACTTGTGAGACCTGAGGCAGGTTTAATTTTCCTTACCACTGTGGGCTTGGCAGACAGAGTCCTTAGGTTGTTTATATATATATATATATATATATATATATATATATATATATATACCCATATCTAATTCACCCTGTTACAGCAATTGATTATTTATATTCAATGTCCAGGCTCTTCCCAAAGAAAATATAATCAACAAATCTGTTTTCCATATTAACAGAAACATGTTTTCCAAGTAACAGAAACACTGTATAATAATGGGCACCGACTCTTAATGAATGAATATTTGAATCCCACAGGAATAACATCTGAATCCCTCACGCCCTTCCGCTGAGTTCTGATGTTGATGACATTAATCCTGAAACCAAACCTAGTCCGTCCCCCTCTCCCTGACCCCCACCTTGTCATACATGGGATTAACAGCAGGACTCAAATGAAGTGCGTAAAGGTATTCATGTGTTAGTCCTGTGGGATTCATACGTCAAATCATTAAGAATTGTTACCACAAACGCAACCTTTTGCGTCTGCTAACGAAATGTCATGTGGAAAAGAGCAGCACTGACATGGAGATAATACAGCTACATCAGAACAACTGGCATGCATTGGAGCCCCATAAATCTGCAACCTACCCCTGTGTAAGCTGGCCCTGTGTAAGCTTCATTTACGCAAAGGCCGGACACATTGATGCCGAAGCCTCTTGCTGTCTTGGGCTAAGTGCGGTAGGAAAATACAGATAATATCCTCTCAGTCTGCAAATTGTAACTCTAGGGCGCTAATAAAATTAGTAAAAGAAAATAAAAACCTGTAATAACATTTGTTACTAAAGACACGTTCAGTGGTGACAATCCTAAATCAAGGTTAGAGTGCTAAACTATTGCGTGACTCATCTTTTGAGTCTTTGACATTCCACTTCAAGTGTTTGATCGAGCAATATTATGTGCCATCATTTTGTTTAATACTTCATTGATGATATCACAATAACCAATATAGTAATAATAATAAAAAAACATAGATTTAGGCACAGACCAAATTAAAATTAATACTTTCACGTAACCATCAATTCCATCATTAGAATGCTAATATATGTTGCTGTATTTTTAGTTTTTCTTTTTAATGACAGGAAGTAGTGTGTTTTTAATTGGCAATTCACAGGTGTGTTACCGTGTTGATATGGCCTGCCCCTGGACCCTTACTTAAAAAAGCCTTTCACAGGATTTACTATCTGAGTTCTGGCTTTGAATTCCGTTATTGTCACTATGTGAGTTATTTCGCTGGTTATAACATATCCATCAGAATACATCAGTCCATAGCATCACATCGCAGAGATTGCCAGAAAAAAGGCTTGATCATTTTATTCAGGTCAAACCTGTGGTGCCAGTGAGAAGAAATACAAGAGGTAGATTAGCAAATGGCAATTTTAGATTTCTTATTGCTTGACAGGCTTTGCACTTGCATCAGTACTGATTGTTTTCCTGTTTCCATACAGTACCAAGGAAACCGACATTACAGATACAAAGCAAAGTTAAAGGCTTATGTCATCCACAGTGTGTCACACAGTAGCAGCCAGCAAAATAAAAAGACGTTTGCATCCTATATATAGCTTCTTCTGCCTCCCAAGTATCCGCCCTAGACAGCATGTGATTCTTGCTTACATACAATCTGTGAGATTGCTGTTACTGGTAAACGTCTTTAAACATGAAGTTGACAAAAAGAGAAAAGCACCAGCCCTGTATGTGTTGGCAGTATATGTGCATAGGACTTCATTGCACACAAAGTGTCACAAATGTTTGATAGTTCAGGTCTTTTCCCATTTTTCTGAGAATCCCAGCGACCAGAACCACGTAACGAAAGTCTTTGTGTGTCTTGTTAGCAGCTCGGTCACATACAGTGAGGGAAAAAAGTATTTGATCCCCTGCTGATTTTGTATGTTTGCCCACTGACAAAGAAATGATCAGTCTATAATTTTAATGGTAGGTGTATTTTAACAGTGAGAGACAGAATAACAACAAAAAAATCCAGAAAAACATATTTCAAATAAGTTGTAAATTGATTTGCATGTTAAAGAGGGAAATAAGTATTTGTTCCCCTATCAATCAGCAAGATTTCTGGATCCCAGGTGTCTTTTATACAGGTAATGAGCTGAGATTAGGAGCACTCTCTTAAAGGGAGTGCTCCTAATCTCAGCTCGTTACCTGTATAAAAGACACCTGTCCACAGAAGCAATCAATCAATCAGATTCCAAATCTTGGGTGAGAACCTCCTTCCCTCAGCCAGGGCATTGAAAATGGGTCATGGATGGTATTCCAGCATGACAATGACCCAAAACACACAGCCAAGGCAACAAAGGAGTGGCTCAAGAAGAAGCACATTAAGGTCCTGGAGTGGCCTAGCCAGTCTCCAGACCTTAATCCCATAGAAAATCTGTGGAGGGAGCTGAAGGTTCGAGTTGCCAAACGTCAGCCTCAAAACCTTAATGACTTGGAGAGGATCAGCAAAGAGGAGTGGGACAAAATCCCTCCTGAGATGTTGAGATTTTTCTGGATTTTTGTGTTGTTTTTCTGTCTCTCGCTGTTAAAATACACCTACCATTAAAATTATAGACTGATCATTTCTTTGTCAGTGGGCAAACATACAAAATCAGCAGGGGATCAAATACTTTTTTCCCTCACTGTAGTTGTTTTCTGTGTTGCTGACGTTGTCAAACTTATTGTCATTGTTCATGTGGTGTGGCTGCCAGTAACCTGATCCCAGCGTGTATTTTTGGGAGATTCATAGGTTTGTGTTTGGTCCAAGAAAAGGTCCAAAGCAGATGACAGGTGGCTATGAAGCTGTATTTATTTTAATGCTGCAGATTCTCCATGTATCTTCTTTCAGCCTCATGACTTGAATGAGTCCAAGACCAGTTCTAGAAGGCCTTTAACTACAGCTTACTTCTCTTCCCTTTTAAATAAGTCTAAAACAGAATGAGGCAGCTTGTTCAGGAACTGCTGTAGCACTTAATTAAGTCAGTCTGTCAAGATGTCGGTATATAAACCAGAGCTCAAGATTCCTCATTACACATTTTATGAGAAAATATTTAGGCCAATTTTATGTATTTATTCATTTTAAACTAAACTTTTTCGTATTCTTAAATGAACTTTTGCCTAATTAAGTAGTAATGATATGGATTGTAGAGCTTTTTCTTTAACATGTTGTCAATATAAGGCTAACACAAACTTTCTATGGAATCCGTCCATCAACTACGAACCATCGCAGACCCAGACAAATTACATTCTGACCATGGTCCATCCTCACACTGAGTGAATGCTGACTGTGTCTGGGATTGAATCAAAACCTTGGCGGTTTGGTCTGCTTGTCTGAGTAATACCTGTTGTCATAACTGGTACTGCAAAATGTATGCAGACCAAACGCAAAAGATACTGTATCCAACAGCTGTGGTGCTCTGTTTTGGTCCAGTGTGCTCAGAATTCAACTACATAAAAAATCCAGACACTGCTGTAGCCCTGAGCAGGCCAGGTGGCTTAGCACGAAGCAAGCAAATGCTGCTAAGCACTTGACTGAGGATTGCATCATTCTTATGCAAGTGCAAGATATGCTCTGTTGTAGTCCACCCTCTCAAAATAGGCTCCTGGTGACCTGTGCAAGACTTGGGTGGAACCCAAGAGAAAATGGACAGTTCCAATTTCTGTGGAGATGCCTCCTGTGTCAAGAACCTGCTGTCCGGGCAAATGCTACTTTGTCAGCTACCTCCAGAGTTGTTTTTGTTAACTGGTAAACAAATCAAATGTATAAACTAAAAAGACCTTTCATGTGGTAATGGACTTGCCTGCTCCGAAGTCCGAAAAAAGTATCCTTTCACACCATTACCAGGGCCTGAAATTGGCAAGAAGGAGGCTGTTCACATCACACAGGAAGCAAAAGTGGCATTGAATATGTATTTTTAATTTTTACAAGCCACTCAATTTGAACTGCATTTTATACAACAACAAACAGGTTGCTTCACGCATACATGAGTTAAGTGCAAACCAAAATGTAATTAAGTCCAAATGATTTCCACTGAGAATTCATGAGCTACTCCTCTGTGCTACAAAAGCAAAACTCTACAGCAGCAGCACTTTCTTCTGCTGTGTGCGCCAGCTGGCACTTTAATTACAATAGATTCATATTTAACATGTTCTGTGACTAATGTATATTTCATGTCTCACATTTCCAATCTGCTATGCAGGTCTGTTTAAACGAGTCTGTAGTGTTTGAAGCATAATCCATTTGCAATGCTAAATTAAGTATGGTTACAATGGAAACTTTAATTTAAACATACTTTTGCAAAGGCCAGTCCAATCACTTTTGGCCTAAATTCAACTAGTTCAAAACACAGGGTGGACATTCGGTGTTTGGGAAAGTCTTCATGTAATGGTCTCTGGATGACTTCACCCATTTTAGGAACACATTCTATTGCGTAGTGTTTAAACAAGCCCTGCAGCATTGATTGCTGAGTCTTGACAAACAATTATTCAACAATTATCCGTTATTCAGGTAACCGAGAAATCTGAAGACTTTCTAACAGGTATTGGGAATGGGGATAAAAATTGTCAAGCAGCGGTGTTAAATTTATGTGATTTAAGCCAATTTATGCAAAATATAGATATTTGAGCACAAATACAATATGCTTTCCTCTGTGGATGCTGTGGGTTTACTCTCCTTGCATCCTTCTCAGTTTGACGGCAGCCTAGCACTTCAGCTCAATCTTGGCAATGTTTTGTGATGTGCAATAAGCCTCAGCTACACCCTAGATGTTAATGCAAAAAAGTATTTTACTCTAATAAAATGGAAGTCAATCACATGAAATAATCAAACTGTGGATAAAAAGGAACTTGAAACTAAACAATTTAAAATTCAAATACTCCCAGAAAGCTTCTTAATTCATAAGAAAACAAAAATAGGAAAACGCATTCAGACTGGCAGAGGAAGCTGAAGCATACAAGCATTTCTTGCAGATTTTTGTGAAGCAAATCTCACAATATTTGAAAGAACGATGAATGGAGCTCTCAAAATAGAACAAATGTTTGTTTTTGTTGCAGCTGAGATTTAAGGGAAGAGTTGGGGGCAAGTCTAACAGTAACATGCAGTGTGTGCAAGAGAGCCTGTTCAAAAAATAGGCACAGTAGGGGACAGGTCAGCAGTGGCCCACCGTGTTCATGCAGACTGTTTTGTAGGCCTCTCTATAATAAATCCTCACACACTGAATACCTTGCAGACATTGTCATTTTAAGTGCATTTCTGTATTGAAGTGTGGCTCTTTCTGTTACTGCAGAAAGTACGCAGTAAATGTGTGTGGATGGGCGAATGTGGGCAGCCTCCAGCCCCTGTGAAGGCAGATGTTCCTTTGTTTGTTTCTGAAAATAAATAGCGCTCTGCAAACAAACCTCCTACTCGGCTGCCTTCATTGCAGCCCATGTGCCAGTTTAAGATTCACATGCAGGTGCTTGACATGGGATTCCCAAGGCTTTGTTCGTGCAGGTCTTTCGGGGACGAAACAAACATTATTAAAATACCCTTTTCAATAGTCAATTTCAGTGCTGTATCCTTTGGTTTTAATTGTGTCAGCATAACTCTAAATGCCAGCAGTATCTGACCCAGTAATTTACCTGAATTTGCCTTACCTAAAAGTATATCAAATATTTTGGTGAACCTTTGTGGCCAAGTTTGCTCTCCTGCACAAAGACCTGGTTCTTCTGTGGCTTCTATCCTGAGTGGGGAAGATATGGTTTATGTCTGGGTTAATAAAGCGTATCCAAGACATGTGTGTTTTTGTGTCAGTGTGTTTAGATCGGCTTCTCAGCATGTTCTCCAGAGCGTATGACGCTAGAGGCTATGCAGGCAAACATAAAGCCTTTTAGAAATCTGCTCCACGATTCACACGAGTGATTTTATTCCACGCTAAAAGGTCTTGTGGCTACTTTCTCAAGAAACATTAACTATGATCACTAATGCATCCACTATGACAGGTGATTTAAATCTGTGTCCATGTGCATGTGTTCTTTTCTGTTCTGAAGTGGTTTTGGCTTATTTAAAAATAGAAAATACATCTGTCTGAACCGGTTGTTTGTTACATTACAGCACTGACGTTGAATTTCACAAGCAATTTTTATTTCTGATACAAAGCACCCTCCTTGTTTAGAGCAGAAATGAAGCTTCAAAAGATGTCCTACCAAAAATAACAGCTGCAGTGGATAATATTCATGTTCTTCAGTTGAAACAGTGTCATCCTCTGAACTAGTTTCTGAAATATTGTTCATTAAACTATATTTATTAATCAATGGGTTTTTTTCAGAGCTGGCTGAATCGAGCCGAGAGAAAGTTGCAAAGATTCTAGTCTGTTGAACAGTTGGGAGAGGGGGTGTGTAAACCTCGGACTGCCACACCATTGATTTTATGATTTTATAATTTTTGCAAACTCACTGTCTTCACTCAACACTTTATAATATGTTTCTGAATAGGATGGTTTCATGGTGCTTTGTAAGAAAAAATCTTAAAGACAAGTGACGCAACATTTTCTGGTTTAAAGTTACCATAAGAATTTTATAACTGAAACAACCAGACTGTTATGTAATTTATAGGGTTTGAAAAGAGAGTGGAGGGGACACACAATAGGTGAGTAGATGGCATTCACACAAATGCATGCAGGTCATTAGCCTTCCTGTGGTACCATATTTGCCAGGTGTCTTCAGTGGGGAACAGCTGGCCTCCAGGTGCTTGCCTGCATAGCTGTTTAGAAGCCAAAACAGTGTTGTCATCTTCTTTTCATCTTCTGAGCATCCCTCAACATCTCATCAATTCAGCTACGCTGCTAGTGTAAGAAGTAAGATGTTCTTGTAAGAAGTTAACTCCAAGCTACTGATATCAGCTTCTTAACCCATATTAGGCTAATTTGCACCACTTTCTCCTCTTAGCTCAAAAACATCAGTGAAAGCTGGATACCTAAATGTGATGTTCAGTGTGGGTTTATGGCCTCTGCATCACATTGCACAGTTAATTTCTGCAAGGACTGCAAACTTTAAGTGAGTAACTAGCCTTGATATAGATTCAGTACAGCTTCAGGAAAATGCCAGGCACAAGAAGGAACCGACTCAAACACCTCTGTCTCTGATACACCACCCAGGCAGACTGAAATGTATACCTTAGTGTGGAAGCATTGTCCAGGTCCCATTGTGTGGGGTTTTGCCTGTGTCAGTGTGTCAGGGCTGTGGAGTTCTGACATGTTCGTTTTTTCTCTTGAAAAGTGTAGACAGCAGATTTATAGAAAATATATTTTCTCACCTCCTTAGGCATACTGTATGAAAGTTCAATATGTAGGCTATGCATAGCTCTTAGCAGTGTGTATTTGGACTAAAAATGCTGACTATTGTTTTTTTGCACCATGTACATTTCACAGTTCTTTTTTAGTTTGTAATGCAGCATTCACCTTGGACAAAGGTGTGAGATAATGCAGTAAACTATTGTTATTACAGTGCATAATATACACTCACCTAAAGGATTATTAGGAACACCATACTAATACTGTGTTTGACCCCCTTTCGCCTTCAGAACTGCCTTAATTCTACGTGGCATTGATTCAACAAGGTGCTGAAAGCATTCTTTAGAAATGTTGGCCCATATTGATAGGATAGCATCTTGCAGTTAATGGAGATTTGTGGGATGCACATCCAGGGCACGAAGCTCCCGTTCCACCACATCCCAAAGAGGCTCTATTGGGTTGAGATCTGGTGACTGTGGGGGCCAGTTTAGTACAGTGAACTCATTGTCATGTTCAAGAAACCAATTTGAAATGATTCGACCTTTGTGACATGGTGCATTATCCTGCTGGAAGTAGCCATCAGAGGATGGGTACATGGTGGTCATAAAGGGATGGACATGGTCAGAAACAATGCTCAGGTAGGCCATGGCATTTAAACGATGCCCAATTGGCCCTAAGGGGCCTAAAGTGTGCCAAGAAAACATCCCCCACACCATTACACCACCACCACCAGCCTGCACAGTGGTAACAAGGCATGATGGATCCATGTTCTCATTCTGTTTACGCCAAATTCTGACTCTACCATCTGAATGTCTCAACAGAAATCGAGACTCATCAGACCAGGCAACATTTTTCCAGTCTTCAACTGTCCAATTTTGGTGAGCTTGTGCAAATTGTAGCCTCTTTTTCCTATTTGTAGTGGAGATGAGTGGTACCCGGTGGGGTCTTCTGCTGTTGTAGCCCATCCGCCTCAAGGTTGTACGTGTTGTGGCTTCACAAATGCTTTGCTGCATACCTCGGTTGTAACGAGTGGTTATTTCAGTCAAAGTTGCTCTTCTATCAGCTTGAATCAGTCGGCCCATTCTCCTCTGACCTCCAGCATCAACAAGGCATTTTCGCCCACAGGACTGCCGCATACTGGATGTTTTTCCCTTTTCACACCATTCTTTGTAAACCCTAGAAATGGTTGTGCGTGAAAATCCCAGTAACTGAGCAGATTGTGAAATACTCAGAGCGGCCCGTCTGGCACCAACAACCATGCCACGCTCAAAATTGCTTAAATCACCTTTCTTTCCCATTCAGACATTCAGTTTGGAGTTCAGGAGATTGTCTTGACCAGGACCACACCCCTAAATGCATTGAAGCAACTGCCATGTGATTGGTTGGTTAGATAATTGCATTAATGAGAAATTGAACAGGTGTTCCTAATAATCCTTTAGGTGAATGTACAATACTGTATGTGAATGTTCGCCTCTGAAGTTTGTGCTGCCTGTTTTGTTCTCTGTCTCATGTTAAACATGACGTAATCCAGACACCACAGACTAGCCACAGTGAATATTTTAGTGCTGTTATCTAATGTTTGGCTGCCCCTAGAGATTTGCCACGTGGGTAAATTGTTTATCCATTAACTTCAGTGACTTTTTTTTTCTTATCCCACTTAGCTCACTGATTTCTGGTGTGTGTTTCCTGTTACTGTGGAGATATGTGTTTTGAAATGAGAATTCCTCTCCCCCATCCATTTGCTCCATTAGAAACAGAACCCGCACATGGCCTGCTTATTAGATATCTGACGTGGTTTACTGATGACATGTAACCATTCACGGTGCTCGCTTAAGGGAAACTGCCCTCCTACCTGTCACTAGATTCTTTCCTGATGCTCCCAGATCTTTCTGATATCTTCAACACTACTGACTGATCCCCATATGGAAAAGGCATAGCATATTTGTACAATATATATTATGTTTCCATATATTTGCAATAGATTTAGAATTCAACAAATCTATACATGTATATTATAAATGTGAGTTTTCCATACAAGTCCATTCTCGTGTCCTCCCTGATAAAAAACATGTATTTAAAGAGCTTGGTTTTCTGAACCACATAGATAAAAGGGAAAATGACCTCCTCTCCTGCACAACTCAACAGATCAACATTTGGTCCTCACAATTTTACCACTGCCTTTACAATTACAAGATGAATCTGTCGTCACACACCCTTTTCCCAGAAAGCTCATATGCAGGAATGGCCAGTTATATTGCAGACCAAAAGAAAACCTTGCCCTACCCGCAAATCACAAATTACAAACTTGTATCCACTTGCGGATTAATTTATTGTGAGAAGCAAATTTCTCCTACTTCTGCTTATAAATATAAAACGTGACTGGGTATAAGTTTGTAATTAGTGATTTGCGGGTTGGTCAGTGGTTTGATTTGGTGACTGCTGATGTTCTCACCGTGATTAGGCTGCCCTACAAAGCATTTACCCCATTCATATTTTGCCAGCCCTATGCAGGGTTAAAGAATTTAACTATTCTCTAGAAGCACTCTGCTTTGATATCTAATACTCCAGAAAAAGGGAGAGGGGACAGAAATAAGCCCTAAAAATGTAAAAGCGAAAATGGAAAATTACCCACGGGGATTGAATCATCTCAAATGGAAAAACTTGGTAGCAATGCTTGGTAGCCCTGTGTAAGATACTATTAATGAAATATATATTTAACATACATTCTTCAAAGAAAGAAAAACAAAAGGATGTTTAATTAATGCAGTGTAATCTGTTGGGATATTATCCTATAACATTACAAACTGTGGAACTGTTGCATGGGACAGAGCCCAGTGGGATCTGACAATGCTCCCATAATGCAGCTGTATTTTAGCACTCACATCCCCAACCTTGCCATGTTTAGTATCTTTGGGTTTGTCAGTCTGGCATGTCCATTCGAATGGTTGACTCAGATGCCTGTGCTCAGCCTATTATCAAAATATGAGAAAGGTCAACAGATTTGTGAGTGAAAAGGTTATGTCATTAAGCAGCCAACCGTCTCCTTCCTGCAATTATATATTTTTACATATACATGTATATTAATTCCAATGTATTGTTATCATATTTCATTTTTTTGGTCTACAGTGACCTTTTTCTTATCATTCTGTAGACAAAGGCTTTTTAAAGGTCTCATCTTGCCCAGAAAGTATACTGCATATTCACAGTTTTAGTTGAAAGTATGCACACCCTTCATTTGAAACCATGTTACTTGGTGATTCAGTTACAAATAGTGCTTATTTTGTAATTTTAATATAATTTTATATTGCTACTACTTTTTTTACCAGTGGTATGAGTTTTTTTCTGAGCACTGATTCTACTGAGTGTAAACATGCCACTAGTTGACTGAACTGAGTTAACAAAGGGTGTGATCAATTTTTCACACCACTGATTTTCTGTGGTGTGGCCTTCATATGTTTACACACCCCGAGGCAAATTCAGAAAATGTTTACCATCATGCTCAATTAACATCTCTTTGCTAACGGAGGGAAGAACCGAGGAAGGTTAATGTAAATCTTTCAAAGGCTGTGGTGGTCTCATGACTTATTAAAAGGTATTTCTGGCTGGTGACAGTGTTAGGCCCTACATAGTTTTGAAAAGTCAACCTGACAAAGCATACAGCTCTAAATCTGCAACCAGCCGTACCATTTTAAAAGCATTCATGACACCACCTCTACCATCGTGACTTTTTACCAGCATGCAAACTCAGCCGGGGGTCAACGAAAGGAAATTAAATATTTCTCTTTTTCTACTTTTGTGCCATTGGGTGTTTGCTTTTCTTCTTTTTTAAAAAGGGTTGTTAACGTAACCTGACTTGAAAGGGTCATGGATCTGCCCCCTGTGGTTTAACTGTATATATTCATTGTGGTTCTTGTATTTGTTTTCCTCTGCAGGACTGGTGAAGATCAAGGAGGCCAGTGACATAGAGGCCAGGCTGAATGAAGTGGAGAGGCTTTTGAAAAATGTCATAAATATGCCCTGGAAGGTGAGACACTTCAGTAGAGCAGATAATGCATTTCCCCCCATGTTCCACCGGCAATCAGCATTAAAGACACTTCAGATTTGACAGACATTAATGCTTGGGCTGAGGGCAGTCAGAGGAACAGAATGTACCGATCTGAGAGGTAGTAGTTTTTATTCAGAGCTGGCACTGTCTGCTGGAAGTCATGCTTTCATCTGAATGTTATCCCAATTTGTCCCGATGCTGCATTTCGCACTTCTAGTGCTACTGTGCCCAGGACCCTGGAGCTGTAAGGCCACATTACTGACCAAGTGCCTTATTGCAAATTTGATGGCTTTTGTTAATTAGAATTATGCCCGTTACAAAGGCAAAATCTGTCCCTCGAGGACCAGTCTGTAATTTGCAGTTAGCGGGTGGGTCAAAACGTTTGATGTAATCTCAGCCTATGTTTAAGAAGAGCCCTTAATGTGATCCTTGAGGGCAAGGGAAACTTATTTAGGGAGGGAGAAGGCAGGGTTGCCATAATACTCTTTGGAGGAAGAGGAGGAGGAAGGCCATGGGACGAAATTAAAAGAGAAAGTGTACCAAAGCCTGTGCAAAACAATAATACCCCCTCTGCTTTCCCCTCCTCTGTGCTTAAAATACTTTTCTCAAAAGCTATTTTTAGCAGAATATTTCTAGGGTATGATAAATAACTACATAACGAGAAGTAACCACAAAAAAAGGGATATGAATCAAGTGAGTAAGAGACACAAGAAACAGATGACTAGTCCTTTTAAAGCCCATAACATTAGCAAGAGATGGGTACTGTACAGCTATACTGAGGCTTGTAGGTTTGGAGATTCAAGGGTTAAAGCAAAATAATAATTATACGAAGAGAGCTATTGTCACACTGTAAGTACAGCTGGACTTGAATTCAACCACAGTAGTAAAAAGAGGATATACTGTACCCTCATGTCTAGTGGTACTTGGGTAATCCTGAAAGTAGCGCTTTAACATGCATAATCGCGAAAGTGGTGTCAGCAAATTTTGATTGAAGGGTTTTATTGGATAGTTTGTTTCCTTTTCTGTAAATGCTGCAGCTGGGGCACTGATGTTTTGGTTTCTGTGACTTTCAATTTTGAAAATGACATTGGTCAAGAATACTTCGTCAAGCCATGCTGTTAAAGCTGCAGGATGAGTCTGGGCTTTGGAAAACGCTGTTGGAAAAGCTCGAAGCGAGAGATTAATGTGTGTCTTGTATTTTTCCAGTATTCTAGATCGGAAGTTGTCCTCACCTTCTTTGAGAGGTCTCAGTTAGACCTGGTCTTAAAAAATGACAACGTTCACAAAATTCAGCCTTGTTTCCAGAGTCCAGTAAAAATATCAGGTGAAGTATTAAAGTATTTTACATCAGCATGTGTTCTTCACTCCAGTATGATAGACTGTGTGTGAACCTTTTTATTTGATAGATTACAGATTTAAAAAATACATCTTCCACTTCCTGCTATAGTATACCATCTCATCCTGTCTATACAATCTGATAAGATCTGCATCAAAGCTAAAATTATACTTTAATATGAATAAAGGCTTTTATTTTACTTAACAGTTAACACAGACTGTGCTATGAACTCTGTTAATGCATACTTTGTCTGAAATGTTTGCAAAGCATTATATTACATGAAAAGATTTGTGCTTACTTACAAAATTTATTGAATAGGTTCCACATGTATTAGTTTGTTCTTGATCATCTTCACAACATAGGTGGGATCATGGGTCAACATTAGTATTGCATTACTACTTAATTCGAGATTAGTTTTACATCAGATGAGTTAAATTAAAATTTGTAAATTCCACAAAGCTCAGTAAATGAGCAACTTCTTGGGTTGGGGTAGGACATATTCCAGTCCCGGCGGGCTGAAGGGGTCTCTGGTTTTCATTTCATCCTCAGGTCTTGATTACATGATTGTAGCCATTATCAGCATAAGATGTCCAGTCATCTGTTGATTCCAGGTCTAAATCAGTTGCTAATTGAATGGTAACTATACAATCTTTGGAAATCCAGAGCAATGGACTTGGAAGCCTTTGCGATAAGGGTTTGAATGAAGCTGCACACTGGTGTATGTTCATGCTTTGGTGTGTACTGCAAAAAACATCATTCCCAGATCTAATGAAACATACTTAATATGAGGGGGAAAAAAAGTCACTTTTTGTTTTAGATGAAACTGAATGTCATTTTCTTGTATTCACAGAGATTATGAGATCCAATGGATTTTGTTTAGCCAACACAGAGACTATAGTCTTTGACCAAAGTGTACCCAATGGCCAGGAACGGCCCCCCTCTATAGATTCCACTGAGCCACTGTAAGTATATAATTTATATATAATATATAATTTATATTGCTACTAGTTTGTCATGCTTTAAATTTAATTAATGCGTAAGGCTGAAATGTTACATAGGCAAGAGCTTATGATGTCCAGATGGGTTTGCCATACTGCTCTGGATGTGTTTTGAACACCGCCTGCTTCCCCAATAATTATATTTGAAAACACAGGATGAAAACGCAAGGACTCATTTAAGAGAATATTTTTTCTTACGTTTCCTTTTGTGACCATGTGCATGTGTGGTTTTATACATGGTTTTTGTTGTGACAATTGTATTGCTCCACTAGAAACCCGTTGTATGCTCTTATTAAGAGAGACCTGCATGACAACGGCAGAGCTTGAATAGCAGTGCAGTCCCTAAAGAAATGCGGCAAGCCCATCTGGACAAAAATGTTAACGACTTGTCTGTGTTACACCTCCACTGTAAATTGGCATTTGGGGTGGCTGGAATTCGTATTTAATCACAGCCACTGAGCATTTTGCATAAAAACAGGGTAAGTTCCTTTTACTCCTGGTTAACTGGTATGTTGGTATGCCAAGTGTTTGACAAGAAACAAAAAGAAGTGAACAAAGTTTGGGAATCAAGCCCTTCTGAGAGAAAGGCAGAGAAAGACAAGAGTTCTGCTCTCAGGAACTTACATTTTCCGCACAAGAGCTTTAGGCAAACACAGAAAGAGAAAAGGGAACAGGAAAAGGAACTTTAAAGTAGAAAAAATGAAAACAACTATAATGGTAACAGGAAAAGACAGTTTTGTCTTGATAGTTCAATTTAGGATCCTGAATTGCCAACAGAGATAGGATGAAATCAGTGAGGCTGATTAAGTGATGGACATGGAGAATATTTCCTTATGAACGAACCACACAACAAATTAATTGTATAGTGATAAATATTCTATGTATCAGGAGCATATCACTCAAAAAATTGTCAAATAGGCACATTTAATTCCATGATTTGAACCACTGGCAGCAGTCCTCAGTCCCTTTGAGATTAGTTTACACCCGTCTCTGACTCAGACCAGCTCTCTGTGGAGTATATTTCCAAATACCCGATCAAGTTTTGAAACCGCTGAGTGCACACCTGCAGTTTCTTCTGCTTTAAGTTTCACATCTTGGGGGGGTAAGAATCAATCTGGATGATGCCGTTGTGCTGCTGCAAACTTCCAGAGGTGGCGGTGTAAATCAGGAAACATCTGCAGCAGCAGTTTCCTCAGATGTGCTACTGCTCCTCTGGAAGCCTCTTAAAATGGTCCGCAGGCTGTGTGCCAGCTTGATACCCAGGCCGAGTGGCCATGCAGCAGTGTTAGGGCCCATGCTGTGGTGCCGGTGTTGCGTGCTGGATTACCTGACCATGCTCAGTTACCTAAAGCTGTAATCAACCAATCAGGAAAGACTGTGGTCACATCTGATTGGCTGTAACATGCTGCATGGCAGGTATTTGAGCATGGTAGGTAACCAGGCACACAACACCGGTTTCACCTTTTTTCAGCAGGCATTGTGGGGCAGGAGGTGGGGGAGGTGACTCAGTCTGGAAAGATGATGCAGGAACACATTGTAGAGCGAAAAAAATAAGCATTATTATTCTGGGCCTGTTTGGGTCCAGACCCCCTTGTTCAGATAATCATACTAAAAAAAAATGTACAGCACTCAAAAGTGTGAATAGTAAATATAATAGCTTTCAAAAAGAATATGCCTAATTACCATGAATACAATATGAATGCCAGTGTCTGTCTGAGTCCTGAGAGAGAGCTGTTACCATATATGCTTAACTATGCAGTGTGATGGAGACCCGGGGAGCTCAGAGCTCCACAAAGGAGCTGTCGTTTGGTCAGATTCCTGGAATGCAAGCTGTTTCAGGCTTGCTCACTCACAGGAAGTGGCTCAAAGCAAGACTTCCTTCCCTGGGTTGGTGAAAAGCTGTGGGAAGAAGGCTGGTTATTCACATTGTGGAACATAGCAAGCCTCTGAAGAGTAGTAACACTACCACTAACCATCCTCCTGCTGTTTACGTGGTTCCTGCAAGCTGGTAGTACAGTTACAGACCTTAAAAACAGAGCAACTGCCTAGATAACTTCTTTACCATGCAGAGCCCATCTATGTTTAACATGCAGTAGAAATGTGAGATAATTTCATGAATCGGAATCGGACCCTTTTCTGTACGTTCAAAATATGTGGGATGCATTTTATATATATTTTAGTCTGCATTCCAAAAGTTTATTTTATTTGTTGAGGAAATACTGTAGAAATTAACTTTGCCATATGTTGTTAACCTATAAAATATGAGATGGAGCACAGACTAAAATATATTTCAGACACATCCCATATATGTTAAATATATAGAAAAAGGGCCCTACTGTAGCATATGGAAAAGTGTCACATATTTCTACTGTGTATTATACACCGATCAGCCATAACATTATGACCACTGAGAGGTGAAGTGAATAAAACTGATAATCTTGTTATCATGGTACCTGTCAGTGGGTGGGATATATTTGGCAGCAAGTGAACATTTTGTCCTCAAATTTGATGGATTAGAAGCAGGAAAAATGGGCAAGCGTAAGGATGTGAGCGACTTTGACAAGGGCCAAATTGTGATGGCTAGACGACTGGGTCACAGCATCTCCAAAACTGCAGCTCTTGTGGGGTGTTCCCGGTCTGCAGTGGTCAGTACCTATCAAACGTGGTCCAAGGAAGGAAAAGCGGTGAACCGGAGACAGGGTCATGGGCGGCCAAGGCTCATTGATGCACGTGGGGAGTGAAGGCTGGCCCGTGTGGTCTGATCCAACAGACGAGCTACTGTAGCTCAAATTGCTGAAAAAGTTCATGCTGGTTCTGATAGAAAGGTGTCAGAACACACAGTGCATCGCAGTTTGTTGCGTATGGGGCTGCATAGCCGCAGACCAGTCAGTGTGCCCATGCTGACCCCTGTCCACTGCCGAAAGTGCCTACAATGGGCACGTGAGCATCAGAACTGGACCACAGAGCAATGGAAGAAGGTGGCCTGGTCTGATGAATCAAGAGTTCAAGGTGTTGACTTGGCCTCCAAATTCACCAGATCTCAATCCAATCGAGCATCTGTTGGATGTGCTGGACAAACAAGTCCGATCCATGGAGGCCCCACCTCGCAACTTACAGGACTTAAAGGATCTGCTGCTAAAGTCTTGGTGCCAGATACCACAGCACACCTTCAGAGGTCTAGTGGAGTCCATGTCTCGACGGGTCAGGGCTGTTTTGGTGGCAAAAGGGGGACCTACACAATATTAGGCAGGTGGTCATAATGTTATATCTGATCGGTGTATGTTTGTTCAGTATGGGTGTCTTCTAACACTGAATTTTTACATTAGCTGCTGGCTATATATCCTCAACCAATGAGGTGTTGGACACAGACTATTCTTGGTTTGATTTCTTCGTATAGATCTGCATTTCTTTTTTTCTGTTACAGGTTCGAGAATGGGAGCGAGTTCACCCCCGAGCCTGAGAACAGTGACGATGACCCAGAAGCCTACGTCACCAACCTGTCCTACTATCACCTGGTTCCCTTCGAGACGGATATCTTGGAGTGATGGCGCAGGTGAGAGTGGGTGCTGTGGCTTCAGATGGAGGTCTTGAAGGCTTTTGCCTCGAACACTTGACTCAGTATCAAAGGAACGGTTGCCTTTACGCTCTCAACACTGTGCCTCCAGCTCACATGAATTTGAAGCTCCTGTCCCTTTGCTGCTGTCCCCAGGCCTGGTCTTCACTTGGCCCAGGTTCCATTCTGCATTAGCTTTCAGGTCAGATGACCGGTTATTGTGGGAACAATCAGCCTGAGAAGCCTTTTCCAAGACTGAGCTTTGAACTTTGCCTCCCCATGCTGCGAACCTCAGCCTGGATTGAACTCGGCTGTCGTTTGGCGAGATCACTGAGTCCTGTGCCGGGAGGTGATGTGCTCCCCGCAACGTTCGACCAGGCTTGCTCCCTCTTAGCAATGCGAAAGCTCTCTCTGGGCCATTCTTCGGTGACTTTGGTCTCCAGAAGAGCATCGTTGGTTTCCCCTGCCCTCCCTGGATTCCTCTGCGACTGGAAATCCGGACGTTTTTTTATCTTTTATCCCTTAAGGAAGCCAGTCTGTCGACAGCCACACACAATGGAGCGCCTCTTGGCTCCACACGGCCCCTTCTGAATTCCCTCTTGGCATAGAAAAGGCAGGAAGAGGTCATCTGAGCCTGGATTTCACAGGAGCTGTGGGAATATGGTCACTTACAGGATTTCAGTTTCAGGGCCTCTCAATCTACCCCTCGCCATTGGTGGTCCAGGGTTCCCCCCGCGAGCTTTTGTGGATATACTGAAGTAGCATTCAGAATCTTCATTATCCTGCTTCATGTTTAATTTGTAAGATATTGTGGTGGGGGGGTTCTAGTTTGTAACTAAGTTGCAAAAACACGAACATGAGGTTTCTGAGTCCTAGGTTGCAGAAGACCATGTGACACTGCCGCAAGGAACTTATTCAAAACTGTTTGAAGTCCCATCTAACAACAAAACAGAGGGTCTTATGCTCAAAGTGATGGAAGCAAATTTTGAAGTGCATTGTGTTAGGATTTCCAAGCATGTTCTGAGGCTATTTTAACAGCCGTTTGCAAACTGCCAGCAGCGCTTGAAAAACTCCAAATTTAATTTATCTAAAATCACAAACTGATTCAATATTTTCCTGATTCGGAAGAGCAAGTGTGAAGAGGTGTGGGGGGTTAATTCTGTAAGAGCTGGTTTCTTACTAATTGCTCTGCTGCTGTTTAACATCTTTGAACTGGCACCCGGTTAAGTTTGATAGAAAATGTGTGTTCAAGACCTCAAAGTTTTTTAGTTTTTCTTTCTTTTGTGTTTTGTTTTTTCCACATCACTTACAAATGTTAAGAATCTTTCTCTCCGTTTACTCTACAGCAAACAAAAAAGTATTAATAAATTATCACATTTATAGTTTAAATAAAAACTAAGGATATATATTAAAATATATCTCTATATAAAGACCTTAAAATATATAAAACTGGAAGAAGTAATAAATACACAAATGCAAACCTGTAGCTATAAAAGTAAAAGATCATACTCCAATTATATTGCAGTGCAAAACTATTAAAATAAGTATGAAGAATATTTTATTATCGCACAGTTGTATACAGAATATGACGAATTCTACAGGCGCTCTGAAGGATATTTATTTTGTCTTTTCTCTCAGTCAGTGTTGATAACTTTTGACTAAGCTGGAACTTGAAGCCCGGTGTTGGTTGTTTCTGGAATTTGAAGCAGTGCTGCTAGACGATTTTTTTTGTGTTTTGTTCTTTCCTCTCCGTTCACACATCCGGAAGGCCTGGGCCTCGAGTTTTAAAGGCCTCTGCGTTCCCAGCTGTACTGTGTCTGCCTCATTGTATGCTTGATGGCTCTGGGAACCATGTGCTATGGACCTTGGCACCCACGCATTCTCCAGTAACTGCCTGTGTGACTGTTTAGTAAATCAGTCATGCCCATTTAAATGTGTGAGAAAAGGCCCACACCACAAAAGCAAACTGAAGAAAAAGAAAGAAAAACATCCAGTGTTAAAATGGAGAACTCTTAACAAGACTGACAACTAACAGCAACTTTCTCCAACTTGTATCGTGGGGCAATTAGGGAAGCAATTACAAGATTTCTATTGGTTGAGAAGTAGATTAAAGTGACTGCTGTTATATACACATGGTAATTTGACAGTTTTCCCATATTTCTCCATGTTTCATTGTCCTAGTTACACCAAGTGCTTTCCATTACCATGGTGTTCCAAGGCATGGTTCACTTTACCTCCACATGCTTCACTGTGATTTCCCTCTGCTTTCCATCTGACAGTGTGAACTGCATGACTAAGGGCTACACTCAGCAATATGGCTGCCAAAGGATCTCTCCCAAGGGTGGTAATTTAACATCAGATATAATATGAAGAAAGAATATCGTTTTAATACACAGCTGTACAGAGTGAAATGGGGCAAACGCCAGGATGGCAACTCACTCTCTGTGTCTTCAATTACCTGCACAGGCCGAGAGGTTCTCATTAATTAGTTTATTTGGGTAAATAGTGTCCCTGTGGTTGAGTTCAGTTGCTCCAAAAAAAAGAGGACTACTGTAATATAACATGTATGAGGACCTGTGTTTAAAAGCACACCTGAAACACAGGTGTCAGTTACAGTACATAGAGCCCTATCACTGTATCAAAGAGCTGAATATCTAGAGAATGGGTAAAAATAGATTAAGAAATAAACACATCACACTTTATTTTGTAATCCCATGGTTTCCCAATCTGTTATTTACATATTTGATTTGTGATAAATCATACGTTTCTAATATTATTGTTTTTTTGTTGTTATTTAATAATTCAATCTGCAACAGAGTAATACGTCTATGAATCTTTTTTGTGTGAGTGTAATTAGGAGTTCAATACAAGTGTATGCATTTTAGTTACATTTTTGTAAATGCTTTGGTTGACTAGCAAATAACAGTAGTAGGCAGATGCACGTCAGCGTTTGTATTGCCTGGACGTTGGCAGTGAAAGATAGACCCATATAAATATTTATATTTATCAAGCAATGCTGCTCAATGGAGATGTTGGAGAGGCTGAGGTGTTTTACTGAGTTTGCTGAGGAAACCTAGTATCTACGGCCTAGGTGGTGGTGTCCCAAGTGTTCAAATCCCACCTCCGATGTACACAAGCTAACGTAAACATATTGGATGTCCTGGGTGGGCAGTGTTCTCTCCTCCATCTCTGGACCACTGGGCCGATTGGATTCAGCTGGGTTTCGGGGCTGCCTGGCTCTTTCTGCGGGTGGCGTGAGCCTGGGCTGATTTTTGAACTTTCCAAACTGACAAGCCTGAACGCACGTGAGTCAGTCAGCCTGAGGATGCATTGTGCCACAGAACTCCGCTGTGGTGCTGCTCTGTGGTGCACCACACTTTCTGTGGGCTGTTTGCATATGCCTGTACAGTGAAAACTAATGTGGAACTACTTCCCCATTGTCCTGAATCCGATCTGCAGGTCTGGAGCTCCTGCAACGGTATTGTATTGAGTGAGACACAACACACAAAGACCATTTATACCAAGATGTTAAATTAATATAATGTGAAAGATTCTATTTTTTTAGATTATTTGTTATTGGGTTTATATTGAATATTCTTTCCCTCCACAGTGTAAACTTAGCTCCTTGTTTTTTTTTTGTTCTCTCATCCAATTTGTCAGTTCAGTATTGATGACCTTCAAAGTCATATTTCCCAGGATATTGTTTGATAAGCACACCTTTTTTATCATTTATTACAGGCATTTAAATTGTATCAATACAATATTTATACAGCACCTAATAAACTGCTTTATGCTTTTGTCAGTGATTAGAGTGGAACATGTTTAAGAAAATAAATTTCTAATAATAACGACACTTCTTTCCGTTGTGTGTTTGTTTCCAGTTTAAAGTTTGAAAGAATAGAATGCTATTCTGGCCTTCCCTTGCATTCACACAAAGCAAGATACTAAGTTTGGAGAATTTGTGAAAAGTATACAGGCTACATTAGAACACATTGTAGAGTTTTTGTGCAAAACAAAGTATGCCAATTTATCAGAAGGTAAAACAAGGTAAAATAACTGGGATTAATGCTGCATTAGCCACACAGAGATTCTTCCATAGTTTTAAGTTATACACCGATCAGCCATAACATTATGACCACCTGCCTAATATTGTGTAGGTCCCCCTTTTGCCGCCAAAACAGCCCTGACCCATCGAGGCATGGACTCCACTAGACCTCTGAAGGTCTGAATCTCTGACCCACTCATCTAGCCATCACAATTTGGCCCTCGCTCAGATCCTTACGCTTGCCCATTTTTCCTGCTTCTAACACATCAACTTTGAGGACAAAATGTTCACTTGCTGCCTAATATATCCCACCCACTGACAGGTTCCATGATAACTAGATTATCAGTTTTATTCACTTCACCTGTCAGTGGTCATAATGGTATGGCTGATCGGTGTATCTGTGGCCTTTTTTCCCATTGAATATATTCAATAAATCAGACAAACTGCAAGATCCTTAGCCTACTAAGAGTCCATCTTAAATCACTGAGATTCATCATCTTGGAGTTTGTATTTAATCAATTACTGAAGTAGAATATTCTAGATGGCACTGAATGCTTTAATGTTTCATGGTTGTTATTGGATTAAGCTGACTAATGCCTACTTTAATGTCCATAATCTTGAGAGGTGGGAGGGGGAATACACGTTTAAACAGATATCTCCATATAAAGGAATTAATTAATTCAGTTGTGACTTCAGGCCTCGTTTTCATTTTAATTGGCTGTTGGGTTTATGCAAAACATAGCCTGCGCAATACACATTACATGGTGCTGTGAAAAGTTAGATCTTGGACGAGTGGCCTCAAGAGCAGTCATTCCTGTCTGAGAACACTGCCATCTTGTGGCACTACTGAGGAGGCCATTTGATGAAGATTATTGTTCTTCGTAAGGAAGACCACTAGCAGCCTAGTTTACGTACATGGTGAATGGTAAATGCAAGAATTCAGAATTCAAACCTGTATATTGCATATTATTAGATAGGGACAAGGGCATTCGTTTCCCACAAATCTGAAAATGTCAGACATTTCTCCCATTAGTTCCCAAGCAATACATTAGGGACATGTCTCAATGCCTGTGTTAAGGGAATGGCTAGATATCCATGTAAATATCTCTGTCCAACCATACATACATTCTTTAAAATATAATTGGAGGTGGCATAAGGTAGAGAAATTAACATTCAATTCAATGCAACAGCTCTGGTGGACATTCCTGCATTCAGCAGCCAATTGCACACTCCGTGGAGAAATCTGAGACAAAACTGCACATTTCAGAGTGGCCTTTATTGCCCCCAGCACAAGGTGCACCTGTGTAATGGTCATGCTGTTTCATCAGCTTCTTACTCTGCCACACCTGTCAGGTGGATAGATTATCTTGGCAAAGGAGAAATGCTCACTAACAGCGATGCAAACAAATTTGTGCACAACATTTTAGAGAAATAGTTTTTTTGTGCTCATAGAAAATTTTTGGGACTTTCATTTCAGATCATGAAACATGGAACCAACACTTTGCATGTTCAACATGTTGCATTTGTTCAGTATACATACAAACATTAAGGAGGTTAATATATACTTTATTTCTATATGTTATTTTCTTGATTTTCTTTAGGGAAATGTAGACAATCATCTGTTTACAGTTACATACAGAGACAGTGGACGTACATTGTTCAGGTAGTCTGTATTTCTTTGTTATGTTTGTTATGTTCTAATTTTGCTGTGTATTGTGATGAGATATGTATATGGGTAACACTTTACATTATGTGTCCCTAATTACTATGTATTTACACTGCAATTACTTGGTAACTACTAGTGTTACACATATTTACACTGTATTTACACTGCAATTGTGTATGGTTACAATGTTTTTACTATGCTAGGGTAACACTTTATATTTAGTTTCCCTAATTACTATGTATTTACGTGGTAACTACTAGTGTAATTATGCCTATTTACAATGCATTTACACTGTAACAAGTAATTACATTGTAAATACACAGTAATTCAGGACATGATGTAAAATGTTACCCTTACATCAAACCCAAATCAGTTGCTGTTTTGCTTATCAATTCATTGCAGTACTTAATTACTTTTTACACTGGTGCAAACAACCTGGATAAATGTGAATGTAAATATGTTGTTAAAATGTGTATGTAACTTACATATATAAATAGTAGTGTAAATAGTTGATGGCACAAGGGAGAGTTTGCAAAACGTGCACAATAAGATACCAAAAATGGGCTAATTTTGCAGCCCTCGATTGAATTGAAAGAGTGTAGTGTAGGTAAGTGTTCACATTACTGAGTGGCATGCATTGAATATTTGAGCATCCAGTTTTTTATTTTTTTATTTTGTAGGAACAACACATTTTGGCTGGAAGGATTAAATGCACTACACTATTGATTCTATGTGGTTCAGTTGCATTTAGGTTTTGTTTAAACCTTTTTGTTGTAAAAAAAAGTGCACAATTTATCAATCAACAAGTTTAAACTCTAACTGCCCTACATCGGCTTCCATCAGTATGTTTAAATTGCACCTCCATCTAATGATTATTCTCCTGCCCTGTATTTGTTTTTTGGTGTTCATTAGTCATCCGTACCTGAATATAATTAACTCTCTCTTTCAACAAATAAAGTAGGACATGGTATCAGACTGACGATTGCATGACGGCAGGAGATGTTACGTCTAATGTGTCATTAGTTAAAACGCCTGTTGGCAGTCTGATCAATTATTTAATTGCTGTGTAACCTTGATTTATTGAGACAGGAACCAATAGTTTTTTTAAGCAAGCACTGTATATATAGAGAGAACGTGTGATGCTAACGGATCTTAGGATGTGTTGAGGGATGTGGTGAGTGATTCCACAGCCAACAACGGAATTCTTTAGGTTACTTATCTGTCTACACAGCTTCAGCCGAGTTGTTCCGAGAATGGGTTCACATTCTGCAGGGATAGGGCTCTCCTGCCCATCTCACAGCCCCAACTGCAGCAGGATTCTTGAAGCCCTCACAGCTCATGACCATTCCAGAGCAAAGAGCGACAAGCTTCTAGAAGCCACTGCAGCCCCAGCTCCGGGTGACGTGCACCCTTTCCCCACAGTGGACGTCCCCGCCCACGTGCACTACACCATCGGGACGGTCATTCTGGTTGTAGGGGTCACGGGGGTCCTGGGGAACTTCCTGGTCATGTACGTTTTCTGCTGGAGCAAGAGTCTGAGGACGCCGGCCAACATGTTCATCATCAACCTGGCAGTGTCTGATTTCCTGATGTCTCTCACGCAGGCTCCTGCCTTCTTCATCACCAGCCTGAGCAAGAGGTGGGTGTTCGGGGAGAGAGGCTGTGAGCTGTACGCCTTCTGTGGGGCCCTGTTTGGGATCTGCTCCATGATCACGCTGATGGCCATCGCAATGGAACGGTACTTGGTGATCACACGGCCGTTGGAGTCCATTGGGGTGATGACGCTTCAGAGGGCTGGGCTGATCCTCGCAGGGGTCTGGTGCTACTCCTTGGGGTGGAGTCTCCCGCCCTTTTTCGGCTGGAGCGCCTACGTCCCTG
Organism: Amia ocellicauda; assembly: GCF_036373705.1. Taxonomy (NCBI): domain Eukaryota; kingdom Metazoa; phylum Chordata; class Actinopteri; order Amiiformes; family Amiidae; genus Amia; species Amia ocellicauda. The sequence continues at coordinate 44,121,909 of NC_089851.1, read as the reverse complement.
AGGGTTTGCTGACGTCCTGCACATGGGACTACGTGACATTCACCCCTTCAGTCCGTGCCTATACCATGCTCCTCCTTACCTTTGTCTTCCTGATCCCGCTGGCGGTCATCATGTGCTGCTACTTCTTCATCTTCAAGGCAATCCGGGTGGCGAACCAGGCCATGCAGAAGATCAATGGAGGGGAATCCCAAAAGACGTACGAGAAGATGAGGAATGACTGGAAGATGGCCAAAATCGCGCTGCTCCTGATCCTGCTGTACGTCATTTCCTGGGCGCCTTACGCTGCCGTAGCTCTCACTGCTTTTGCTGGCTATGCCCACCTCCTGAGCCCGTACATCAATTCTGTGCCGGCTGTCATCGCCAAAGCTTCGGCCATCCACAACCCTATCATCTATGCCATCACCCACCCCAAGTACAGGCTCGCCATTGCCAGATATGTCCCCTTCCTGCGGGTGCTGCTCAGGGTGCCCAAGAAGGATGTACGCTCGATGGGCAGCTACTCCTCCGCCCGCTGCTCCACCGTCTCTAGCCAGTCCTCCAATCTCAGCTCCACCAACCCCTGCTGCGTGAAAAGCCGCCTCTCCTCCACGTCGGACAGTGAATCCTGCTTGACCGAGAGTGAAGCCGACATCTCCAGCATTTGCTCTGTCCCCTCCTGTCGACAGATGGCAATTGAGATTGGGAGGGACTCAGCCTCAGACACCATCATCCAGTCCCACCCAGTCCCTGCTGACTCTGTGACTTTCAACAAGATACCCGCCAATGCCCATGACATCCCCATGACTGAGGTCAAACATACAGATGGCAGTGTCTCTCTTCTGCCTGGGATCTGAGGGGGATTGGGTGTGAATGGGAAATTTGATTATGGTTGCTATTATCCGTAAGTGTGGATGCCTGGATTTTCTGAATTTTTTGGGGGTGGGGGTGGTAGGGGGTTATATGCCCTCAATACTTTTTTGTGAATTCTGGTGGTTCTTGTTCTTGTTTTGATGCAAGGGGTAATTCTTAAAAGTATAGTTTTGGTTCTTGGATATTTATATTTTGACTTTATAAGACAATATCTACAAAATAATTTGTCTTTTTTAAGCTTTCTTATAGAAGTTATCGGTAAATAACATTTTAAGTTGAAAATTAGAGGGTGCCTAGTTTTATGAGAACTGTTTGTGTTTATTACCTCTATCAGTAGGTAATAAACAACAACAATCCTATGTTGTTTTTTAGGTCTTTGTTTTAAATTATCCGGTACAAAAGACAATTAAAATAAATTCTGTTAAAAAATGACTTTTAAATTATTTAATTAAGAGCTCATATACCATAAGAGACATAAGACTCTTGTGTCTTGGGAACATCATTTGAATACCAATCCTTTATATGATTCATGTCATTTAAAATCTAATTCACATTTTAATATAATTAATTATTTAATATTAGTTATTTAAGTTACAATAATTTAAACTGACAGCTATTGATTCTCAGCAAAATGCCAGGGTTAAAGTAATAATTCCAATGTCAATTGTTTTGTATGTTTTTAATTTTGTTTAGAAACAATAGCTATATGCTTCAAATTTACTATTTGAATTTAAAAGTAAAAGCCCGAGTGATCTGGTTTCCGTACCATTGAAAATCATCAAGGAAAACCAAAGCTCCTTGGACTTAACTGGTGTCACTCTGCAGCTGCTGCTATGCAACTCAAAAATACATCACATGACACCGTATGTATCAGATCCCTAACTCGCAAAAACGAAACTACCAAAACTTAAAACTGTGTGTCCCTACCCACCTGGATCAATGTCAGGAATTAGTTAGTTTTTTGTTTGAACTAGGCGGTTTATAGACGCCACTGTGATGGATAGGGAATTAGATTACTTCAGGACAGTGGATAATAGACTTAAAGGCAGGCAGACTCATAATAAACAGTAGAAAATGATTACTCCAGGTATAAGATAACTATTTGCAATAAACTGATGTAGATAAATGAGCTTGCAAATTAATGCGGTTACTGAGTCAGAAAGCAAGGAGATAGAGAGTCAGAGCCAAACATCATAACTAAGTTTTTGGAATTCTTACATAGTAAGAATGACTAAGTGTTAATTATTAGACAATCAATCAGGTGGGTTTAAAGCTCTTTTTAGTTTTCTAGAAACTTAGTTTGTAAGTTTTATTTTTGTTTTTGTCTTTTTTGTATCTCTGAAGAGTGTCTGAGTCTTGGGATATAATGTATTTATTTGTGGACAAAGGGAATTGTAAATAAACATCTTTTGGATTTTGTTTTGTTTTGCTTTGTTGACATATAGATCCCTCTCGAACAAAGGCATGTATTTATTTAACAGCCATATGTTTGTAAACCTACATTTCAAATGAATGTCAAATTCACCTTTGTTAAATACAAAAATAAATATGTATGAATAAACATATATCTCTGTGAGGTGTTCTGGGGTGATGTTTTGTGGAGAGTGTAGCGTACACTTATAAATTTCAATTAAAGAAGTTAATTTATAGTATCACCTTATCACAAATCCTGGAATCTTATAGAACTCAATTTCCGTAATAATTGGACGCAGACACCAATTCCAAAGATATAAATTGTCAAATGTATTAAAAACAAAGACTAAATGTAGCACTACACTAATTATACAAAAGGGAAAAACTAATTAAAATTCAACTCTAGATCAACAAATCAAAGACAAATCACTTCCGTGACCAAATCAAAGACCATGGGATCGCATATGATATCACACAAATCGTTAAACAAAAAAGGTTATAAACACATTGACTAGAATACCGGTTAGTAAGACGAAGGTGAGTCTCTCATTAGTATTGTTAGTCGGACATCAAATAACTACGCAGGTTAGTATTTATGTCAGGTAACTTCTCGTTATATATATATCAGTCTCATTTACGTTTAGGTGCCGAGAAAGATCCGATCATTACTTGTTACCACAATTTCCCTTAACTGATTATTATTCAATGATTAAGGATAGGCAGGGCCACCAATAATCTAATGTCTATTAACGTGTGTCAATTTCTGACTAAACAGTTAAACAGGAATGAGAAGATATTTCTCGGCGTTGACAGATTTTATTTCTAAATTGTCAACAAAACAGTTTAATGCAACACACATTTATATTTAAGAAAACTAAATGATATTACACATTCTAGAGTTATGAATCACAGATTAACATTTCTAATTGATTTCTCAAATGTCATGAATGATAAACTCCAAACTGTTAAACTTATCTGAACTTCGTCGCAGAGAGGCCTCTCTGGCTTCGGGCTCAGATAACAGCACACGGCACGAGGTCCGTGTGGTTTGGAACAAAGGCAGTCCGGTTCGGCTTTGTCCAAGAACTTCCACTCAGTCGATGCACCTAGAAGTTGGGGTTTCGGTTCTGGCAACAGAGCTACAAGTTGAGCTGTGGCAGCGAGTTACTGGTTCAGGTGAGAGAGAGAGAGAGCGAGAGAGAGAGAGAGAGAGAGAGAGAGAGAGAGATGCCGTGCGCTACCCTTTATACGCCTGTCAGATCAATAGATTGGTTCTTGAGTTTGTGAGATTGGATTTCGGTTTCAGCCCCCAGTGTCCTATTGGAGGGGGGCTTGATTTATGACTGATGTCAATCCATGCCATCTTTTGGAAATGCCGGTTGGCCCGGGTTCGTAGCTCTGTGTCGGGATTTCGTCTCTCGTCCATTTCAAAGAGTTTTATTACCTACAGGCCCCCCTTCCCCAGACATCTCGCAGCAGGGATTCCAAGCTATTTGGCCCATTCTTGGTGCCATCCTCCCAAGACTGTCACTTTGATGTAAACCAGTTCACAGCTGATGAGTTAAGGAAATCTGATAACTTTGGGGGAGAGGTCTTCTTTAGATCAGTGCTTCAGCTCATAGCTAAAATGCTCTTATCAAAATACACCCCCATACTTAACGCTACAAGAGTATATTCTATCATTTACTAATATTTTGAATGATTATTATTTCAGATATTATGAAAAATTAATAATTAAAAAAATAATAATTATGTGAAAGAAGACTAAGGTAAATTCAATAATATTTTATTGAGACATAATAGAATCTATGCCAAGGTGCATTGAAGCTGTTCTATATATATATATTAAGAATATAAAACAGGGATAGGTCTCTACCAACTTTGCACACCTAGATTTGGCAATATTGGACCATTGTTCTTTACAAAACTGTTCAAGCTCTGTCTTATAAAGTTCCATTTTTGATTAGATTTAGGTCGGAGCTCCGACTGGGCCACTGAAGGATATTTACCTTTTTGTTTCTTAGCCACTGGAGTGTAGCTTTGGCTGTGTGCTTCAGACTTTTCTATACTTTACTCCATTCATATTCCCTTCTATCCTGACAAGTACTCCGGTGGATGAGAAACATCCCCATAACATGATGCAGTCACCACTTCCTCAAGTGGAAACATTGCAGACATTTTGTAGAAAACTGAAAAAATAAATAGCAGAAATAAATGGAATAATGTTAAAAATTACAAACAGCCTATACAAACAAAATAGTTTTAAATTGCATACTTTTTACACCAACTACTAAATGTTGATTGTAAAATCAAATAATGGTATAGTTGATACAGTGTAATAATCTTTATACATCTCATTAAAACTAGCCTATTGTGTTTGTGTTTGTACATTTTTACAATATTTCATAATTTTCATTTTTTTCCCTTAAAGTTTCTACAAAATATATGCATGGTTTCCACGTGAGAAAGTGAAATTCGCTTTAAATATTTCAGTTGGTGGAATGTCCGATTGCGTGCCCTGCAAAGCACAGTATTATAGTGATATTTTACAATAAGCATCAATCATAGGCATTTTGATGAGACTGGCAATAACCTATAAAGAAGAAAAGTATTAGCATCAGGATGTCGCATGAGCATTGTTGAAATTTAAGTCCACCATCTTTGATGAAATGTATTATATTTTGAATTGCTCTGTTTAATGTAAATTTGAATTTGTAATGTTTGATGCCTTGTACTTAACTGTATTCTTGCACTTTGTATTGCACTTATGTTGTAAGTCGCGTCTGCCAAGAAATAAAAATAAATAAATAATAATGATAAACTTGCTCCTGAAAGTACAGTAAGCAACAGCAACGTGCATTTTGCACACAACATGGTAAGAACACAAGTGTGGTAAAATGCAGTGTTTTATTATGGTAAGATCACTATAAAGTTTATTGTGGTGTATTACAACATTAACGTATCTGTAGAAACATAAAATGTACGAACAGTGGTAGCAGGCCAATCATTTACCTTTGTCTTTAATGCTACTAATACTTATTGCTTTTACAATAAAACTGGAACCATTACATAATTAAATAAGATGCCCTTTCATCAAAATAATGGGCCAGTGCAGTCAGCCAAGGCATGAATCCAGAGCATTGCTATCTCAAGCCCTCCAGTAAGATATGCGCAAGTTTGCCTACAGATACATGAGAGCTAGACTCAGAGCTCCACATGCTGTGTGTCAAGATACTCAGGTCGAGTTCCTGCAGCACAGATTTCCACAGTTCCGCACAGATCTGCCTGTTTGAACCAATTCAATTTCAAGCACAGTGCAGATCTGTGCAGACCTACGCAAATCTGCGCTATCAGAGCGCGACCTCCGTCTTCCTGATTTCCTGTCCCCGCTCCTCTGCTGCGCATGCGCGGCAGGGTGGCTTCAGTTCGGCGTTTCCTGCTTAGTGCTTCCCAGTGTAAAGATGGCAGAAGTGAAGCTCAGTTTGGTGTGTGCAGGTAATGTCAGTTTCAAAATTCGTTTCGTGCAGTGGCTGGACACATGCCTCCGTGGGTCTGGAGTTTGCAAACTCATTTTTTTAGATGATCTGTGTTCAATTATTGCAATTACTGCATTGTTTCTGTTTTGAATGTACACGAGTGTGCCAGTATTGCACTTCGTTATAACGCCTGTAATCATTGCAATGGCATTGGTGCATCTACCCACAGACATGTCTTTCCTGGTTGTGTATGCATGTTGTGTTTATTTTGCAGTGGCTCTTCTCAGTGCTGCCGCGGTGCTCGCTCTTGTGGAGGATCTGGATGACTCGTAAGTGATGCTCATCATTAGTTATATTTGCAGTTGGGTTCACGTTTGTTGTTTGCCATTCATTCACTCTTTTCTAACCCATCCTACGGTAGTTCATTAATAGTCAAAGCTTTAAAGCCCGAGAAGAGTACTAAGACAACCGCACAGCAAATGCAAAATCCTGCTCTGATCTTTGGGATGCTTCCTGAGACAACATGGTCCACTTATTTTGTGCGCATTAGTCCTGCCAAATGAGCAGATCGCTGTGTTGCTATGCTTTACTTGTGCACTTCATTTAAAAATAAACAAATTAAAGCTTAACCGAGGAGGTGAATAAAAGTTTCCTTGAATACTTCCATATTTTATTTGATCTCCCTTTGCTGGTCTTCAATTGGACACTTACTGTCAAACTGTTACAGCCATATACTAATGATGCATTCATGCCATTAATATCAAGCCTACCCCTCATCAGTGAACGTATATCCTAAATAGATGAATTACCAGAAACAAAGCATAATTCACATACTTTGTATTATTGTTTTGTTAATAATATTATTAAGACAAATATGTTGGACGTTGTCATTTTATGGAAGTGACTGATTGTCCTAAAAGTGTGTTTAAATTACCCATTGTCTCTCTTTGCATATTAATGTATAAAGAACAAACATAACCTATCTTAAAAGTTGTACTGTTATATTCTTAATCAAACTGGTTTAATTCATTGTGTGAATCTAATACTAACAAAATTATATACAAAAAATATTTTATGACATGACAGGTTTTCTAACTAAAGTGTTTTGTATGATCTGGTCTGGTGTTTTTAAGAAAGTTGTGATATTTATAAAATGTAATGTCTAGTAGTGAAAAGTTAGTTAACATGGTGTTTGCTTTTACATCTTACATTTTCAAAGAAATAGGCATCTAGAAAAATATGATTGCTACCTTGTCCACACACAGAAAATACAGCTTCAGTTTTGTGATCTTCTGCCATTGTGTGCTTTGACCTTTGCCATTCATATTTTACTTTTGATTGTTTTCCAGGTTTAAAGACAGCAGAAAGGATGATGTGTGGCTAGTGGATGTAAGTAGATGGAGACATGGAACAAAGAATAATCTGCAAACTCAACCTGTTGTGAATTGCTTTCACAAGTTTCCTTTCCGGCACCAGTCAGGTTATCCCCTCTGGAAGTTGGTATAGGCTTCTCTGTTTGTTTAGAAGAAGAGCAGTCATGCATACTAGTTTTATTCTGATGACACTGAATGGGCCCTGACGAATTGAGCTGGCATGTTCCCACAGCCTGGCTTATATTGGTCTGTCTGGCAGCGTGCTCTTCACATCACAATATAAGCTTCCGAAATGGTGCAACTTAGCTCGCTACTGTTGCATGTTGGTTTTGTAAACCATTGAAAAAACTTTAGAGAGAGGGGTGGAAAAAAAAGATAGGAATTTTTTACTAAACTAATATTGAATGGGGCTATAAGTCAAAAGGGAGATGCTATCTGGGATTTAAAATAGAGCAGCCCTTTCGTCTCCTTCATGATATGGAGTATTGTGTAAGTGTTGATAGGGAATGGAGGCAACCACTGGACTATCACTGTAGCCCCCAGGAACGTGGTGTTTTGAGGGGTGGGAGGGGAATAACTTGTGTATAGTTAAAATCGTGATCTGGCTAAACGTGTTTCAGTGTATTGTTTTCTCATTGCTCATTAAAACTAAAACTGACAAATCTTTTTGAACTTATGCTTGCTAGGGAGCTAATGGTAAGGACGTTATAGTTGAAAAACAAGAAAATAAAAAAAATAAAAACACTGATAAAAGGGACACCATCAACTTATATTTCACAGCTAAAGTGATGTCTTTAGCAAGACTAAACAGACTCCGGCTTCGATTTAAATCAGTATTTTTACAGTCACTTGAGCACAGCTGTCCACATTCCTCATATTTCATTACACTATAGATGATTTTTCTCTTTGACGTTTTCTCCCCCTTACTCGCCAGTTGTCCAAACTGTCTTTACTTGCATCTCACTTTTCTCTATAGTTCCAGAATCATATTTGGTGTATTCCCCCACCTGTTCTGATGCTCAATTTTACATGATTTCTAACTGAATGCACTTAACTAGAGCACTTAGTTATCTTCCACCATGGGCCTAATGAGGTCAGGCGCCCGAAGCGTCAGTATTGTCTTTCACAGTGACGAATTGCCGATCTGGATGGAGGCACTGCAGTTCAGACAGATGAGTTTGAATATTGAGGGGCTATTAAGGTACATCAGGTGTCTTGGTTGAAGTTTTTTGGTTGGCCTGTTGATGGAGATGGATGTATATTCTCACAAGCTGACAGAATTGTAAAACTGGGATGTTTTTGGGTCTGGGAGCTATGTTGCTTTAATGCCTCATCTTAATTCAGAATTCAGGAGAAGCCAAATTGCAAAGGAATCCTGCTTGTCTCCATTGTGGCAGCTCTTGATTATGTGTCTGAGACATGGCTGAGTAATTTCCTGCAGCTATTGCGAAGACATTTGTGTGTTTGTTGTTACTTGGGCAGTTGGGGAGATTTTCCCTCCCCAGTGAGTATTGGAAGACTGAGTTGGCTGCTGGTTTATTATAGAAATGCAAGCAGTCTCATGAGAAGATTAAATACCTCCAGAGAAACTGCTTCATAAACACATTGTCATTTGAAAGCCAGGGGGGAATTTGTTCTCTAATGGCCTCTTCACATGCAAAACATTAACATTCAGTCAGCTATACAAAAACAAATTTCAGTACGTGTGAAGGATGTATTTTGAATTAATTTTTTATCTTTTTTTATATGCATAGAATTACATTCTGTTAAAGTGGTGTCTGCAATATGTAGCCTCTGGGAACTACAAAATAATGTACCGTTCTTCACCTCCTAGTTCTACGCTCCTTGGTGTGGACACTGTAAAAAGCTGGAGCCCGTGTGGCAAGATGTTGGCGCAGAAATGAGAAGTTCAGGGTCACCCGTGAGAGTGGGGAAGATGGATGCTACGGCCTATTCCAGTAAGTTGTATGCCTGGTCCAGCTTAACAATGCATTCACTAACTCAACCATTAAAGCTGTAAGACTGTAGGAATTTCCTTGTAATATATTCAGTCTGAACTCAGATGAAGAGATGCTTAAAACAAAGCAAAAATCACACATGCATTCACAACATGCAGCATTCTCTTTTTTACACCGATCAGCCATAACATTATGACCACCTGCCTAATATTGTGTAGGTCCCCCTTTTGCCGCCAAAACAGCCCTGACCCGTCAAGGCATGGACTCCACTAGACTTCTGAAGGTGTGCTGTGGTATCTGGCACCAAGACGTTAGCAGCAGATCCTTTAAGTCCTGTAAGTTGCGAGGTGGGGCCTCCATGGATCGGACTTGTTTGTCCAGCACATTCCCACAGATGCTCGATTGGATTGAGATCTGGGGAATTTGGAGGCCAATTCAACACCTTGAACTTGTGATTCATCAGACCAGGCCACCTTCTTCCATTGCTCCGTGGTCCAGTTCTGATGCTCACGTGCCCATTGTAGGCGCTTTCGGCAGTGGACAGGGGTCAGCATGGGCACACTGACTGGTCTGTGGCTACGCAGCCCCATACGCAACAAACTGCGATGCACTGTGTGTTCTGACACCTTTCTATCAGAACCAGCATTAACTTTTTCAGCAATTTGAGCTACAGTAGCTCGTCTGTTGGATTGGACCACACTGGCCAGCCTTCACTCCCCACGTGCATCAGTGAGCCTTGGCCGCCCATGACCCTGTCGCCGGTTGACCGCTTTCCTTCCTTGGACCACTTTTGATAGGTACTGACCACTGCAGACCAGGAACACCCCACAAGAGCTGCAGTTTTGGAGATGCTCTGACCCAGTTGTCTAGCCATCACAATTTGGCCCTTGTCAAAGTCGCTCAGATCCTTATGCTTGCCCATTTTTGCTGCTTCTAACACATCAACTTTGAGGACAAAATGTTCACTTGCTGCCTAATATATTCCACCCACTGACAGGTGCCATGATAACGAGATTATCAGTGTTATTCACTTCACCTGTCAGTGGTCATAATGTTATGGCTGATCGGTGTATACATTAGATACTACCTGTCAGGCACTGATTATTTTGCCTGTCCACTAAGATAATTGAACATTATTAAAAAAAAAAAAAGACTTATTAGTATATACTCAACATGGGTCTCTTTTAGGTGTATTTGTTGGTAATAAATTGTTTTAATTTGCTTATCCAGAGAAACCCAATGGCATATGCTGACTTTTGTGGTTAGATGCTTCAGCAGTACTTTCATGTCTTAAGTCTTCTAATGCCTTTGTTTCTCCGGAGAGTTAATTAAATGGCTTTGTCTGGGGTTCCTGTTTAGTAGGGAGGATGAGCTGTGCTTGTTCAATAAGCTGGTCAGATGGGTGGGGGCAGAATGGTCTAGCGAGGGCTATTTTTACACTAGCCTAATTGCAAGGGGGATAAAAACCTGGTTATAGGAAGACTGCATTGGAAATGCTTCTGGGAGTGTCTGAATGTAGTTTGTCTGAATACAGTTTAATAAAAGTATTAACATAACAAGCACACATTATTATTATTATTATTATTATTATTATTATTATTATTATTATCATTATTATTATTATTATTAATAATAATAATATCAATAATATCAGATGCACTTATGCAGCTCAGTTTAGTTGTCATACAATATGCATGTTTCAGATAACAAGAAAAACACAAAAACAGCAAAGGTCAAATTGATATATATTTTAAGTTCTTGTTGAACTAAATAAAGTCGGGGGGCCATTCAAGTGCAGGTAAAGATGTGCTAAAAGTTGCATCAGTGTTGGGTGCAGTGGCATCAGAGTTGGCATAGTTAACAGTTGCAATTTCCCAGTTCTAAAATAAGTGCAGATTAGATAAGAAGCAAGTTCAGATAGCAAAGAGGGAGAGGAAATCACATTCAAGTTTGAGTGCCGTACTGTGCAGAATGGGGTGCGTGTGCGCGTGTTATTAGTACAAGAGGCTCAGGATAGAAATGCCCCAAATAGCTTGTCAAAAGATGACCCAAACCCTCCTCCATGGTGTATAACTCTGCTGATGACTTGCCCAGAGGTGAGATCTGAGACCACCACTGCTGTCTCTGGGTTGGGTCTTCTGGGCTTTAGCCAGCTCGAGTTATGCTGACAGGATTTCCTTTTTAGTTAGTTGTTTTGAGAGAGACAATTCCAGGACTAGAAGTTTCCAGCTGAATCTCCTGATGCTTCGTCATGAGTTAATTACTTAATTTCTGTCCTTGAGTAATTTCCTGCAACACGTGTGCCTGTAGCTGCTGCGCTATTTCTGTTGAGCTTTGCACACATCAAGTTTAGATACAATTTATAAATGAAACGTAACTCGGAATAGATACATTAAATTTCCACTTACTCACCTATCTGATTGTCCTGAGATGTTTAATTACGAGGAAAACACCATGCGTTTCATCCTTGCCAACATGACTGGTCATTGCCGACCCTGCAATAAAAAGTTTGTATATCAGCAAAGAACAGTACAGAATATTTAATATTGTAATTTATTAGCCCTCATTAATCCCTCCTGTTAACAATACATAATGCCATTATGCTATTAGCTAAATGGAAAAAACTGTTAACAATTGTGTGTCTTAGGAGCTGTTACGTTATACAAAACAAAATGTTAACACTGTGCCCTGTACACCTCCTCCCCACACCACAACTAACTGTCACACTGCACAAAGTTGGCAATGTCATGGTGTTGTGTCAGGGTAATATACACAGAACTGAGATGCTTGAGGCCAGTGCCAGAAACCAACGAGCAATCCAATCCCACCAGCCCCCCAGTCCCTCACCAGGAGCTGGAGGCTCAGCTGGGGATGATAGTGGTTTTTTCTTGGGTGATTGACTCATGTACCGATGCAAGGACAGCTTTCTGATCTGCCTGTGCCAGATCTGTTTTAATCTTCCTTAGTTAATTAATAAGTGCTGAGTGATCCATAGTGCAGAGAAAGTTGGGGTCAGGTCATTTTCAGATAAAGAGTGAATTAACATGGAGTAACCTGCTTCATATGGTATCATATAGAGGACTTAATTCAAATGTTAATGCAAAATGGAACATCATTATGCAATCTCACAATTACATAATCATGTTCCATGTATGCATGCATTTTGGACAAAATTAAAATGCAATAATCCATTTGCATTTTCATATAGCCTGCTAGTATGCACATTTGCTGACAATATGCGTACAATATGCATTTACAATAGTGTTTGACATTTGCATTTTCATTTTGTCCGGAAAATGGCGTACGAGCTAAGAAATGCATTTGCAAAAAGGGGCACTGTTTCTCTCATTTCATAATTGTATTATCGTTTGAATAAAGTCCACCATAAAGCAGGTGAAGTCTTTGAAAATGCAATTGAAATTGGCTTTTGCATTAACATTTTAATATTGTCAGTGAATGTGTGTACTAGTTTATGAAATTGCAAAAGGGATTATTGCATTTTCATTTTGTACCAAATAATGCGTGCATAAATGGAACATGATTATGCAATTGTGGGTTTGCATAATGATGTTCCATTTTGTATTAAGATTTTCATTAAGTCCTCTATATGCTTCAAACTATATTCCTTTATTCTACTTTTCTTTTTTTGTATACGCCGCATGCTGCCTTCCTTCATTATAAAGCTTTGATAGAGATGATGCCTCTGATGAGGTTACATCATTTCCTTCCTTAACTTGTTAGAGCTCTAAAAGTTTAATTAACTCTTAAGATGATGCCACACCACATAGTAAGAAAATTAACTTAAAATTTAAGTCTTATTGTCATACGTCCATGAGTCAGGGGAGTTCCATCAGGGGGCACAGGTTTTTTTATGTCTTATAATTATCTTGCATAGGTTTCTGACCCATTTATTCACAGAATTTGCCAGATATCTTAAACGATTATTGTTTGGAAAGTGTAAAGTAACAATTTATTGTGGTTTCATCCATCTTCCTAATCTTGGATTGAGCCTTTTTTTTTTCTGTGCCCGTTCCAAGATTTTTATGCCATTCTTTTCACACTTATTATTCAGGGGTAAGCATGGGAACTCCTTATTCCCCTTGTTGTTGTGCATAGTCTCTAGATGGTTTTACCTGAAGTGATATAATTATTATTTTGGCTATCTTGAGTGTGAGTCTTATGGTTAAATCTGTGTCTTGTGTTTTTAACACCTCCCTATTGCACCATCTGTACATCATAGCCTGAGCTCCTATTTGTGACACTCCCACTGAGCTATTCTGAGTTTTGCCGGCCTTTTATTGATAATCAAAGGATGTGAAACCTGTGGTTCTTTTGGTGTTGCTCCTATTCTCGTTAACCCTGCTGCTGTCACCCATGTTCATCACACGTTACTCCCCAATAGTTCTTTCTGTCTCATCTAATGCTTCATGCAGTTTTTGTATGCATAATTCCTCTGGCCCTATTGTAGCTGACATCCCTTCCACTAGTATCTGTGACTCTCCTGCTGCTTTAGCTTTTACAATCTCAGTGATTTACAGCCCCCCCTTCCCGTGGTAACCATCCCTCACCTCTCCCAGGCATTCATACAATCGTTTATTACACCAAAAGCATATCTACTATCTGTTTTTCTCGCTCATTTTCTTTTCACTTCTTCTTCTAAGTCTTTGGGCCAAGTCCATAGGTTCCTGTGCTGATAAATGGACAGTAACCATCCGGCTCGCAGCCCCTCACAGTCAGCTGATTACAGCCAATCTGGTTGTTTGTGCCGTGAGTCATCTACAAAGTACCTGGATCCTGTCCTAATCATCTCTGTCTATTCCAGCGCTAAACGCTAATAGTCATTTGCTGTCCCATAAAGAATGGAAGGTGTTTGAAATAAAATAGTCTGATTTTTTTTCTTTACCTGTAGAAGGATCACTGACCCCTGACAAATCCTCTAGTTGTATAATAAACATTTCCAGTAGCCAGAAGCTTTATCCTTCAAGTTCAAAGATGGGTTTATTCTCCCATGCAGAAGATTGAGGACAGTTTTGGTACAATTCAGGAGCTGCACGACTGCCCCAGTAGTTATTGCCATAGTAATAGCCCATGGGACAACTGTCTGGCAGTCTTTTAAAGGGATACACCTGATTATGTTATTGGTCAGAACCATACATTTTCTTCAAGGAGATAAAGTAAGACTGGATGTAATCCAAACTTTTAAAGTGTCCAATTACAGGTACGATTGATGCCTCTGCAAACTTTGCACTGTGTCTAATGAATCATGATCTGCTGTAGCCCAAGAGTACTTAAAACCTTTGTAGCAAAATTGGCTAATGTGAAATTTGGTTATGGATCACAGCCAATCAGGGGTTGAGGATTTTCCTGCAAATAACAAAAAAGAAAAAGTACACCCAAGACCCCCCCCCGGATTATCTTGATTTGTTTATCTCTCTAGGGAACCAGGAGACAGTGTGTGGAAATCTGCTTACTGTTGTGGGGTGTGCACACCTGTGTCATGTTCATTTTGTCTCTGCAGGTGTTGCATCTGAATTTGGTGTGCGCGGATATCCCACTATAAAACTGTGAGTATTTATTTATTTTTTGAAATGGATGAATCAGTTTTCACACTATTTTTCTTCTTTGCTCTTCAGCGTTAAATGATTAATATTCTGTATTTCCCACTCACAGAATGTTTTTGCTCCACATTGATTAAGGCAATCCTTCTTTAATGATAATAAAAATTGCATTCTGTTGCTAGCAAAACCATTAGGAAGCCAATAGTGAGTCATTTGGTTTCCACTGAATATGTAACTTCAACATTTTTCACCACGGAAGCAGAGCTACCATTTTCCTCGGCTCTCTGGATTTAGAACTTGGTCAGGTTTTGGTCAGTCATCCTTTATAAATCAGCTCATTGTTTCTACATATGCTGGATGATTTTCATGTTTCCCCCACTATATTTTGCAGTCATGAAAACACACAACATCAGAAAGAATACCCTTAAACACTGAATCAGGTTTAATTGTTGGTGATGCATTTTTTAATTAATCTTGGTACTTGTACTACTTTGACTGCAGACAATATCGAATCTGTGCAGTACTTAATTAGTTTTGTGTGCCCTCTTCAAAAAGTCCCAATTTATTTCTGTCCTCATGCGCTGGCTGATAAAGGAGAAATAATCATTCTGTCCAGGTGGCTTTCACATACATTTTTCAGCACCATTATCTGGGATGGACCGAGTAACTGGCTTCATTTGCACTTAAATTGTCACGAGGGGTTATCCCTTCTCCAGTACTAATGGCTGGGTGCAAAGCAGAGACCGAGTGTCCCCAGACTACATCTGTTATCTTCAGTCTAATATCCCTCGTGGCGCAGACTCTTGAGTAACACCTCAGCCTGTTCTGAGAGGGTGTCAGTTGGAAACCTGCGAGACGGGGAACTCGGAGATGGGCGACCTGGGAACGCCACTGAGAGACACGACCATTTAAAGTAACTAATTTCCATACTTGCGTGTAACCTTGGTAAGATGATCATAGATGCATTAGACTGTACCAGTGAAGGAACCCTGGTTAACAACATGAAAACAGTATCTTAATAGCCTGAACAAGTCACTAAATGTCCGGTTGTAACACAACCAAATGTGAAAATCCAAGGTGAGGTGAATCATTCCTATAGCCATATATACATACAGGGTTGTACAAATCTGTTATGTATGGTAGTCCAGTGGGGCAAAAGGTAAACTTTGGTAGCCCGCCATACATTTTTCATTAATGAACATTTCCTGTAATGCAGCATAAAAGAAAGCCAGATACAATTGTAAAGTGGTAAAAAGTCTAGAACGGAACACAGTAAGTACATCAAATTGTTTCTTTTTTGTTCTTATTTCAACATTTAACACTGAAATATTTGTAAATGAAACGTGACATGAGTCAAAGACAAGTGAAACTTTCTCTCCTATGGTTAGAAGAAAGTACACATGTTTAACAAATTTTAATGTATGTAGAAATATATTAAAAATAAAGTACACCTACAAGTGAAAGTAAATATTATACCTGGATAAAAAACAAGGGTATAGCTTTGGCGGTATCAAATCTGTCCTATAAACCATACATTTGTAAAACCATTCGTTTTTTTTAAATAAAAAAATTAATAAAATTGATAAAAACAGCAGTAAGTGCAACTCTTGTGTGGCTTTTGATTTTTATGTATTTTTTTACAATTTGATTTTTAGTTTTTCAGCTGTCTCAGACATCACCGCTAGTTCTTCCCCTTAGAGCAAACCGCTAGTAAACTGCCAGTCAGAACTTGGTATTCAGTGTAGATGTCGCCCACACATGACAACAACAATGTACATCTTTCTGCACTAGAAACCGCTGAGAAAAACCACAAAGTACACACCTACACACCTACACACACACACACACACACACACACACACACACACCTGCACCTACCTTTGTAATAGGTGTCTTATTCCCACCCCATGTCCACCAGAGTGACTCAAGATCATCCAAACAAGCTATGGAGATCTGTTTGGATTTGAAGGTAATTTAATATACAAAGCGAGATCTCTTTTAAAATTCTGTAATGAGCAAAGAAATTGAAGTATACCTAACTAAAGTATACCTTTTAATTCAGTACTCATGACAGTTAGTCAGAGTCTCTTATATTAAAGTGTGTTTCATGATGATTTATGACCAAACATGAGCACTACCTATATTCTGCCTTTTCGCTAAGAAACCTGTTAATTAAATGCATTATGAATTTGGACTAAAAATTATGTATCGGAGGAAGTCTCCTAACTTTCGAGGGATTTAAGCTCCACTCCAGGCCCTGAATGTGTAATGATGCTAGCTGTATCCTGAGTAAATATATACAGACTGACGTGTACTTCATATCGAGAATGTATTTGCTTTGCTTTGCTTCTTCAGTCAGTCGAACCAGCCCTTAAACCCTTTAACTATTTTATATTAATAAGGGTTGTTTTTCTTTCCTTGTTTTCCTTGACATCACACACAGGTTTGGCTTCAAATGAAAGTAATGATGTATGTTTGATTGTACTGTAAAAGGTCTCTGTGTTTCCTGTCTTTGATATATCGATAAGTGACTGTTGCCTATCTTTTTCCAAAAGGTTAAAGGGGGACATGGCGTACAATTACAAAGGGCCCAGGACCAAAGATGACATTGTTGAATTTGCCAACAGGGTAGCCGGGTAAGCTCACTCTGTCTTTTCTCTCGACAAAAATTAGGAATCAATTCATATGTACTCCTAGATGAGCTTTATTTTGCAAGATTCTTCCTCAGGCGTGAGTGGCAATTAATAAAAAGTGATGACGCACTGACGTCCTTTGCATTTGATTTAGGGCTAAGTGAAGTGTGTTTTGTGCAAACGGGGTGCCCAGATTGTGACAAAATTAACACATCCACGAGAACATGAGTTTACAGAAGCTGCCTGTCGCCTGGGGGTGGAGATTTTGTGAGATTGGGTTCATAAGCCCTTGTCAGTGTCTGCAGCATTCACACGGAAGTCCCTTGCTTTAATTATAGAAGGTTACATGTGAAATACCTGTACTGGCGCTTTTCCTTGTATGGATTCAGAGATGTCACAGATGTTTTTACAATACTTAACTTCTACTTGGTTGTTTCTTCGAGTCAGTGTTACTTCCTTATTGTTCTAAGTCTCAAAGAAACAGGCAACTGGACCAGGAATGAATGTAAATCAGATTAATTCCCTAGCAGTCTTACTCAACTTATGATAGTATCTTTTACTGTTTGGGTACAACTTACTACATGGTTAAAACAGCATTTTAGTTTCCATGGTTAACATTCATCGACATCCATCAATGGTGAGAACATTACTTTCGGGACCCCAAAAATTGTGTGTAGTAGAAGGGACATTTTTTATTTTGGCCTAGACTCGTTTGGGAAGGAATGACAATCTGGCCTTGAGGATGAGGCCATCAGAACCCCAACACTAGATGGAAGGAGCTGGTGGTTTGGTGGTGAAGGAGGGATGCAAAGCGTTGTATGCTGGGAAAAGTGGGGTTTGTTGCCATATACTTATGCTGGGGAAGGTGGAAGTCAGCCGCGAGATTGGGGTTGTCCTCTCGAACCTCAGTTCAAAATGAGCAGAGGAGATCTCCAGTGTCAAATCCATTTCACTAAAAGTATTAGAAGCAACGTATAGATGTTGAGTTTCATGGGAGACGCATGTCCTGCAAGTTTCCATCGTCCCACAGGAGAACAAACGAACCCGAAATATGTATTGTACATACAAATTATCCTCAGTCATTCAGTTTGATACACCAAAACCACATTAGTATCAAAAACTCTTTTCAGGATACAGTGAGGGAAAAAAGTATTTGATCCCCTGCTGATTTTGTACGTTTGCCCACTGACAAAGAAATTATCAGTCTATAATTTTAATGGTGGGTGTATTTTAACAGTGAGAGACAGAATAACAACAAAAAAATCCAGAAAAACGCATTTAAAAAAAGTTATAAATTGATTTGCATGTTAATGAGGGAAATAAGTATTTGATCCCCTATCAATCAGCAAGATTTCTGGCTCCCAGGTGTCTGTTATACAGGTAACGAGCTGAGATTAGGAGCTTCTCTTAAAGGGAGTGCTCCTAATCTCAGCTCGTTACCTGTATAAAAGACACCTGTCCACAGAAGCAATCAATCAATCAGATTCCAAACTCTCCACCATGGCCAAGACCAAAGAGCTGTCCAAGGATGTCAGGGACAAGATTGTAGACCTACACAAGGCTGGAATGGGCTACAAGACCATCGCCAAGCAGCTTGGTGAGAAGGTGACAGCAGTTGGTGTGATTATTCGCAAATGGAAGAAACACAAAATAACTGTCAGTCTCCCTCGGTCTGGGGCTCCATGCAAGATCTCACCTCGTGGAGTTTCAATGATCATGAGAACGGTGAGGAATCAGCCCAGAACTACACGGGAGGATCTTGTTAATGATCTCAAGGCAGAGAAAACAATTGGTAACACACTACGCCGTGAAGGACTGAAATCCTGCAGCGCCCGCAAGGTCCCCCTGCTCAAGAAAGCACATGTACAGGCCCGTCTGAAGTTTGCCAATGAACATCTGAATGATTCAGAGGAGAACTGGGTGAAAGTGTTGTGGTCAGATGAGACCAAAATCGAGCTCTTTGGCATCAACTCAACTCGCCGTGTTTGGAGGAGGAGGAATGACCCCAAGAACACCATCCCCACCATCAAACATGGAGGTGGAAACATTATGCTTTGGGGGTATTTTTCTGCTAAGGGGACAGGACAACTGCACCGCATCAAAGGGACGATGGACGGGGCCATGTACTGTCAAATCTTGGGTGAGAACCTCCTTCCCTCAGCCAGGGCATTGAAAATGGGTCGTGGATGGGTATTCCAGCATGACAATGACCCAAAACACACAGCCAAGGCAACAAAGGAGTGGCTCAAGAAGAAGCACATTAAGGTCCTGGAGTGGCCTAGCCAGTCTCCAGACCTTAATCCCATAGAAAATCTGTGGAGGGAGCTGAAGGTTCAAGTTGCCAAACGTCAGCCTCGAACCCTTAATGACTTGGAGAGGATCTGCAAAGAGGAGTGGGACAAATTCCCTCCTGAGATGTGTGCAAACCTGGTGGCCAACTACGAGAAACGTCTGACCTCTGTTATTGCCAACAAGGGTTTTGCCACCAAGTATTAAGTCGAAGGGGTCAAATACTTATTTCACTCATTAACATGCAAATCAATTTATAACTTTTTTGAAATGCGTTTTTCTGGATATTTTTGTTGCTATTCTGTCTCTCATTGTTAAAATACACCTACCATTAAAATTATAGACAGATCATTTCTTTGTCAGTGGGCAAACGTACAAAATCAGCAGGGGATCAAATACTTTTTTCCCTCACTGTACATGACTTTTCAAATATCTCTACTCTGACTTAACCAAAAAAAAAAGTTCACCAAAGCAGAAATAAATGGTCGATAACATGGTGAATCAGCAGTCTTGCTTGGAAGAGACCTAGGAGCAATAAATGTAATTTAAAACCAAGGCTTAAGGTGCTCAGGCTTAGTTATTCAAGGGAATTGACTATCCTGGTACACTGCACATCAGAGTATTAGATTGCAGGACACTTGGCTACAGTGTTCCCACTATAAGGAGTTATAGTTTCCATTAGGCTGTGAGAGATGCTGAGACTGGCACTTTTAAGGTGTCATACTTTACACAAACAGATTTGAACATCTTCTGTAACGTTAAACATTTTTCTTCTTCCCATTATGTTGCAGCATTTTGTAGCGTGGGACAGCTAAAAGACATTCGCTCAAGCTCAGACAGAGGGCTTACGTCACCGTAATGAGTGCATACTCTGATCCGCATACAGTTTACAATTATACTTTGGAGAGTGTTTTTCCAGTCAGGTCCTTGGTGCCCACTATGTCTTCTGATTTATATTCTGCCTGAGCTCTTGATTACTTAGGCTTAAGCTAATTGCTATAATAAACTAAGTCCTGCTGCTAATAAGATAACTTTACTGTAGAAAATAGCATGTGCCCTGAAAGCCATTTGCGATTCACCGCTGTTTCCGGGAGCTGGATCAATGACCAGGTCTGAAATGTGACCAGTGGAGCCCATACAGAGTTGCTTATATGGCGAGTGTTTGTTACTGTATAATTACTGTACATCGTTAGTGGGTAACCTATTATGAGATGGTTAGACAGGTTTAAGAGCCACAGTTTATTAAAGGGAAAAAAGTCTCAGAATGATTGTACACATTTCAGTATGTTGTTAGGGTGGTCACTAGAGGGCGCTAGGTGCATGTAATTTGTGACTTAAACAACTTAATTTGCTGTCTGTTTTAAAGTGATATAAATTAACATTCCTTTCTTTCATTTTTTTTTTCTCATAGTCAAACACACATATTTCTAAAATACAGTTATGTAGTAATCACTGGCACTTAAATTGTAGATGTCTTATTTGGCTCGTGATCTCATCAGCGGTGGAACCTAATCGACGTTCTGCTTTTTTTGTTTAATTCCTTTTTTTTCAACTGAAACGTAATTACTCAAAATGAGCTTTTTCTTATAATGATGAACTTAAACTGTGGTTGTCTTATTTAGGAGAATACAGAACCAAGCAAAAGGATATTAGTGACTGTTTAAAGTACTTTTCTTTTTTTTCTTCTTCTTTTATTGAGGTTTTAATATCAGAACCCAAGTGGCTGAAATATGCAAGCGATTACACTCTAATTTTCTTAGATGCCTAGCAATTTAAAAACTACATTATGAGCTCTAATTATGATATGCTCTTTGGTAATATGCAGATGCATGTACTGTTAGCTATTATGTCCTCTACAAAGACGGCAGGACTAATGTAATGACTGATCACTGTACTTAGTAACATTCATTTATTTTAGTGCTAAGGTGGTGTGTCTCTCGCTCTCTCTCTGTGTCCATCTGTTTCTCTGTTTCTCTGTCTCTCTGTCTCTGTGCGCATCTCTCTCTTAGCCTGCGTCTGCCTCACTGTGTTAGGGTTTGTGAGCATGCATGAGTGTTTATATTCAGGTTATGCCATCCCTCCTAATGCCTCATTATAAATATTTAGAACTGAACAAAAATATTATTAGACTATTTATATGGTGATTTCTGGAGGGACTTTATAAAGCCAATGACTGACCCCTCTCTCACGCTCACCAGCTGAATCGGTTATTACGTTCTTACTAATTCAGGATGTAATTAACATGATCTCTACGATTCCGCCCCTGCCCATTCAATTTCAAGTGTCATTCATATATATTGACCTCTCCCACTATATCCCCCGATTCGCATAATCGTTTGGTGCGGCACTATAAAAACTGGCTTTGTAATTTCTATATTTCAGTTTGGTTTTATGTCAATTTAAAGTGAGGGTTGCGGAGGAAAGATGTAGTATTATGATATAGGTTTCACAATATATAAAATAAATGCTCTTTATTTGACTAAACGCTCATTCAGTTTATTATTTGTTATTCTCCATACATTTCTTGTCATCAACCCTTAAACTGACGAAGCTGTGGGCTAGTTCTATGTCCTCCTCATCCAATGTGGTTATTGTTTTCATATTTTCTTTTGGCTTACAGGCAAATGTCTTGGATAGTAACTTGTTGCTAAGGAGGAAAGAAATTGGCATATCTACACGTTTCCTCTTTGTTCTAACTGTTCCAGAATTCCAGAAGCTGTCCCAGTTGTGTCAGGGCTTAGTGTTTCAGAAACTAAAATGCTGACCTCTCACCTCAGCTGGAGTTATTTCAGGATTTTTTCAGTTAACACCCCATCTTTCAGGAAATGCCTGCAGCAGACACTGTTTGAGTGTTTTAAACTGCATGACTTACTGCAGATCGCTGGCAGTGCAGTAGCTTGCAGATGTTTCGGAGCCCAGCATGAATCTCTGCGTTTACTTTCTTGTGCATCTTAAATCTAAGCACTGAATATCCATGAAAAATGTAAATGTTAGCATTGTTTTGTTTGTCAAATGTGCAGTACATTTGAAATCGTAGTAAACAAGGCACATGCCCTGAGCTCTTAGCTGCTTAACTATAACTATAACTGAACAATTTGAACTGGTTAAATGCCAAAAGGAATTAAAAAGTTCCAATTAAGCAAACTCAGTTCAAGTAAAGTGCTCAATTTAGTCATTGAGAGCTCAGCTGTAACAAAAAGACAACATGGATTTTAAGATTTGAAAATGTTTACAAATCCATTGTATTCCTCTGAGAAAATGTAGGTCCACAGCATACCAGTTGAGAACAGGGGGGGCAGAAGATCCTTCTTTTCTCTGAAATAATTGCCAAAAATCCATGATGTGTTAGGCAATGCTATTTCGGGATTGAATAGAAAGTGGGATTTGTTTGACTGTTAAAAGATAAATCAAATGAAATGGCATTGATGTGCGCTCGACTCGGTGCCATCACAGCTCCCAATTGCTTCTCTCTTCATTTGCAACATATTGAATTAAAAAAAAAAGTAAACTAGAAGGATTTCAGACCCCTCAAGGACAAACTCCAAAGAGGATAGTGGTTCT
Source organism: Amia ocellicauda (assembly GCF_036373705.1). Taxonomy (NCBI): domain Eukaryota; kingdom Metazoa; phylum Chordata; class Actinopteri; order Amiiformes; family Amiidae; genus Amia; species Amia ocellicauda. The sequence continues at coordinate 44,098,799 of NC_089851.1, read as the reverse complement.
ATTGATGTAATGCAGAGAATGTTGGTTTTAATGGTTGAAGGTCAGCAGACTGATTTATTGAGACAAAGTTTTGATGTTTTGTAATCAGGGCATAACAATTGCCTTGAGAAACGTGAGGAAATAAGTGATGTGAACAAATGTTGCCAGGTTTTTGTTGCTTTTACCTTTTACATCATGGAGATAAAAGGTAACGCACTGCGAGGCCTGATTAGACCTTGACAGACTTTAGCAATGTCTAATGAGGTGGACATTTGTTCATGGATGAGCAATTACTTTACATTTTGGCTGAAAAAAGGCACACAAAGGGGCATTTCTGTCCAGCTGTGTCTAGTGTTCCTGGTTACAGATTAGGGGAGCTTTTAGTATCTTTAATTTATACATCAATCTTGGCTGCAGCACTCCTTTTCCCAGAAATATAAATCCAAAATGCTGGTGTGTGTGTGTTAGGGCTAAGTGTTTCAGAAACCTACAGGCTGACTCTTGAAAGGACCCAAGCTGTGGTCAGAGATGTTTCAGTTACCCTCCCTTGCATGCTGTAGACACTGGTCGAATGTCCGACTGTACCGTTTGCTGTTGTATTGCAGGCAGACTTGTGATCAAATGCAAATCAGTGGGCCTAGGGGTGTGTGCAACCTGCTCAGTGTGCCTCTTCTCTCCTAGGCCTCTGGTCCGCCCCCTTCCCAGCCAGCAGATGTTTGAACACGTCCTTAAGAGACACGATGTGCTCTTCGTTTACATCGGAGGTGAATCTCCCCTCAAGGTATGAGAGCATCATGTCTCGAGTTGGCCTAAAAATACTCGCATAACTGTGTGTCCTCAGTCTGTTAGTTTTGTTTGTTTTTTTTCCTGACACTGGCGGTTGTGCTACCTGGAACTGCTTTGCTCACATAAACAAACAGAAACTGTTCTGTTTGCCTTCGGATGGATCAGCATGCCAAATTTCCATGTACAGCCTCCTCCCCAGTGTTTGAGCTAGCATTTAACTGAGTTTGCTGTTCTGTGTTTGGACAATGGGGTATAAAAAGAGATCAGCGCTCCATTTCATCATGGGCCTCTCTACTAAGCCAGTGTTTCTTTCTCTCCCCACATAAGAAGACATGGAATTCAACAATGTGGACTAAAGATGTGTTATTACACCATTTGTGTAACTGCAGGGTTGCTGGTGCCTCTGTTTATTTAGTTGTGAGGTGGAAAACAAACCAACAAGCAAACTAAAGATGGGGAAAAAATAAAAATGATGTAATGTGTGTGTTGACAAATGTGTTGGCAGCAATATTTAAAACAAATATTGTTTTTATTTATAGTGTTTTGTTGAATGACTCCTCAGTCATACATATTGCCCCAAGTTCTTTAATTTCTCACTGCCAAGTTAAATTTATTAAGCAAGTTTCAAACCAAGCAAGATGCAAGATGCTGCTTGTATTCACTGGAACAGACGGAGCTGTCTCCTTTAAAACGGCCCAGCTCAACTGAGCTTTAAACTAGACTGAGTGATAGTTATGTAAAACAAACATCTGCGCACTTTAGAGCTCTGTAAATAAATTATTTTATACTTTGAAGGTTTCATAAGACAGACCTTGCAAATTTTGTAAGCCTTAATATTTTAAAAAGAAAAATAGGTGCCTCTCTCCTTATCAGTTGCCTTTCACTGACTGATCGTCCTCCTGGGCAATCTTAATGCTCAGTGGTGGAGTTTATTTGCAATTTTATTCCCTGGTGAAAGGATGATGCAGACGTGTGTTGATGGTAAAGACAGCTCAGGGGAATCAGACCCACAGAGGAAGTGATGAAGATGAGACCATTTGGAAAATCCACACTCATTTCCACATTTCAAGTGTATATATGATCCTTTCCTATACCTTTAAAAGAGCATGGAACATTTCCTAGTTTGGGTTCCAAGACGGCATGGCAACAAGAAGTCACATGGGTGTCCTGATGTAATTTCTCTCGTGTCACTGTTCTCAGTGCATGGTAACCGACATTCCCACATTTTCCACTGACAACAGCACAAGAACTGTATTCATGGCTAGTTTGCATATCCCCTTCTTTTGCATGAATGACTGCTGATCTTGAGCTAAATAAATGCAGCCCTTCTAAATCCTGAGAGAAGAGAGAGAGGGTAATTTCCTCTTTGGTTTCATGAAGATGTCTTGAGCATGTGTAGAACATTTCACAGTACAGTTTTGTATAAACAAAATGATATATTTAATACAACTTTAACATAAGATGTCATTGAAAAAACAGCAGATAATTAATAGCAAAACCTCGATTCAAATGAACAGACATTGCATTTGAAAAAAGATTTTTCCACAGTAGCTTGACAGGGCCTCATTTGCTGTGCTGTGTTAGCGGTTGATGTCCGCAGGCAAGTGTAAATGTTGCACTAGTTGTAAATGGTGACAGCTGTTAGTGAACACGCACTATACCACCAGAACACACATAGTGACAGAGTTCTGCAGCACAGATTTCATTACAGACTGAGACATAAGTGCCAGGGGTCTGCAGCCTTGGTTCTGGGGAGCCCAGGCCCATTCTGCTTTAGAGATCACCCTTAAATCAATAATTTTTTAAGACTTTAAAAGACCAATCGAGCACACGTTTTGGTCACTTCAGTGATTCCAAGCAGTTTTGCTGACATTTTTAACCCACCCTGATTACCTTTTGGCCCCATATAGACCAGACCTCTCTTAATTGAACAAGTGAGTTAGTGATCAATACACACGCTCCCCAGTCTTTATCAACTGATGATTTAGGGTGACATTTAAGACTACGTGAATTTGGGCTCTCCAAGACCAGGATTGGAGGCCAGTGCTCTGTGATCTCTTCTGGGATTGGCTGTCCCACGTTCTTCCCAGAGGTGTTCTCAGTTTGATTGATGGCTAGTCTCCCAGTAGGGCCATGAGACGTTTTCAATGCCATTGTCCTTGAATGCTGCTCTCCCCTCTTTTTGGGAGGCGGTGGGCTACTGCAGTTGATAGTGGTGTGGCATAGGTAAATTGGTTCCCGTTTGCCTTTTGCAGGAAAAATACATCGAAGTGGCCTCAGAGCTGATCGTGTACACGTACTTCTTCTCTGCTTCTGAAGACGTTTTGCCAAAGGTATGTGTCTCTACAGGGTATTAGTGTTGTTTTACACATTACAGTCATAGGCTGTTCTGTGTTTTGTGCTTTAAAGGTGTTTGTTTTGCAGTGGATACATTTAGTCATGCATGGCATTAACTAAGCAAGTCCAGCATTAAAATACATTTTCTCTTAATCACTCAATGAATCAACTTATTTTTATTTAGTGTAGTGCCCTTCGCAGGTTACCAACAGAGCACTTTACAGATTGAAAATAAACCGACAAACGAATAAGTAAATAAACCATTAAATTTAATATTAAATGCTTTAGTTTATCTGAAACTCAGTGGTTTATACTCTCTGGTCTCTGGAGGCAGCGTCTGAAAATGGCAGGAATGAATGCAGGTTGTTCGTAGTTTTTAATTTTAATTATTGGACCTGCAGAAGGGATTTTACCATGTCTAATTCAGAGTTCACAATAATTCAAGTGCATTTTAAACAAATATGTCAAACAGAAGCACAAAACAAATTGAGTAGCAAGCAAAACACACACACACTTCCAAGGTTACAATTTAGTTTGTGGAAAATCCCCTTTAGCTAATTTCCAAAGAAAATGTGATGTTAGGATATGAATGGTTGGTGCCTTCGGGCTAATGCCACAAGCCAATGACAGAGACTGTTAGAGAGATGTCTGGTTTCTCTGTCATTGTCTTTTGGTTTCATTGGCGAAACCAAATGCACACAGATTGTTACCAGTTTGTTGTCTGGCTTTCTGACATGCTTCCCATGCATTCTTCCTACCACTTGTGAAAGTACGGCCCAGAAAAGCCCAAAAGCAAAGCTCACAGCCAAGTACATTGCCTCTACTGAAGGAAAATAAAAAACCAGAGGCCGCAAAACTGTAATGACTTTAAACAGTTTGTGTAGGGGCTCATGCAGCATTTTATTTAGTTGCTGTGGAATCGTTCTCTCTGTGCACAAAGCTGTCAGCCACAGAGCCATTCCCAGCGGCTGCTATGGCTTATAGGGGGCTCCGTCACTGGGGTCCTCTCCATTCACCACTGGGAGTCGTATTGTGGCTTGAGGCACCTGCTCGATTGTCCATTACTTAAATCTAGTTTGTGAAATTGATTGAGAATTTGCTTGAAGCCAAATGTGGGTGCAGGGAGCCATGGCTAAACTTGTTAAAGTATAGACAAAATGATTAGTGCCTGTTTGAACTTGAATTATAGCCTTTAAAGCTTTATGCCCACGTTATTAATATGGTTTGCTTTAATTGACACATACCCCCAAATAAATACATACATAAACAGTAGAAGTCCATTAAAAGTTGCTCATTTTAAATTATGCTTCACCAAGTATGTTATTTTTCCCCCTTCTATTTTGCTCTAAAAGGATTATTGCATTTTCTCCCTGGTAATTGGCAAGATGCCGTGAGTTTTATTTATCTATTCATTTATTTGTATAATTGAAATCCCATGAATGCCAAGCACACAGTAGAATTGATGTGAATGTATAAAAAAAAAAACAACACACTGATGACGTTATGATCACTGGTTAAAAATAGTTTAAAATGTAGCCAGTGAAAGCTCATCCATCAGTGCACTTTGCTGATTGAACTGGTTTAATCCATTAATCACTGTTCTGCATCACATTTTTCGCAGAAACAACACTTGACCATTTTGGCTCTCAAATGTTTTTTTTGTTGTTCGTTTATTTAATTTTTTTTGGAAGAAGCAGTCAGTGTACCCCTTTATTAATTTCATAATTCCATTTAAACAAATGCCACACAAGTGCTGTCTTGTCTTCGCCCTACTGTTCTCTCTTGAAATGCAAGATTGTCCATAATCAGTTTAAAGCAGATGTGCAGCACACTTTTCAGTAGGTTCTCAATCCGCAAATTAAGTTATCAAAATATAATGGAGAACGGTGTTAATGTCCCTATTTTCCTTTGGGCAAACTGCACAGGGAAAATTAGTCCTACCATCATATTCGAAATACAGTAAGTCTTGATTTTAATATCCTGATAAAAGATTTTCAGTGATCAAAATAGAAACGTGTTTTCTAAATGTGAGGTTCTTTGTTGCCCTGGCACCCTTCACAGGCATGGTTGCTGATTTGTTGACATGAGGAAAATTGTGTTCTGTTGCTCGTGGTTTCTGCTTTGAAAACTTAGGCTACTGGATAGTTAAGCAACCTCTGCCCGATACTAAATTCTCCAGTAGGAATTCTCCCCATCTAAGCCATTGATCGCCTCCCAAAGGAAGTAATTTGTTTGAAGTTGCTGGCCCATCGCAACATGCTCTGGTCAAGCACTGTTCCACTGATAAAGTCTTGGCTTCAAGTCTCTGTAAACTGGACTGCTTAAAATAGATTGTTCCATTCATTAAAAATAAAATGAATAAAAATTGTGGATCTCGTCTAGACTAAATGTTTTGCTGTCTTTGTACAGTATAAGAAGAGGCTATCGCTGCGCCTGCTGTAACAGGGCAGTGTGATGTTCTTGAACAAATAGGTGTTACTGCAACTTTGGATATCTGTTTAATGACGTCACATCTCGGGATCTTCGCGACTTCTGTTTTGGTCATGGGTTGGAGAGCCCTAATGCTCTTCTAATGTTTACCTACCATCATGTATCAACCCAATATATTGTATCCAGCGCCTGGTGTTTGCGTTGGCATTGGCCCAGGACTCTTCTCCTGCACGTAGGTTGCTATCCGCTTGTGTGAAAATGCACAGTAAATATGCTGATGTTTTTATTTGACAGTCTAAATAGCAAAAAGTATGTGCGCTAAAGCAATCCCTTTGTTGTATTCAGCATTTGACCTTACAAGAGCTGCCTGCTGTGGTGGTCTTCAAGGATGGAACCTACTATTTGTACGATGGTGAGTATACATTTGTACAAGTATTTTTATTTGTCTTTGACCATAGTAGGTAGATGTCCTACAGTTTTTTTTTTTTTATTGTATTGCAGATGTGCCTTCTGCAAGTTTCAATGTATGTTAAACATTATTACTTGTGAATAACATTTGTAAACCTTTATGTTGGAACCTGTTACTGGGATAGTCTGTCAAATACACAAACTGTTCATCTCTAGAATGCAGTTTTGGTGGGATACCTGTCTATTTTTGGTGGCAACACATCCAAAGTCCCCTGAGGTACAGGGGTAGAAAAGAAACCAAGCAAGATAAAACATGCAGGATGATTTTATTTTTATTTTTATTCATTGAAGCATTTGAATTGTTCATGAAATAATAAAAATCAACACATAGGCCTACCACATTATTGATTGAGTAGTGCCATTACCTATGGGAAATACAGTCCTCAGTCTAATTCGAAAAATGAAATGCTGCAGTAAGACTTACAAAGTTTCTGTGAAGATTGAGCACACCTGTTGCTCTGTGGCCTCTTTCAAATACACTTCGTGCACTAATATGTACCTGAAGTCTTCTAAAATTTTAGTTCTTAGACTTCAGGTGTTAGGAAAGTACAAACGACTGAAACGATTTGATTAATTTGAAAAAAATCACGCTGTAGTACCTGCACTCTTTTATATTATGCTCAAACCATTTATTTTAATTTTTTATTGGGGTTGTTCTTCAGTTAAATACATATTTTTTTTTAATAATTACAGTCATCCCCTAAAGTTACATCATAATTAGTTCAGAGACCGGCGATGTAAATCGTGACAGATGTTGAAGCAGAAGTGTCAATATTTGAAGCCATCGTGAAAATTAAGGAGTAAAATTTGTCTGAAAAGGAAAGGAGGTTGGATTGTATTTCTTTGGACTGAATTTGGACACGGTACACACTAAACAATTAAATTTAACTGTAAAAAAATTCGCAAAAGGGTATTGCAGTAGTGTGTTTCTTTTGGAGACAAAATACAGTAATTATAAAATAAAAAAAAGGTGACTCATTTTCTGTATTGGTGAATACTATGTAATTAGGTCAAGTCTCCAACTCCTTTTTTAAATGTAGCTTCTAATATTTGTCAACATATGGAACACTTCCCAAGTGTGAAGCATTTAGACCCAAATACTCAATCAGGTGTGTTAAGCTGGTTTTAGTTGTTTTCTGCATTACTCACACAGTCCTGTCCATTCGAAGAAGTATTTCACACCGAGTAGGACTTCAATGGGTTGAAAATGCGAATTGTCTCTTGGTTAAGTCACCGTTTGTTCTATTTTTGATGGTGTCCTTTCAGTTCCAGTTGCAAATACAAATCACATGGAAATCATAGAAAAAGACGGATTCAAATTCTTTGTTCAATTGCATAGGAATCCATCAGAATGTGTTTTAAACACTTCCATGGAAGTTAAGCACAGCTGGCTGTTAATTAAAAGTCTGTTTTTGTTAGTTATACAAGGTCAATGTTAGATTTTACTGTATGATGGTCTTTCTATGTTAGTTAACCTATAATATGTATAACTTACTGACATAATAACATTAGTTCAGATCAAGAGAGATGGTTATCACCTCTCTTTCATCGTGAATCCTGTGGAACTCCGCTTGTTTTGAACAGGAGCAGTTATATTCATGGTCAATCACCATGTTCGCTGCTCTCAAGTGCACTCTTATAAAGAGTATTTTTTTATTTCCTGCATTCATTTTTTACATTCATTCTTAAAGAAAATCTGCTTGTTCCATTTTGTATCAAACTTATGGTATGGACCACTTACTGATACAATGTAACATTTCTACTATTGCATTTAGTTTGAGCCATCAATGAAAAGAGATGAAAGTTTCTCAATCACTATTTTTCTGTTTTCTTTTCTGCCGATACTTGCTAAAACACTACATTAATAATACACAAGGACAGTGTCAGGAGGACTGATGTTCACACATAGTTTTTTGTTGTTGTTTTGTTTGTGTTTTCGCTTGTTGGTTGTCCTGCACATTCGTATTGTGATGTCTTGCAGTTATGAGACTCAGTCTGTGATGTGAGTCCCCTGTGGCTGGTCTGTCCAAACTGCCATGCCCTCTGCCCATCGTCACCACTCAGGTCTGTGTGGCTGAATTGGATCAGTCATCTGCTTAACTAGACCTGTCTGCTTGCCCAGGTGTCATTTATTGATGGTTTACAGGTGCTATTGAATGTGCAGGGCCGTGGTTCCCCTAGACCAGGGCTGTCCACCACTGATTTACATCATTCATAACTGAAAAAACAACCTTCACCCCCCCGATAGTAAATTTTTTCCCCCCTTCTAAGAATACATAGAAAATGCGCACCTAGAAGCATACTTGTAATACTGCTGCTTTCTTCTTTTTCTTCCTTTTAACTGCCAAACGTGAGATTTTTTTTTTTTTTTCTCCCTCCCTAAAAATTATATTTCATAATGCTTTCTGGTACAGTGCCAAGAAAAAGAATATTAAAGCACTCTATGGTCTCCCACTTTCACAACCTGGACCTTTTAGCAGTGCCTTTTAGGGAGTATTCTCCATTGCATGGTCTCATTTTCCCAGGACCAGAACAGGTTATTAAACAATGTTTGTTATAGAGCAATGCTTTCATTTCAAGGCACTTTCTGATGTCTCCTGGTTCCCTAACATAACGTGGGAACAAAACTGAACACTGGCCTGTTAAGTCTCAGCAGCAGAAATCCAATGCGGTTTTGCCGTTTTAAAATCATTTGACATCCAGAGATATTTTATCTCAAGCCAAGTGATTCAAAAAATGAAATAAAAATGTCAGTGTCCTCAAACTATGAAATTATTTATATTCCACCGAATTGCAGGCACTTCTGTATTCGCAGGTGGCGCAGTCTTGATAAACACATATCGCAGCTTTTGGAATGTGCTCGAGAAAGGCAGTGGGCTCCCGGGCACTCTTCCAGACGTGGTGTGTGCTTTCTGGGCTTCTCACTTGGTCAAGAACAACGTGTTCTCCTTCATGACTTGTTTAATGTTACCGTTCCATATGATGTTCGATGGAAGCTGGTAGTTAAAGTACAGAGCGTCCAGGCAAATGGCGACTATGAAGGGACTCCAGTAGTCACTGTTGGATAAGGTCTCGGAGCGGTGGAGGACTCGCAACACAAACTCCATGCTGTCCATCGTCTCGGAGCAAATGGTGTCCGTCTGCTGCACCTGGCCATTGTAGAAAAACACTTTCTTCTGCCAGTACTCCAGCAGCACTGGATTGCGGCACTTGATTTGAACCACAAACATCGCACTCTCGTAGTCGTCCTCCAGCACTTTGATGGACAGTACATCCAAGCCTCGAGTAAGAGCCATGAAATCTTCTATTCTGCTGTTGATCTTTCTCTGTGGTGCAAAAACACAGAGAGAGAGAGAGAGAGAGAGAGAGAGAGAGAGAGAGAGAGAGAGAGAGAGAGAGAGGAAAAAAAAAAGTAGTGTCAAAACATTGCAACAACATTTTGTGATAAAAGTAGAAGATTCGCTATAAAACAATCCTTAGAAAAGCTACAGGATGAGCCAAATGAATGGGTAACCTTGAAGAGGTGTACACCAAAACCAAATACTCCCATTTATGTATTCTTAATACTAATTTAGTGATCCTTTCTCTTTCTTCCTGTCAATCACCCACATATTTGAAGGCTAGCTGTTTAAAACTGCACACACTCTTTATTTCTATTATAGGTGAAGCTTTCTGAAGGCGTGTTCCTTACCTTTATTCAGTGCTGACCGTCAATCATTCGTGACAGTGTTGTGGCTGTTGTGAAGCTTTGAATGCCTTGCATTATATTTGCTACCTTTGTGTTCATTGGCAGACACATTTGTGGGTAGGCATGTCTGATGTTTAAAAAAAACAAAAAACGGACAAACCGGCAGAGCTTGTATTTGCATATGATGCACAGCAGGCAGATGGGCTATCTTGCTCTTGTACCAAAAAAAAAGCTGATATCTTTACATGGATCTCTTTTGTTTAGAAAGATTCAGACAGTCCGGGTAAAGGGCTAGGATTTGCATGTGTTCCATATCTAGTTTCCATTGTACTTTCTAGTTTTCTTTTCTTTCTTTTCCATCTTTTAACTAATTTATTTTAGAATTCCATTACCCAGTTATGACCAAGCTGTTTTCCATTCATAGTATTTCTTGAACAGCCCAGCTCAAGATGCATGGTCTATTACCAGAACCATTGAAACAGCAGGCACAATCTGGAAAGGCAGCATCATGCACCTTTCCCTAGCCAGTTTGGGGAATTTTTCTGCTGTTTCTCATAGAAGTGCAGTTTGTAGTACGCCGAGATAAGATGGTTTCTGATGTTTCTGCCTGATATGCCATCCAGTTCATTCCTGAGCTGTCTAGTGGGACAGATCAGAAGTGCATGCAAGTCTTGACATGTGTTTTTCACATCTGCTAATCTACGCCTTGTCTTATACTTCCAGATTTTGTGATGTGGTGCCTCATTGTATTGCTAGATTACTTCAATTTAAACTCCCATCAATGCTGGCAGGGCCCCGTTTCATCTAATCCAGAATAAAATCTGTAATATCTAAAACCTAGACCAGGCCGCCTACAAATTATAGAGGAATTGCAGAGAACAGTGAAGCCAGAGTGGCTCTGTGGGCTAGAAAAACATGCCCCAACTTGCAGTATGGGATAATTATTCAACATTTGAGTGCTTGGATGGCATTAGATGGATAGAATAACGCTGACTGGGGTGATGGATGCTTAAAAATGAAGCGCAGTTACATTTGTTTTGATTTAGCAGCACCGTGTGGGAAGAAAGGAGGGGGAAGTCTACATTTTTCCCATGATCGCATTTTCAGGGTTTATCCGTCTCTCTCTCTCTCTTGCACCAAGTGAAACCCTTTCCTTCATCCCATCCCATTCGTCAATCCCCAGTTGACATAGCAGCTTTCCTGTTGAGAGTAATGTATGTACCCCTCTCAAAAAAACACCACCAGAACAGTAGAATAATTGGCTGATGCCCCAGAACAATTTGTGAGTAGTCTGTCAAGAAGTAGTCCCTTCTGCACTGTTAAAAGTAGTGCTTTCAAATCACGTTACTCACATATTGTAACCATGAACTTTTAAAATAGCTTAGAATTAGTCTGTATTTTGCGATTTCACTCCTGCTCTAATCCACATGTCCAGGGCATGTGGATATATAAACAACAGTGAATGACCAATGCCATACTTGTTATGACAGATCTGTGTTGAAAACTAGTTTAGGATTGTTGTTGGGTAGACCAGCGGTGGTCCTGCTTGTTAAATAACTGTGATCAGCTGTCCTTTGAATGTTAGTCTCTCTTGGTAATGCTTGGTAATGAGTTCCTGGAAGCATACGCAAACTTTGTAAGAAGTTGTGATGCACCAAATTCTCTGGCCATATTGTTCTCCTGTTCATAACCAGAAGAGTGTGAATTGTCAGCCACTCATGTATTAGTCTGCTCTTTAATTTCTTTCTGCATGAATATGATTAAATCGCATGCATCACTGATTGCGGTAGTGTTAAGGTGAATGGGACTCACACATAACTCTAATGCAAAGTCCATGCTTCACTTCACAGCCAAAGTTCCAAAGTTGTCAGGCATTGAATTCAGCACTATATCACAGTTTGTAGCAGAAAGGCCACAGGTACTGAGGCAGAATTGAAATGGTGGTAGAGACCAGCCCAAAGTGTGCAGTTTGAAATATGCCAGATGTCCATGCATATGTCTCCCTGTGGTCACTTTTTACAGTAACCATATCTTGCTCAGCCTTTTCAGTGACATCCAATGAAACCCATGTGGTGTCCATTCAAGGCAGTGGTTGCAATAAAAACTTGCCCTTCTGTTTTACTTTTTTGTTGTTGTTGTTTTTGTTGTCCAATTATATAGAATTTATGGATCAAAGGATCGGTTTAAAAATATATAGGAAAACAAACCTCCTCTCCACAATCCAGTTAGAAAACAGTTTGCAATACCCTTTGCATTTGTCCATTCGTAATTTTGTACTTGTGTGGGTACAGAGGCATTTTTAGTTTTTAAATATGTTTTGAAAGTATAAACGTGAGCCTGGTGTGCCAAAAGAAAAACTCTTTTAAAAATTAAAACCAAAAGAAAGCTAAGAAGCCAGCTTTTCTCAGCGTTGTACAAGCTGTATTTCTATGAGAAACCGCAGAAACATCCTATGCTGCCTTTCCGTATTATGTTACAGAACACACAAGCAGACGGCCAAGCATCTGAAACCTGGTGGCCGAATTCACAAACCTTATTCTAAATGAGATTCCTAAACCTGACCCATTTCACCCCACTTATTCAAATATTCAGTCCAGTGATATTTAAACAGCCATACTTAGACTATTTTTCTTTCTCTGTAATTCTTTCTGTGTTTGTGAAGAGTGAAGTACAGCCCAGGAAAACCAGATATAAAGCTCAGTATGAGTAAAAAGCTTTAAAATTACCCACCTCTGTCAGAACGCTTATTCTGTTGCTAAAAGAAATTGTTCTTTTTTGTGTCAGAAACAAATCTACACTTCCAAGTATTCATTACAGTTCAGACTCACGGTGAGCACTGCCGAAGACAGGACAAAGAACTTGCTGTGATGCAGGTCTCCTTAAACAGCCTGAGAAAATGGACATAGCTCTTTAAAATGTGAAGCTCTTGTTTTATTTCTAGGCATACTTACAATTCGGTGGAACATCAAACGTGTCCTGGCCAGAAGCTCACAGACACATTCCAGGTAGACAGAGTCCTGTCAGTGAGAGCCTTTCCAGGTGTTTCTCCAGTGACAATATCAGCCTGATCTAGACTGCCCTTTGGCACTGCAGTGCATTTCTAACTGGATCCTAATTACCCATGGTGTATAATCCAGGTATAGGCTTTTCAGAGCTGGATATGGTATGTATTTTCCTCCTGAAGATACATTAGTGTTTTAAACTTCAGTCCTTGCTGACAGGATGCCTCCAGACAGTATCCTCTGTTTGAGAAGCATAAAATAAGTTTCCTTCCTCCCACTTTGTAAATAACAGGTTTCCACTTAAGGACGACGGGATTAGGGAGAAGCACAAATCCCTACAGAAGACTGAAATTATCAAAAAGGTGGGGGGTGGGGGTAAGGATTCTGCCAAAACAGTAAATGCTCATGAAATTTCAAATTTAAATCAGTTATTATATCTAGTGTGTTGGAAAACAGTATGCCTGCGAAAGTAAGCAGAGATACACGGGAACTGAAGCCAATGAAGATCTTGACAGCGATAGAAGGAAAGGGCTGCATCTAAAGACGTAAAGGTGTTTTGAAATTGGTTCTGAATAGTTGTCCATCTGTTGGAGATGGGTTTCGTTTCCCCCCACATTGTGTGAACCACATACAGCAGAAAATATCCATTAAATTGCATATTGTGCTGGCTTTACGACTTTTTTTTTTTTTTTTTTTTTTCTCAAGGTTTTACAAATTTGAGATTCTGTCTGTGCTGAGTTCATGATTTTTGTTGTACTTTAAGGCTTTAAAGGTGACGTTCTAGCACAAATGTTCTCTGCTTTGTCTTCCACACACCTAACTGTAAATGGGAGTAAAGTGCGATTTGGTTAAGGAAAATAAACAGGAAATGAATTTAATCTGCAATATTTATTGGAGCCTTTTGAGTATTTATATTAGTCTTGGTATAAAAGCATTGTTGCCAGCTAGGGACAGTGACAAATTGTTGTAGAGCCTTCCATTGCCCAGCAGTATTAGCATAAGACTAATTAAAATACTGACAGTGGAAACTGCTGAAGCAATATTGGTGTACAGAGGTGAACCCAGAAAACGGCACAGGGGATTTGAAGCATACTTAGACTTTTAATACACTTTCATGCTTTTCTTGTAGTTGTTGTTTAACCTTGTGCCGGAATTGTGTCTTAAAAGAAGAAGAAAAAAAAATAAAGGAAAATAAAGGAAGTTTGACATTGAAAGTAGTTCTCTGGATGCAATTCTATGTCCATTTTGTTTTTCTTTGTTTCTTTGCCTGTTTAAGGAGATAAACAATTCCAAGTAAATCCCAAAATATATTTTACATTAAACAAAAACAAAACAAAAATCACTTTGTATCAATATATGGACGCCGACGAGGGGGTTTTGTCTAGCGAATGGCTCGTGTTACGTGACTGCAGAGCATATTTCTATCCACACATCATACTGGAACTTTTTATGTTTTTAACTTTTTATTGAGGATCTTCTAGAAAGAATAACATCCTTAACAGCCAGGTTACTAAAGTGGAAGTAGACAAATCTCCCTGGTAACTCCTCTTGAGTATCTTTTAGGCTTCACTGCTGAGAGTTTTGAACTTAAGGGCATAAAAGCAGCAATAATTGAACTTGTTTTTAGTTAAAAGCATCCCCATGTCTCATTTCCACTATTAGTTTCCTACAACTGAAAGGTTATGACAGCCAATTTAAACCTTGGTTTGGTGGTACGCAACTGTTGATGTTTTTCTCCCCATATATATTCAGGTAGCTTGGAATCCCATATTCCCACAATTCCCGCCCTCTCACTCTCTCCTATTCGCTGGTTTTTGAGACCAGATGTCAATGGTTTTACATTATACCACCCAGGGCCGACACCAGGATGAAGTATTGCTGCTCACTGTGGATCCTCAGGAGATCTCAAATTTTGTAAAGACATGGGTACAGTGAGAAGTGAGATGTGCATTGCAGAGTCTGTAGAGAGAGTGCCAGTGTAGCAAAGTACTGTTGCTGAGGGGAGGCAAACACAACTGTGCTGATCTTGAGTGGAGAGAATGTATAATTTAATAGGCATTCTGAAGATTCCCAGTTAATTCTACCTTTACATTTACAGTCGTATATTATTGGTATAACCCAGACCTAAACTGCTATTAAAACTGTTTACCCCCCTCCATTGTTACAAAATATCAAGCCTTTCCATAATGCAAAGTCAAATGTGAGTCATATCTTTCTAAACTCTCACACATGCAATATATTTGGATGCTGCAAACAGTGACTATTGTTTTAAATGAATTGCACACACAAATGCAAATTCAGTCTTTTGTTAAATGGTAACAGGTTTCTGACCTTACTGTAAGTCGCACTCGCTAGATGTTTGGGCAGTCAAAATGAGACTCCTGTTGGCCGCTTTAATTCTGTACCACAGCACTCATAGGATTCTATGGGAGTAGTGTGGTCATGGCATTTATTTGTAAATTCAGTTTGTGATATTGAACTAAGTGCATCTTTTAAAATACAGCCTGTTTCTTGTAATGTAGGCCTTCTTTTCCACAAATTGTGTTGCTGTATTTCTTCTAAGCGATTCTTGAAAACAAAGTCAAAATCTATTGTCTAGTCAGCATTTTCCTTGCTATGTTGGTACAAGCTTCAGTGTTAGCTGACTTAACATCACAGATCTGTTTAGTTTATAGATTTCCCTGGGCATTTTAAAGAACCAAACAAACAAAGCCAAGCTCAGACACTGGTTGAAAGAACAGCAACAGCAAAGATCCGATAAAGACAGCAGTGTCCACAGACCCGGGACGGCCTCATTCAGCTGCAGCACAGAGATACTGCAAAGTCACCGAATACTAGACTAAAATACACCGATAACTATTTTCAGAGAAGTGCTAATATTTTTTTTTTTTTAACACCTAGTACCTGCCTCTCTCTTTTTCAGAATATGAAGATGGAGACTTATCTTCCTGGGTCAATAAGGAGCGATTTCTCGGATACCTACAGATTGATGGATTCACTTTGTACGAACTAGGAGACACAGGTACTGTGAAGCCAATAACCAATGTCTTTCTTATGCTAGTATAAGAATGTTTTTTCTTTTTTCCTTTATTAAAAGTGCAGTGTTTTGTTCCTGCAGCGGGGGAAGAAAATAGAAATAGCACTACACTTAGGTACCTACACTTTTAAATTTATTTAAGTTGTTTGTATTTGTTTTATTTTATGTGCAACCTTTCAAAGGGCTGTGAGCAGTTTTTCCAGGTAGCTGAGTATCGTCCCCCTCTAGAAAACAACAAGCTAAAGTTGGCCTAGCTCTGTTAGTGACCAAATTGACCTCTCAGTTTTCCCAGGAAGTGCTTGCTGGACACTTCCACCAGCACAGTCTGTATCTACACAGTCTGTCCTATACATTACATGCTTCATTTAGGATCAAAACGTAGGATGATTCTGCTTACTTCTAAATTGCCCTTGATTATGAACACACACATTTTCTTTCATCGAGACTTGGTGTGGCCTACAAGGTGAGGTTTCTGAGCCCTGCTGCATTACAGTTGGAGAATAATATACTGCAAAAGCTTGGTCCTAGTCCTTGCCTCTCTCAATCCTGGCTGCATCACAGCCCTGAGACCCGAGCGGCTGCCATAGAGGGCTGAGGTGTGCTTTTAGTTGAGATAAGAGCTGGGTTCGACTCCATTCATGAAAGGCTATGCCATTAACCCTCCTTTGTGTCAGTTTAAATAGTGCATGTTCTTATTATGCATGGGGCTTCGCTCTTCAGTCAAGCAATGTGCAGAACTCGGGAAGGGAGGCCTGAGATAAGCCAGCGCTCGCATGCTTGTATCAGCCACATTGCTTCTCGGAACTCGATGGGGATTAAATTAACCATTCCAACACGAGCCTTTTATCAATAGGCACCCCACCGTGGGCTTGCAATCAGAGCAGACAAGTAGCATGTTGAGCATGTTGTCTAAGCCCAAAAGATTACATTAATCCTGTTATTAGCTCCCCCCCCCCCCCCCCCCAAATAAATAAATAAATAAATATACACAAACTAGTCTTTAGTACATAAAGAGATACTAGATTTTGGTTGGTAAAAAGGAAGTTACTAAATTTAATATTTCACAGCTGCAGTCTGTACAGTTTGCTTGGGGCTGATTCAGTGCTCAGCAAACTCTGGAAAGATATCCAGACCAATTTCCCTCCTGAACACAGAGTGCAACTGCCCATCTGATCTGCTTTTGTTAGAGTAGGTACTTTACACAAAGGGATAATAAGGAGCACCATTCACAGACCAGTATAGTGTCACGAACAGTGTTTATAAACTAAAAGGATCCCCAACTACCATAGTTTCAAACAGCAGGTGTGAAAACTTTGACTACCACTGCGGGACAAGTAAAGAAACAAACAGGTGCTAATTAGATCCCCGCCACCTGTTTGTTGTGGATTCTTCCAAACGTCGTCTGTTTGAAAAAAAAAAAAAAACGAAAACAAAATCTGTCACTGGAAGTATTCCGGGAGGTGTGAGAAAATAATTACCATTAGACGTGACTGATTCTTATTCACAGGAATGACTGTGTTCACATCCTGTAATCATAAATATAAACCAAAGTTTGGTGAGTGGAGTGAAGAAAAGAGCAGACCTTTTGACTTCACTCACTCATTGCAGCTGCCAGAATACCTCAGGTTTCTGATCCTGTAGAGGTGAGAGAGGTGAAGAGGCTTTGGTTTATCAGGCTGTAGGTATCTCTGCATGATATATAGTGAAATGTTCACATACCATAGACAAGACTAAATAAATTATACACCTTTTCTAAATATTAATTATTATTTCTTTAGCAGAGTAGTTTCTATACAAACAACAATGACTAACTGTGAAATGAAAATAGTTTATTTTAGGATAGATAAACATTTAAACTGACCATTAATGTATTTTGTTCTGTTCTTAGTCAGTTCAGAAGAGAGAAAATGTAAATTATACTCTCCTTGCTGAATCAAGAGGACAGCGCAGAACTGTAATTTTGACACAGGAATTGCACACAGCTGGTTTCCTTACTGTTGCTTTCTTTATCAGTTAAGGAAAGCATTGTGTAGTAGCCTTAAAAGCCAAAACGTCCCCAAGTCTAAATCACACTGATTTAACAACTACTGAAATGCAAATGTGACCGTCTGGAACCCCTGATGCTGTTATGAAGAAAATGAACAAGTGCTCTCTGTGCCTTGCGTATCAGTTTGTGTGAAAAGAATGAGAAATGTACTGTTTCACCTGTAGGTGGCATTCAATGGCTATTGCATCCACAGAGTTCTTCTCCTCATGCACAGTTACCAAGAATGCCTTTGTTGGCATTCACATCGTTAATGTGGTTGGATGTACAGATAGAAGTCCTCTGTTTTGTTTTCCTGTTTTGTTTGTTCTGGGAGACGATAAGGATTAATGGGGTGTCCAGCAGTTTCCTTTGGGGGCTCTCTTCTTTGTCCCACCTCACTTGATATGCAAGTTATTAGTACAAGAAACCGTTTATCGTTTTCTCTATTGTATTTCTTTGCTGTCCTGTTTATAATGGAGCTGTTTGTAATGCCTTTTCCTTTTAACTGGTAGGCAAATTGGTGGCCATTGCCGTGGTGGATGAGAAAAATCCCTCTGAGGACAGCATCAGGTAACAGTCTTTGCTATAAATTATTCCCCAGTCCATCCTATAGATGTACTTCATATCTTCATATTAATCATAATTCTATTATGTACCCTGCATAAAACCCTACCTTATTTCATCCACCTTTATAATAGTGTTTTGGCTTGATAAGAGAAGTAATTACAGTTGGTTCTCTCTTCTTACAGATTGAAGTCTCTCATTCAAAGAGTGGCAAAAGAATACAGGGATCATTTTAACAGGTAAGAATGGCTGCAGAGACGAGCTCGCATTGAGGAGTCAGATGTGGTATTAGAGGATTACTGCAGTGTTTTCCTCTTCCTCCTCCTCTTATCTAAATAACAACTTGTCACTAACTAGCTGCAATATGACTTGTTGCCAGACTTGATTGCTCTAAATCATGCGTTACAATGGAGAGGCGGCGACGGCGTGTTGAAAAGACCTTTCGGGATTAAGGGTATGCAAGGGCTCAGTACAGCACGTCACACTTCTGATCCTTGGATTTCTGACAAGCCATTTCAGCATCTGCGAACAGGGCCTTGCCAAGTTAAAGTGAACGAGCTTAACATAGAGTTGATATTGCTATGGCACAATCCTAGTCACAAAATGGAGCCGACACATACACAGCAGTATCAAGCAGTGCAGGCAACTTATCTGTATGGAAGTCCTGTGGGACACAACTGCAGCTTTCCCCAGCCTTGTGGGTCTCTGCTTTTTGAAGTATAATCAGATTTCTCCCCCAATGTCTCCTAGAACACATCTAGGGATTGAGGGTTCTTGTCGTTGTGTTGTCTCTTTTTCTCCTAAATGAAACGGCATCAGTCCTAACTCTCCCACAGCTGTCACTTTTCCAGGGGGATTTGGAGAGGGATGTGTTTTCCCTCTTTGTTTCACTGCGTTACATCAGTTTGGGAAGGGGAGGCTTATTAAATCTGACCCGTGGCTTTCGCTGAATTCACTTCTTTTGCAGTTCTTAACCCATGGCGGCTTTCTGCAGGTGGGAAATGCATTGAGATAACTAAGCGCTCAGATGTGTTGCATAGTCAATGGTTTTAAATGAACTGCTCGAGAGAAAACACTTTGGTTGAATAGGCCAGTGTTTTATAATATCTGCACATCTAGAATAAATAAATAAATAAATGCTGTGTAATTTTAAGCTGCAGCTTTCCTGCAGAACCTCAGCCCCTGCTCCAGCTCTCTTCACAATACAATACAAATTGAATTTTTAAAGCACGTTATCGTGCCAAGACATCTCAAGACGCTTCACAAATAGAAATGGTTTCCAAGGCCGTAGAGAAAAATATATTGGGGAAAATTAAATAAAGCCTTCAGTTTTGTTTTCTAAAGAGAGAGACTGGAGGCTTTTCTTAATGTAGACTTACTGCATGTGTGACTGACAGCATGCTTTTCACTGCGGACTCTGAGTCCTGATGCTGTCCGAGTTTATTGAAGGGAAATTAAAATTGCTGGACAGGATCAGAGATGTCCTGCTAGAGGGGAATTCTGTGACACCGTTTTCCTGTTTAGATGTTGTTTCCCTTACGCCTATTATATGCATAACTCATACTGAAAGTGCCATGGCACATGACATTGTTGTAAAAAATAAAACAACAAAAAGCAAAACAAAGACAGCCCATGCTTGCCTGGCTGCTAGTGCTGCCATGTGCTTTAAGTATGAATATGATTAAGACTGAAGTAGTTATTTGCTGCTATTTATTTATTTTATTTTTTGGGGGGTGGGGGGTGGTCTCGTTTTAATGCGGCTAAACTCACCAGTTTTGGATTTGCAAAAAAGCCCTTTAAAGGGCTGTGTTTATGATTTTTTTTTTCTTACAGCTCAGAACACATTCAAAAGCTTTATAAATCAATGCCTATTGCCTTGATTTCTTTATTTTTACAGATTTGTTTTCAGTATTTGTGTCACAGCTCCCAACATTTTAAGTTTTCCCTTTTTTTTCCCTGAGAAGATATTGCTGTGAAGTTCTGTGTTGTGAAGAAAAGCTTGGTCTGAATAAATGTTTTGCTAGGTTTGTGTTTTAAGTTTTGGCTCTTGTCTTTGCAGAGATTTTCAGTTTGGTCACATGGATGGAAACGATTACATTAACAGCCTGATTATGGAGTAAGTTGCATTTGCTTCTTTTATGTTTTTATTTATATATCTGTCTCCCCTATCAGAGTCTGTACATGCGAATCAAATCAAATGTATTCTGCCCGTTCTGTCGTAGGTCACTTTAAGAAGTACGTGGAATCTTTAACACATCTTGTATCAGCCTCTACAGTCCATGAAAATAGTGTTAGGATTTCAAGCATCACCTATCAGAATGTAAATGTATACAAAAATGAAGTTGATTATTTATGCCTGCCCTGACTTGTCCAACTGCAGGGGCGCTTTGTCCGCATCTGTGGTGGAGTGAGCCGCCCATGCATGGCAGGACTGCAGTGTCGGTCCACCTTTCAGCGCCTCCTTAAGATGCCCCTGTTTAGATTACACTTGTAGACCACTCTGATCTTCTCTGATAACTCTGATGCACTCAGAATTGAATTTAGTTTTTGGTAGTGATTGTGTTACTCTTGAAATCAGCATGTGTGTTGCCCGTGTATGGCTGTGTGAAGTTGGAGCATTCTGTCTCAGTGTTTGTTAAATTGTGCCAGTCATCTTGGATAAAGGCGTCTGCTAAATGACTATTATTATTGTTGATGTTATTTTAATTATAAATAATAAGATGACCTTGCAACAAATAATACAGATGCAACAGAGCAGAAGCAGACACCAGAATGTGATAGTACTGTATTGAAACTGGACACTTCCACCTACTTTGGGAATGTTCATCTTATCAGCTCAGGTCTCCCAGAAATGTTTGCCTGGCACAGTGGCTGCTCCACAGTGTATGTAGTCCTTACACTGTGCAGCCCACAGGCCAGGAGTCAGGGTGGTAACAGTGTTCCAGGAGACGCAGAAGTCATGGCATATTGAAATGGAGCTTGTCTGCCCGTTGCCCTGGTGTGTGACTATTGCTTGGTTAAGTAGCAATTTGAAATCGGAATCCACAGGTGGCGGAATTAAGGACACTTCAATATCAAATTAAAAGTAAAAAAAAATTGAACGTTTCAGACTGCTTATGATCTGTCTAAAAATAAAGCCTGATTGTGGCTCAGCACTGTACACTAGGCCTGCTGGGAGAAATCGAGGTTGTTCCTGCTGTTGAGCTATCAAAATGACTCTGCTTTGGAAATTCTGTGGCCACTTAATTTTCAGTCCTATGTCCATTTCAAGGAAACTCGTGTGAGGGCCACTACTTAAAAAGCAGTACAGCTGATGTCCCCCACAATTTTCACAAGCAGACACTTTGTAAACCAAGGTTTTTACCTGGAGCTGTTTTCAAGAAGGTTTTGACCATGTGCCCTGGGGTTTTATACTTGTTTTATGTTTATTTGTTTAACTTTTTCTTTACAGTAAAAAAAACAACAGCTGAGACTTTTACGGCATAAGCCAAATTTCCTTACAGTTACTAAATTATCATTGTTTCAGCCATTATTACCCTTGTCCAAAAAGCCCTATCCCAGAGCGGATTAACATTGCGTGTGACCTGCCATCTTTTTATTTATTTTTATAAACTAAAATCCTGCGACAATTGAAATTTACAATGTTAATCTTTCCATTCTTCTAACCACAGATGCATTATTGGTCTCAATTTCTTATTCAAACCAACCTGACACTGTGAAACGTCTTATTTCCCAACGTGGGTTCGATTCATACTGGTCCGGGCCTGCTTTCTACCGGTCTCCGCTCTCCAGCTGCTACTGCTCCGCTCTCATCTGGGACATGCTGATGCAGACTAATTATTGTTCTGGCGTCCAAAGCAGCAGCTGGGTTGTTAAAAACGGGAGGCGGTGCTGCGATTTCACTTTAGGATCCATAATGTGTTGAGAGTCTCTGTGTTTCTGCAATATAAGTGTGCTTTTTAGATGCACAATCAACATCCCTAACGGTAGCGAAATAGTATGTTTGCTAACCTGATCTGAGGATACGCAGGGTAATAGAACGGGAGTATATAATACATCAGCATGTGAAATTACATCCTTGCACACTCAGTCGGGAGCAGAGAGTGGCATCTATGTATTTATCTCCTATTTTCTCTGTTCCAGCCCTTGTTTTGTATAAACATATGCATTGTATTTCTCTTTGTTACAAAATGGGCCACCTCTTATTTACCATAATTTATTTATTTTTTATTGCTAGTGATATTTTTTGGCAGTTGCCAATGCCTCCTGGATAAGTTACAGAATTTCCTTCTGAAGAAAGTATTTTAAGTGTCTTCAGTTTTCAAACCATGGCCTTAAAATGAAGACGTGGGCCTCAGCCATGCAGAACATGGGACAATTAGACTGCATGATGGTTTGGAAATGGGAAAATTGGAGCAGTTTTGACCAGATATTGTAAAAACTGTGAATTAAAGTCTGTTCACAGATTATTTTCATCTGGCATATGTTTCAGCTTTAGGAGCATGAGAGCTAGCTTTCATTATTGATAGTAAATCTGAGAAGAAGCAGAAAGTAAAGATGAGGACAAAAGAGAACCAGTACCTTCATGTTTTCTTCTCACTATTGTATTTTTATTATTTGAAACAGTTAGCCTTTTTACCCCATTTGGGCCATTTGGTCAGAATTAGAATATTTCAAACATAGGGTAATACTTCAGAGGGATTGTTTGAGTTTTTGCAGACAATAAAACATTGATGTCAATATAATTAGAAAATAGCATGGTCCTAAAAAAAAAAAGACATGCTTGGTTGGTATTTTGCATGCACTGCATTGTTAATGGGAAGTGAATGTTTTTTCTGGTAAACGTCAATCTGTCTATCCACCTACTGTTTAAGTGGGGAGACCTAGTGTTTTGTGCAAACCAACTGTTTGAAATGGGAGTGGAGAAAACAGTATATCTTTCTATTATCTGGGGAAAAAAACAAACAAACAAACATTTTTCACTATCTTTATGTAGGCCTAATTGCTACAATTCATTCAAATAATGCACTTCATTTGCACGGCTCCCAAGATAGTCACAGCAACTCTATATATCAGCAACATTGGTCTCTGTAAGGAAGATCCAGCCTCCTCTTATGTTAGTAATGTTCCATAATACCTCTCTGATGGGCTCTTTCATAACATCATTACTGTTTTTGTCTGAGATTTGTTTGTTTTTTTGGGGTAGTTTGTTGTCCCCTGAGTGCCAGTCCCTGCCTGACTTATACACTCTCATCATTATCATCCTTCTCTTTCCAGTACAAACAGATGTTGAATAATCCAATTCAAGAATATTGTTCCTATGAAACTAAAAGCCTCACAGAGATATGCGAGCCAGCCAGCCAGCTCGTTATTCTGAAGTGAGTGTTTGTCCGTTACGATCACAGCGTGAGACAAAGAACCTGCCCACGGGCCACTTACACAGTTCTGGAAAAGCCTGAGCTAAGTTCTCTTCCAAAATGAAGGAGATGCTGCTCTTTCAAACCTGGGTGGCTATTAATCGACATCAGCGCTGTGTTTCTGAATGGAAAGCGTCGACCTACTGCTGAAAAACACTGGCACTTTGACCTTGTTTGCTTTCGAATTGATCTTTTATCTGAAGAGAGCGAGAAGGTTAAAGGAGGCCTTCTTGGTACGCCAAAGGAAACCTTCTTCTCACTGCTCCGAATTCAAGTGCCTCTTTACTAGTTAAATAGACCCTTTGGACAAAAGGCAAGTGTTGGACAAGAAAAATCAACTCTCCTTTATTATCAGATCAGAGGCAAAGACAAGAGAGGGATCATTACTGAGTGTTTGCATATTTTAATAGTGTCAGAGAGCTAAATTTGCATTGGTCGGTGTAATAAAGAGCCTATCTTTTAACCACACCTGTCACGTGCCCAGGATCTTGCAGCTGAGGAGCGCGGTTTGGAATGGAATGTAGCAGACCACTTTGCGTTGATCAGTCTGAGTGACTCGAGAGCGCCGTCTGCAGTGTGGCACTCGCACAGACGGGCTGCCCAGGAACATGTTATTATACACCGCCAAGTACCTCTTGAGCCACATTCTGCTTTTAATATCATGTGACATTGACTGCCTTTTTCAAATTATTGCACAGACACCCTGTGGTACAGACTTAAGCTTTTTGTTTGCTTTTGTTAAATCAGATTAGCACTCACACACTACTTATTTCTTGTCTGTCCCCGTGCCCCCCATTAACAGGTGTTAATTTAACGTGATATAAAAGTTTGTGACCCTCTGCAGCTGCAGTGGTTCGGGCGTGTAAAGCTGTTCAGAGTGTTCGAAAAGCCAGTATTTTGTCAGATGGCATGCCCCCCTTAGTTGCTTCTCTTTGTGTACCAAATTTCAGTTTCAATCTATTATTTGAATGGGCCAACCAACTTTATAAGCACCCTGCAGTACAATCTGGGTGATGGTGGGATTATGTCAGTATAGAAAACTTTACTTTGAAATGGCATGCACAGGATGGTTTAGTTCTGGAAAGTTAGGTCATGGTGCTGAATTTTTGTACAGTAGATAGCAGTCATCTAATAAAATGTTTGTTTCTCCTTGGGCAAGGGCATATTTTCATGTACCAAAATAACCCTTGTAGACGGGCAGCTGTCAGTACTAATTACTAAGTAGGATTTGGAAACGAGTTATGTACAGCAAGGTTATATCCCCTGAGAACAAATCTATTTTCAGTGCACTTAAAAAATTTGATTTATTTTAAATCTAGGAGGATAGGTTTTTCAGGGAATTATCATTTTTGTTTATCTACATTTAGTTTCTGCAATATTGTTTCCTGTCCTATATAAGACTCGTATATAATTTGTTCAAAGTTTGTAATTTCAAAAGGAAAGTACTGTGGAAAGTTTTGAGAAATCTTTTCTGTTTTTACACTACTGAATTAGTAATTTAATTAATTAATTAATAATTTTGTAAGTTTTGAATGGCTGTGATCATAATGGAATACTGAATTTTTATTTTCAATGTTAAAAGTATCTACATATATGAGGAGGTTATATCTATATTTTAAGCATTTTTACATTTATCTCTTTATTTTACAGTGAAGTGGTCGTTCCCACAATCATTGTGCTGAACACCTCAAACCAGCAGTACTTCCTCCCAAATAAAGATATAGACAGCATTGAAGATCTTGTCCAGTTTATCAATGAAGTCCTGGATGGCACAGCAGAGGTGAGTTTTTACCATAAGGCGAAAGTGGCAAAGCAAGTCTGATTGGGAAGGGAATGCCCCATTGCTGAAAACAGAGAGTCCTGTTCGCATGAACACTCAGGGGATGCCTTAGATCCAAATACAGGCGATTATGGACTGCTATGAATCTGATGCCTTACCTATAATTAATCAATTCAAATTACTTTGCTTTGTATTTTCACCAGAGGGGGATTTTTCAATGGGACTTTATTAAGCTCATTTAAATAAAACCTGACACCTTCCCTTTAAATCCCTGTAGTTATAAAAATTATAAACCTAATGCTCCTTTTCCGTTATGTCGAACTACAAAGTGCCCCAAGTTTAAATCCACAGTTTTAGTGTCAGGTTATAACATTGTTTTTTGAGGGATGAAAAAACAGCCTCTCCTAATAAATTAGGTTTTTATTGGCCATTTTGTTATTTATTTGATTAATTTCTTGTCATTAGTCTGTTAAAGGTTATTAATCTAACCTTCATTTGAGTGTCAGATATGCAGTCATGCCAACGCTCAATTCACTGGGTCCCTCGGTATCGGGTGGACTTCCCTCCTTTTACTGGTTTCACACCATCACTGAAACACTCTGGCAGTTGCTGTTAAACCGGCCCGAACCTCTCCTTAGACTTAAAATACATCTGTTCTCCCTGGATTACCCTCAACCTGTTCTCGTATTATTAATATTTTTAAACAACTGCATTATTTTCTCATGTTACTGCCTGTATTGACTTTGAAGCCTAATTTCTTTGCATTGTAACACCTACACTAGATGCCTCATTCTATGTTACTATTGTCTTCAGATTCTGGCTTTGATCAGCCCGCCCTATAGGTTTATAGCTGTACTCTAGTTGTCTTTTGTCTGTGATGTGGATTGCTTTATTGAAAGAGAAGAATTATCTCTTGCCTGTTTTCCATTTCTCTGAATTTTAT
The DNA here is from genome assembly GCF_036373705.1 of Amia ocellicauda. Lineage (NCBI taxonomy): Eukaryota > Metazoa > Chordata > Actinopteri > Amiiformes > Amiidae > Amia > Amia ocellicauda. Next base: position 44,072,342 of record NC_089851.1, on the reverse strand, counting down.
GTCACTTCAATTCTTATGTAAACAGCTGGAGTGGTTGTTCGGGGTTTTCATCTTCCATGGAGGGTGCTGTCCATTTCTCTAATGGACCACATTCCAGAAATTCCCTCCTCCTCTATTCCACCTTTCCGAATCGGGTGCAGTTTTAATTCTCACTTCCCAGCACCTGCATAAGTGACACTCCGGATGCACGCCTGTCCACTCACTCGTATTTGAAATTGGATCACTCACTCAAGCTGTCATGGAGTCGTTTAGTGCATCTGGAACACCAGACCGCTCTCTGTGTTGAAGAGTGGGATGGCTCCAGGCCTGTCGCCACTTCTATAAAGCTTTTCTCTCTGCATGAAACGCTCGCTAAAATTCAATCAACCACAAATGACATCCCCTGTACAGGCCTTCCAGCTTTTCTCCCCAGTTAGAATAAACACAAAGTTGCAAACCTTGGTCTTGGTCCAAATGAGGGCATCCTTCTCATCGTGTGCTGCTTATCGCTTTCTAAGCATGTGTCCCTTAATTTAAGTGTGTAACTTCGTGTGTAGATTTGCGATAGAATGCTTTTGTGATTTTGTGGGTTTGTAAGTGTATCGCACAATTCTCTCCAGTGAAGTGGTGAAGCCATTAACATCAAACTTACAAGAAATTAAAAAGGCCTGTGAACTCCTGTCCCACACTTTATACATGTATTTATGTATGTATGTATTTAACACATTATATATAGCATTTAATTAATCGCCTTGCATATTGGAAACTGGCAGGTAAATGGAAAATGCTTAAAGCCTAGGACACACCAGTGCGTCGCGTCACCTAGCGTACATTTTTTATGTAATGGATGTCTATGGACTCGCTTCGCATCAATTTGTGGGGCGTTGCGTCAAGATTTCTACCAGAGCAATTTTTGAAGTGACATCAGCACTATCATGTTGAACATTATGGTCCAGATGTATTAAGTGGTTTATAATAATAATAATAATTATTATAATCACAGTTTTTTCATAGTTGCCTGTGGGTTTTGTATCCAGTGTCTCCTTCATATTAGGAAAGGAAGTTGATCCCTATATAGCCTATAATTAATATCTCCCATCTCCTCACCCATCAGAGTTTATACCTTAGCAAACTCTATAATCGCAGATCGGCCAGGAGATTTGTTTTAACTGGTAGGTGGGTCCTGATCAAAACAGAACATAAGCACATGCATACAAAAATATGTATCCTATAGATATTGTATCCTTCATGAAGTGCAAATGCTGCACACTTTAATTTCCTCTCTATTAGGCAAGGGATTCACTGACTTCAAAATCTCTTCTTCTTCTCCACCTCCTCCTCATCTGTTGATGATTCCGTGGAGTCTTCCCAAAACAGACAAGTAGTTTTATTTTTAACTGTAAAATATAGTTCTGTAATTGTATTGTTTCCACAAAATGGGATTGTTGCCTTGACACTTGGGAGACGCGGTATGACACTGTCTGCGGTGCGACAAATTAGAAGCAACGTGACTGACTCTGGGCACATCTGAGTTTAAACCTCTTATTTTTGGGTGCTGGAGTCTGATCATGTAGCCAGCTCTCTCCTGCTCTCTATTTCCCAGGCACAGGGAGGTGATGGGATCTTCCAGCGAGTCAAGAGAGTGGCCTATGATGCAAAGTCTACTGTAGTCGTAAGTATAAATATATGTGTATATTTACACTCTTTCCTAAGTTTTTGGGCTGATGGAAGACACTGGACTGTCAAAACATGTTGTTTTATGGTATTGATTTAGAAACGTGCATGGATATAAATACAAATTTAATTTGAGATAAATAAGAGCTACAGAGCGTTTTCACCTTTAATGAACAGTTTAATAATCTAATGGATCTAAAGGAGAGATGCCACACTGCCACTCTGCTTTCGGGGCCAAGTGGATAGTATTATCACCTGTATTGGAGACAGCCCTACAAATATATACACGAATACATGTATTTATTATTACATTTCCTGCTTTTGCCAAACCCACAAAATGAGACTGGTCAGTTCTTATTTATGTAGTGGAAAACAAACTGTTTAAGGATTGAACTGACTATAATGTCTCTTAGTTTGACCTCTTGAAACACTTGTGACTTTTAATTGAATATTTTTTTTTTAATTGTTGGGGGTGAAAAAACCTAATTGGAGTCAACTAAGTGTGGTCGTAAATGCTTCATGAATATGTTTGATTATCTCAGTGTTACTGACCAATTAAATTCTCAGAAAGTCTTTCGGCCTAGCTGTGAAACACCCCTGCTTTTCACCACACGGCCTGGCTTTAAGAGTATCCCCCGTGCCTTGATGCTGACAGCTATTCCTCTTCTGTTTCTGCTATTATGTAGCTGAATCCCGGTTTACTTCAGCAATGTCCCGTTACTGGGGCTAGATTTGTCTTTGGTAGAATCTCTCTTTGAAAGTGCGCATGAGTCTTGGCAATAGAATATATTGGCTGGCAGTTCCTTACTAAACATCGCATTCTAATATAAACTGCTTAGCCTTGAAAATGCCTTTCCTTGTGTTCCTGGCAGTCTGTCTGTATGCTGCCTTCTGTTGGGCTTTGGTTCAATCCTACTTTATGCCTATCCCCCGTCCCCCACAGAAAATTCAGATGTATCCTATTACCACAGTCACTTTTACTCCAGGAGAATCATTCTGAACAGTGCAGTACAGAAAATATTTTTTGCCAGCTCCCTACTACACAAGCAATTCGAACAGAAATTGCTGAAGTTGTAAAAACTTGTGTCCCCCCCCCCACTGCAGTCCGTCTTCAAGAGCTCCCCTATCCTGGGCTGCTTCCTGTTTGGCCTGCCCCTGGGGGTCATCAGCATCATGTGTTACGGTATTTGCACGGCGGAGTCTGACGACGGATCGGAGGACATGGAGCTCCTGAAGAAGGAAGACAGGGAGCTAACGGATGAAGGCAGCGAGGAAGAGGAGGAGGAGGAGGAGGAAGAGGGAGACACCCAGCTTGAGCAGAGCGAAGAAGACCTCCAGGAGAAGAGCTCCACTGACAAGAAGGTTGATTAACACCAGCCTAGCTTCAAAACAACATACTTGAATATAAACCTTTTTTTTTTCCCCTTTCCCCTCCCTCTAGGATTTATTTTTTTGTTGTTGTTATTGTTGTTGTTTATTTTTGGCATTTTCAAAAAAAAAAATTGTTTGGCAGTCAGTGGGCTGTCATGACATCGCTCGATTGGACTCTTTTCTACAAAATATGCGGGACTGGGGGGATTGTGGGGGGATTTCTGTCACAGCTGTTTGGATGATCAAGAGTGCAGTGATGTGAAGGGCGGTGTGCTCATCCCTATACGGTGGTGTGTGTGTGAGAAGCCAGGAGGTGGCCTCTCTCCAAAAATGATTGTAACTCATGTTTAGAGATGGGACTACGGTCCCGTTGGCTCTTGTGTATGAACGCCAAAGACGTTTTGCCGGCCCCAGTTTATTTCCGGTAGCTGACTGTTTGCTGTGCTGCGGTTCTTGCAGAACTGCCTTCAGCTTCAGTGAAATTGGAAGAGAACATCCCTATGACTGCCTCTGTATCGTCCAGGGAACCCCTTCACTCAATTGTGAAAAGGTAGATAAGCTACACTTTTGACTGTGAAAAAGACATTGGCACCGCAAAATCAATGACTGATATTTTAAGTATGCTATGAGCACTGGGTATTGCAAGCTCTGAAAGGCTGTGCACAACGTTGTCTGTTACTTACTTCGCTGTCAATAATCGACGTGTCTTTGATGGCATTGGGACTGCCCTCAGTGTCCCGGAGAAGTGCTCGGTGTTGGCTCTGAGGGGCTTTCCCATCCCGGATTTCATGAGGCTATAAAGAAAATGACGAAAATAAAATAAAAATATAAATAAGTATTTGTTTTTTTGTCTGTGTAATTTCACTTTTGGTTGAATCTCCCGTTCCATAAACAAAAGCCCCAAATGTCATTTTGTACAGCATGTTATCCTTTTGCTAGCGTATGTGGCTGTTATTATTATTATTATTATTATTAATAATTTCTTAGCAGTGGCCCTTTCCCAGGGCGACTTAGTTGTCATTGGGAACATTTTTCAAAGCAATCCACAATAAATACAATAAGTGCAAAATACAATAAGATAAGCACATGTCCTCAGGCTAAAACAAGTACAAAATGCAGTAGAGCTCCATCCCTGTGTGCCACGGGGCAAAGCAGGTAGGCATGAGTATTGATGTTCCAGAAACCATTACAGCAAGAAGATTGAAAGAGCTAAAGATACATAATTAATCAGGAGCCGAAGGGAGTGCATCAGAGTGCATGACAGCAAGAGCACAGAAGTGTCCAAGAGATGGTGGCTGAGGTGACGCATCTCCCACACGTTCCTGTTCTCCCTCCCTCACTGAAGATTGAAGACACCAAAAGGGTCTGATGATGAATCTGATCTCGCTCTCGCAACTGTGCTCCACTGAGCTGTAGGATGTGGAGAGTTCAGACATGGGGACATAAGTAGCTCAAGAAAGTATAACCTGGACAGGGTACTGATTGAGACCAGAGACTGCTTTTTTAGAGTAAAGTATCATAAATAATAATAATAATAGAAACAGGTATGATATTCACTGCACTCCTACACTGATGATCTCTAGCATAATGTATTCAGCAGAAAGTCTATGGATCAGTGCAGACAAGTGTAAAATTAGTCTCATTTTTTTGGTTCTTAAAATTGCATTTTGTTTGGGGGGGGGGATAATTGCATGACTATTGATTTTAGATTTTCACATTGAACATTGCTTTATATTTATGAAGCTACTGTGCCTAAGCAGGTTTTTTTTTTATGTGGCTTGGGGAGGGGGGTGGGAGTACAAAGTATGTTTGGTGTTTTTGAAATGGACAGCAGTCTTAACCAGAGGCACTGAATGTGGTTTCATCCAAATTGGAAGCTAACTAAAGAATGGAATTAAATGTAAATGTTTTTTTTTTTTCCAAAAAGGCCAGTCTATTCGCAGATCTGTCAATAGAATAAGAGGAAAATACAATTTCATCAGGTGATGTATGGATGCTGTTAAAATCCTTTTGGAGGTCATTTGACAGTAGAAATACTATATACATTGAATGATTGTATTAATTTATTTAAGAAATCACTCAAGTTAGAAAAAAAAACATTTCTGCACACTGCTGTGTTCCCTCACAAAGCAATTCATCCAGTTTTTCCATTCAAAAAAGAAATTGGTCATATATTGCTTTGGAGGATGAAGAACGGTTCACGTAGAGCAATAATTACTTCAATATACACTCACCTAAAGGATTATTAGGAACACCTGTTCAATTTCTCATGAATGCAATTATCTAACCAACCAATCACATGGCAGTTGCTTCAATGCATTTAGGGGTGTGGTCCTGGTCAAGACAATCTCCTGAACTCCAAACTGAATGTCTGAATGGGAAAGAAAGGTGATTTAAGCAATTTTGAGCGTGGCATGGTTGTTGGTGTCAGACGGGCCGGTCTGAGTATTTCACAATCTGCTCAGTTACTGGGATTTTCACGCACAACCATTTCTAGGGTTTACAAAGAATGGTGTGAAAAGGGAAAAACATCCAGTATGCTGCAGTCCTGTGGGCGAAAATGCCTTGTTGATGCTAGAGGTCAGAGGAGAATGGGCCGACTGATTCAAGCTGATAGAAGAGCAACTTTGACTGAAATAACCACTCGTTACAACCGAGGTATGCAGCAAAGCATTTGTGAAGCCACAACACGTACAACCTTGAGGCGGATGGGCTACAACAGCAGAAGACCCCACCGGGTACCACTCATCTCCACTACAAATAGGAAAAAGAGGCTACAATTTGCACAAGCTCACCAAAATTGGACAGTTGAAGACTGGAAAAATGTTGCCTGGTCTGATGAGTCTCGATTTCTGTTGAGACATTCAGATGGTAGAGTCAGAATTTGGCGTAAACAGAATGAGAACATGGATCCATCATGCCTTGTTACCACTGTGCAGGCTGGTGGTGGTGGTGTAATGGTGTGGGGGATGTTTTCTTGGCACACTTTAGGCCCCTTAGTGCCAATTGGGCATCGTTTAAATGCCACGGCCTACCTGAGCATTGTTTCTGACCATGTCCATCCCTTTAAGACCACCATGTACCCATCCTCTGATGGCTACTTCCAGCAGGATAATGCACCATGTCACAAAGGTCGAATCATTTCAAATTGGTTTCTTGAACATGACAATGAGTTCACTGTACTAAACTGGCCCCCACAGTCACCAGATCTCAACCCAATAGAGCATCTTTGGGATGTGGTGGAACGGGAGCTTCGTGCCCTGGATGTGCATCCCACAAATCTCCATCAACTGCAAGATGCTATCCTATCAATATGGGCCAACATTTCTAAAGAATGCTTTCAGCACCTTGTTGAATCAATGCCACATAGAATTAAGGCAGTTCTGAAGGCGAAAGGGGGTCAAACACAGTATTAGTATGGTGTTCCTAATAATCCTTTAGGTGAGTGTATATATATATATATTTTTTTTTTTTTTTAATTGACAGATTGCTGAACAAAAATAATGCACTGATTTCTTGTATTGATTGGGTGAATTATTTAATCAGTTAAGTGCAAAGAGAATCCCATAATAAATCTTGCTATAATGGAAGGTTTTATTATTTTTTTAAATATTATTTCTCATAACCTCCAAATGCCTTTGAAATTTTCCTTCCTCCCCCCCCTTCCTTTCTTTCTTTTTCTCCTGTGACAATCATATAGAAATGTATTAATGACACCTACAATGTTATAGGTGTAAAGAAGAGAATAAAAAGTCCCTTGAATGCAGAGAACAAAACAAAAGAACTATGTTGTTTCTTGGTTGCTGAAGATGCTCTACAACAACAATATTATCTGACATCTAAAAGTCTGGTGGCTTGCTCTTTTCTTCAGAGGTGTGGAACCCCTGAAAGATAGGATAGTTGATGTGCCTGTAGCCGATGAGCTTCATTAGACTAAATGAGATCAGAAAACTGACTTTGGGCTGCCGGCTCTCTCTCAAGGGCGTTGCACACTGGATCCGAGATGTCATTTGTAGTCCGTCATCTGAAAAGTTGTCCGTCAAAGAAATTGCACATTGCATCCGTTAAAACTGCACCAGGTACACAGCATTTCCCTGTTCTTGGGCTGGTGTGTGTCTTAAGTTACGCTACAGTTTATTTACCTCCTCAACTAAATGATTAAAAGAAAAACTTACTGCACACAAACTTTGTGTTTATCGTTGCTTAACCAGATTCCAGAAGAATTCTAGCAACAATAGGTACCAAGCTATGTAAAATCGGATTCCAGAATTGACGCATCAATGTCGTTTGTTTGTTTTTTTGTTTGCTTTTTTAAATCTTTTCATGCATGTACAAAAATAGGATGCATCCTCAGATCCAGTGTGCAAAGCCTTTACTTGGAGTTCCTGGAGCTCGCCAAAGAGCTGTCCTATACAAGATTTTTCCTTTCTTGCTTGTGTGTGTGAGCATTTTTTTTTTTTCTCTAAATTGTGACCTTGATTGCAGTTCCCCCTTAAACACCATCATGGTGAAATATCAAAGCCAAAACGTTTGGGCACATGTGGTTCTGTGGAAAAAAAATATGATGAACGAATGTCAGTAAAGAAGAAACTCTAGTAATCTGGATACATGTTTCATGGGCACTGAATTTAACCTCAGATGTTTGCTTTTGTTGCTTTTTTGGCTCCGGCCACAAATATCAAGACAACAAGGAATTTGGACGGGCTGTTGAAGTATTCAGTGGTCAGAACATTGAGTTCCTCTGGACAGATTTCCTTAGTTTTACATGCAGTATCATTTTTCTCCCATGTGACTAGGAAAGATTGTGAAAAAATTGCCATGTGTTTCCCAATAAAGTCATGAATGGTTTTAAACGTGTTCCTGAAGTCACAGTTATAATTAAATGATTTTTTTCCCTCCATATATTGATTTTTTTTTTCCTTCCAAGTATTTTTCTTAATCGGACAAGTGGACAGATTTTCAGTCCTCCTGCAATCTGATGCAGCGGAGATGCTTCTGTTTCATCGATAGCAAAAACATGAATTATATCCTTTCCAGTCTGGGAGGCAGTATTTAAGAGGACAGAAACCTGTGTGGTTTACTTTTACTGTGGTTTAGGATTACTTTTTTAACGGTTGCTACACTGTAAATAAAAAAATAAAAAAAAACATCCATTCCTGTATATCATTTGCGGGGATTCCTGGGTGGAGGGTTTTCAGCCTAGATAGGATGTTATCCTATCATAATTTTCAGTTCCAGTCTTCTTTTCCACTCCAGGTAAAAATCTGTATGCACTGCCTGTTAACCCACCATGTCTCAATAAGGTGGTATCTTTAATGCATATGCTGTCATGCTGAGAGCCCAGATTGCTTTTTACAAGAAGATTTTCAAGCGCGCACACACACACACACACACACACACACACACACACACACACGACAAAACATGCAGCAACAAGTCTAAAGACTTAATGGGCCTTAAAAGCCTCCTTTGAGTTAAATGCAGCGGCATACATTGATCTGGGGATGTGAAGAAGAAAAGGACATTGAGGTGACAAAACTTTACATAAGTATCTGAGGCTTCATTTACAAGGGATTAAAAAATGTAAAACTGATTAGGAAGGGCTGGGAAGCTTCATGGTTAGCAGCAGTGTTAATATACACTGCCCTTAGTCAGCAGTTAGACAGTCCTAATTTCTAACTAATAATACAGACTGTATGGGGCAATTGTGCAGTTTTTTATTTGTATGCATTACCATACATATTTGGTACAGACTTGAACATAGTACTAGCATTCTATTTATTTATTTATTTATTTATTTATTTATTTATTTATTAGCATACACCCTTGTCCAGAAGCAATACAAAGTGCAATAATACAGTGCAATAGCTTACAAAGCATTTGTTTGCCAGGAGGTCTTCAAGCACATAGCAGCCATGCTTTACATGTACAACTGTATGTAATTTGAAGTTTAGAGGAGAGAAAAAACTAAAAAATAGTAGATGGCTGTGGTTTAGCATGCTTGCAGCTTTGATTTGTTTTTTGGCAGGTGTGGGGTTATTGTATTTGTATGGGGTTTGTGCTTTTTTTTTTTTTAATTCAACTGGGCATTTTCCTAACTGGAAATGGAATTTCTATGTTGGGAAATTATCTGTCAGCTCCTGCTTAATCTGCTTTATCTCAACTGCTAAATGCTTCCTTTAGTAGTGTAATGGTGTCCCGGACTCTAACCACCCGAAAGGACATTCTGGTGAACACTCGTAGAGTCTCGTTCCCTTCTGTAGGTCATACCAAAGTGTGGCATTGAATAATGATCCAGCTATACCAAAGTCGACTGTGTTTTTTAAACCATAGCAGCAGGGATGATTTTAGTTTTGAAGTTATTGAACCTGTGATAATGACATAGGAACACTTCCGAGTCATGATATTTTAATCATAAACAATACTGTGACAGCGCACTAGTTTGGTAAAAATGGACATTTGTTTTCCCTACAGATGTACTTTGCACTGATGCTTTTTTCTTGCTTTGTAGTTCTGTTAACACTGCCCTTAATAAAAATAAACAGAGGTGGCCTTGTTTCTCAGGAGATTATTACGGTTCATGGAGGACAGTTTGGGGGAGTGCTGCTGACTTTGTAAAATGTGTTTAATCAACATTTTGGTCGTGTAACTTGATGTTGATGCTGCTTTTAGAAAAAAGGAAGAAAAATAAAAACATGGTATATTTGTATTTTTTCAAATGGATTTCACACAGGAACATGCTTTAAAAGAAAACATGTAAAAATGACACACAAACGGCACCTGAGGGAAAACCGGTGGAATTTATATAAATAATGTGTTAGTTTTACAGAACCGTGATGTGGGAAGTGTTTTATTTTTATTTTATTTTTATTTTTTAATTGACAAGTCAATGAACTCCAAACTGTTTGAGAGCATAGCAAAGACATGCATCCTGTCACTTTGGCAACAGTGTGACGTCTGCGTGAAGACACTTTGGAGAGGGAAGCCCCTGGGGTACACAGTTCACAGCAGGACGCAACAACAACTGCAGAGAGCGGCAGAAGATCTCAGAGCACAGGAGGCACCACCATGCTACAAATCTCAAAAGCCCATTGCTTATACACTCTGGGGCACCAATGTTATCCACCGTGGTCAGGCAAGCTTAAGCATGCCCAAACTGTGGAAGATTGCCTCCAGAGTTAACGGTGGTTCAGACCAATGCTGACATGCAAGGCTTCCAGGGGAGCCAGGTTATGGGACCATAAGAAAATTACCATCTTCCTGAGCCGATTCCCCATCATACACATTCGACAACATTCCGACAATTGGCAGAATTTCCACACTGCTCTTGCAATTTAAACTGCATAAAAGAGAACACGATTTCTCCCAGTAGTGTGGACTAAGGGTGGCAAATAGAACTGGATTTGTATTCCAAGCCTGACTATGAAACCAATCCACTAAAACTGCTCTCGCCATTTAGCACAGTATACATCCCAGTTATTGACTTAGCTCAAATGGGCTGGAGTAACAGGATGGAAAATAAATAAATAAAGATAATTGAGTCAGAATGTGCCGTTTAAAACCAAAGAGAGGCTGCTAATAGACATAACCTTGTATTGTGGGAGAGCGAGGCCACAGAAGATATGTGTATGTGTATGTGTGTATGTGTATATATATATATATACAGCTCTGGAAAAAATTAAGAGACCACTCCAAGTTCAGAAATCGATGTTAAGAGGTAATTTTTTCCAGAGCTGTATATGTATATATATATTTAAAAATATATTGGTTTTATGCTTTGAAGGGGGGGCCTGGCTCTTAGATGTAAAATACACTATCCAATCATCACAGTGAATTCTTCATGTCTTCCAAGCTCCCTCATACTTTTCAAGGCACTTACACACTATTGACCCAAATGCCCTCTGCCAAAGAGTTCTGAGCCTTTGCCAAGCCACCCAATCCATGTTTGCAGAGCAGTTTCCTATCATAATGGCATCAGGAAATTGATCTATTTTGTGTGGGGTGGGGGGGGGGGAACGTTATTTTCTCACATTAGAATAAATTATTAATTTGCACTTGTTTATTTCATTGCCTTAAGGGCCTCGTCCTGAAAATAAATTCCAAACATCCTGTGGCATAAATTTTAAGACGCAACTTAAAAGAACAAACAAAAACACTAAAATTGGCAAAGTCAGTGCACTGAATTCAGGATTACTCTCCTGAAACGTACTGCGAACTAAAACACAGAGCTTCTAGCATTCATCCTCCTAATGCCACTGCGAAAACAAAAACAAGAAGATGCTACACTTTTAAAAGTTACCGCCTTCTTATTGCTTGCAAATATATTTTGGGAGTGGAATTATCTATAAGGGGCATCCCATCACAATAGACAGTATTGAGGGAGTGCCAGACAACATAATCTCCCTGCCTGAAGTTTATCATTGTCCAAGCATTACCAGCAGCCAGTTTTGATTTGGCCTTTGTATCACCTCTGGTTTGCCGATCTGTGCATTCAACAAATAAAACACCAACAACATTTAGTTCATGATTTACCCCTCTAACTACCACATCATTGGTGGGCAATTGGCAGGAGAGTAGCCATTTTGAAACTTGTGACTCATAGATTCAGAAACACAGTAAGTGAGGGTCTCCCTGGTTGGCAATTCTGTTTCTGTGAATGTTCACTTATTTTATTCCCACCTCCCCCCCTCAACTTGCTGATGAGGTCACTGCATTTAGAACAGTGGGACGGATTAGTGACCTTAATATTCTATGGTTACATCATTATTTTCTGTAAATCACTGGCTGGTGGAGGTGTAAATAAGTCAAAACCAACTGATTTTCTGAACTGCTTGTCACTCTCAGTTATTGAGAATTGGTTCTCAATTGACTAACCTGGCTAAATAAAGGTTAAATAAATAATCTCACCCAGGTATGCAAAAGCACCCCAGAGCACAGGATTCATGTCTTGGTTGGAATTATATGTTATCCCATCCTTCAACACAGCCACCAAGCAGCTAAAGTCAGTTTTTTGGAAATTGCCTGGAAATATTTGTGCAATTGTGAAACAATGGAGGCGATTGAATTGATGAACTGGAATTGAAGTATTGAACACAGGCTAGTGTATTTGAACATCGAAGCACAGCAACGGAAGCTGTTGGGTTATTGTATGAAACTGATCAATTCCTGGTAAAATACAGGGATATAAAGAGGAAACACACACATGCAAAATCTTACAAGATGCTTAAAAAAGTCCAAAGTAAAAAAAGAGTAGTGCCCGCACTTACGCTCCATTTATTACTCCAGAGACACATCTGATTTGTCTCTGGTTTAATTAAACTTTTTTTGGAGCAAAAATGTGGGCGGGTGCTACTTTATTTTTACTAAAGGTACCCAGGAGATATGCATGTAAGAGGTTAAAAGTGCTACAGATATGAATGTCATGAAGATAACTGTGAAAACGGTTTATGGCATAGGTTATTAAAAAGCTAGTTATAGAACACAAGCTGTATATGAGCTGCCCTTCATGTAACCTTTTTTAATTTACACATTGTGTTTCTGCATTCAGCACTACCGCAGTGTCCAGTGGGTTGGTAATTCCTGATCGTCGGTCACAATCCACACACAGGCACTCTTCTAATAATGCACACTGCCTCCTGGTCTTTTGAAGTGAGCACTGACAGATCATCCCCAGCCTTTGATTTGCTTTCCAGAAAGCAGCCAGTTTGAAACGGCGCATTGTTAATCTGTGATGGCATGAAATGCTCGCCACAACAGAACAGGATGAGCATGTGAAAGGCAGTTTCCAAAGAAGGGAAGTTTTGTCAGAAGTCGCACCTCCGGGATACACTGATGCTCTAACTGTGTGGTGGTTCTGACACCTCCAAGTGGCCTTTGAAGGTTTATCCATAGGTTGTTTGATCATCCCCAATGGGATTGTTTCTCTCCAAGCACACTGTTTTCTTGTATCTGCAGGATTCCTTGTTTGATTGGTTGTGTTTTCCCCCACACCACTAAATAAATGACATAAATAGCATACAGAGAACAAACAGCTCATCAGGTTCCTCTGTTCCCACTCCCTGTCAAAACTCTTCATACCTTTTATTGCAGCTTTACAAGAGAAAAAGAAAGAGGGCGAAAGTGCAGCCCTACAGTCTTTTGACATTGCAGTGCTGTCAGTACAGTCTATTGTGATGGGATGCCCCTTACAGATACCTCCACTGGTTATTTATCCACACCCCTTAGTATGTCAGAGATTGTTAAGTGACAAATACTTGAAAGGCAGTATTTCAGAAGATCCTAATGACCTCAAGGCCTTCCCCAGAGAAAACCACTGGCATCAGTCACAGCTGTAGCTTCAGAGATTTAAGCACGCTACATTTGGCATTTATTTTATTACAACAAATGGCATATATTTTTCCTTCTATTACACACAGTATGCTCGGTGCTCTATGAGCTTTGTAGGATCAGAAACTTTTAGGGAAAATATGATTGATTGAGCATCGAGGCATGTGTCCACCTCTTGCCGACTTATCAGGATAACTTATCACGAAGTTGTGTGTGTGGGGGAGGTACATGCCAAAGAAATTAGTCAATCAGTAAAGAATTCCCCTGATCAAAGTGTGCAAAACATGAGCTTGCCATAGGAAACAAGATCATAAAAAAATCCCATGAATATTGTACACAATTAACAACAACAAAAAGCATCTACAAATGATTTAAATTGTGCAAATATTCAAAGAGAAAACAGGACAGTCTGAAGTAGCAGGGCAGGCACAGCAAGCTCAATAAGTCATCATAATGTTTTAAAGCTGGAGTCATTAGTGGAATTGAAATCAGATCAATTCATATTTATTCATGTACATATTGATACTGGAAGACACTGAAGTTTGGCCTAAGCAATTATGAGATATCAGAGATACCAGGGGAAAAAGTTTAAAGACATAGAAATCTTGATCAACAAAGATTGGCAGAAGTCCTTTGAAGATTTACAAAGTGGGAAAATATGCCCAATTCCCTATGTGATTCACAGAAGGGACCAAAAGACTAGCCAAGAAAATCCAGGGGAATGACCACCAGTGAAAGAAATTAAGATCGATATCAATCCCATCAGTACTATCTGCAGGTGAATGAATCCCAGCTGAGGTTTGGGAGCAGGTCCAGATCATTATATCCGAATGCAGATTCTCAAGAGGAAGCCATAGCAGAACAACTGCTGCTGTAAACCTGCAAAGACGTGAATATCAATCCCTGCACATGGAACCTTTACTATTTTGAGATCGATCTTGATTAACAAATTGCAAATAAAATCATCCTAAATTATCGTGCTTTCATCTTGCCCTGTGTAACAGCTGAAAATCCAGAAGGTATCTTCAATCACTACCAACTTGTGAGAAAAGAAGATAAAAGGTTCTGAACAATATCAGGATCTTGATGTGGCTTCACATAGTTCTTTATTGTGATATAGATACTGAGACTAAAGGCAGTCAGAACAGAAAACACAGTTGTGATAGTCAGGAACCAAGTCCCCAGTCATGCTGTTGAAGCTGCCTCCTTGGGATCATCCAAAAATAGGGATTCTTACATCATTGGGTTACTGTAGTGAACAAACCAGCATGATGGTTGACTGCCCTCCTGTTGTTTTCTAAACTTTTTTATATTGCTTTGAATGCATTTTGGGCTTATGGTAGAGTAAGCACTCAGAACCAGATCCAAGGAGGAGAGGTAGGCTTTGTCAGCTCATGACAAGTAATGTGTGATGTTTAGGATTTTAGCCACTGGGAGGAAAGCAAGAGCTGCAAATACATGCATGACCATGGGGCTGATTGTCAAGGGCCTTTGTGATGCAGCTGGCAGACTCCTCCAGAGGAAGCGAATGCATATCCCTTTCGTGGTGCATGGCAGGGACAAATTAAAGGAAAAACCTGAATGAATGAGTGGAGGAACATAACAAATGCAGATGACTTCAAACAGGTGTACTGCATGATACAATTAAGCAATTAACATACTATCATGCTCTATGGCATGTATACAAATGCTGAGCAGGCCCAGTTGACCTCGATTTTGGATCAAGATGGCAGTGCATAAACCCCTCATTACAAAGACAAATGCCCATGGGAGAGTTCAGTGGTGCAAAAATATTAGGCTCTGGTCTACAGAGATGTGGAGAAAAGTGATATGGTCAGATGAGTCATCCTTCATCATATTCTCGACAAGTGGGCAAGTGCATGTGTGGCGACACCAAGAAAATGGTACAGGCCTGACTGCTTGACCCCTACAGTGGGGGGGTCCAGGGCTCTGTTACACTGTGGGGGGCATTTTCCCGTCATGGTTTGGGTCCACTTGTCCCTTTAGAGGGAAGGGTCACTGCAAATCATGACCAAGTTGTTCTGAGTGATCACCTTTATCCTATCGTGAAACATTTCTATCCTGATGGGAGTGGTCTCTTCCAGGTTGACAATGCCCCCATCCACAGGGCACGAGGGCTCACTGAATGGTTTGATAAGTATGAAAATGATGTGAATCATATGCTATGGCCTTCGCAGTCACCAGATCTCAACCCAATTGGACACCTATGGGAGATTTTGGAGCGACGTGTTAGAGAGCGCTCTCCACCACCATCATCAAAACACCAAATGAGGGAATATCTTTTGGAAGAATGGTGTTCATCCCTCCAGTAGAGTCCAGAGACTCGTAGAATCTGTGCCAAGAGCATTGAAGCTGTTCTGGCAGCTCGTGGTGCCCAAAACCTTACTTAGACACATTATGTTGGTATTTCCTTTAATTTGTCATCCGTCTGTATATATATATACACTCACCTAAAGGATTATTAGGAACACCTGTTCAATTTCTCATTAATGCAATTATCTAACCAACCAATCACATGGCAGTTGCTTCAATGCATTTAGGGGTGTGGTCCTGGTCAAGACAATCTCCTGAACTCCAAACTGAATGTCTGAATGGGAAAGAAAGGTGATTTAAGCAATTTTGAGCGTGGCATGGTTGTTGGTGCCAGACGGGCCGGTCTGAGTATTTCACAATCTGCTCAGTTACTGGGATTTTCACGCACAACCATTTCTAGGGTTTACAAAGAATGGTGTGAAAAGGGAAAAACATCCAGTATGCGGCAGTCCTGTGGGCGAAAATGCCTTGTTGATGCTAGAGGTCAGAGGAGAATGGGCCGACTGATTCAAGCTGATAGAAGAGCAACTTTGACTGAAATAACCACTCGTTACAACCGAGGTATGCAGCAAAGCATTTGTGAAGCCACAACACGTACAACCTTGAGGCGGATGGGCTACAACAGCAGAAGACCCCACCGGGTACCACTCATCTCCACTACAAATAGGAAAAAGAGGCTACAATTTGCACAAGCTCACCAAAATTGGACAGTTGAAGACTGGAAAAATGTTGCCTGGTCTGATGAGTCTCGATTTCTGTTGAGACATTCAGATGGTAGATTCAAAATTTGGCGTGAACAGAATGAGAACATGGATCCATCATGCCTTGTTACCACTGTGCAGGCTGCTGGTGGTGGTGTAATGGTGTGGGGGATGTTTTCTTGGCACACTTTAGGCCCCTTAGTGCCAATTGGGCATCGTTTAAATGCCACGGCCTACCTGAGCATTGTTTCTGACCATGTCCATCCCTTTATGACCACCATGTACCCATCCTCTGATGGCTACTTCCAGCAGGATAATGCACCATGTCACAAAGGTCGAATCATTTCAAATTGGTTTCTTGAACATGACAATGAGTTCACTGTACTAAACTGGCCAGATCTCAACCCAATCAATATGGGCCAACATTTCTAAAGAATGCTTTCAGCACCTTGTTGAATCAATGCCACGTAGAATTAAGGCAGTTCTGAAGGCGAAAGGGGGTCAAACACAGTATTAGTATGGTGTTCCTAATAATCCTTTAGGTGAGTGTATATATATATATATATATATATATATATATATATATATATATAGTACTTTTTCAGCCATTGACAGGTCAGACATAATTGAGGCATCTTGATACTGCAATGACAGATACTGCTTCTGATTCTACTACAACAACTACTGTGTCTACTAACACTAGAACTACTACTTATAATGAAGCAGACTTTTTACTTGGTTAGCGTATTAAACTACCAGAGGCAATCCTCCAAACTCCATAATGAATAGCTCTGCTCCTAAACACATCCCCTACACCACAATAATAGCTGCTTATCTCTGCTGTGGGGTATTGCATAACACCCATAGGATTTTCTTGCATGTTTTCTGTGTATAATCTTTCAAGGAAGAAAAAAAAAAGCTTTTGGTAGGTATGTTTAAACAGCACAGGAGGTGGTTAAAAGTCTCATATTCAGGAAAGGCCTCTCCATCACCTCCAGGGATGTATATATCATTGAGGTATGCAAGAGCGAGAGAAATGCAGAAAGAAAATTTGTTTCACTTTTGCCAACTATGCTTTTAGATCAATCATTCAAAAACATATTCTGTGCTTTTTACCATTGAAAATAACTTTTTTTTCTTCTACTCACACTCACACACGTGTTTATTTTAGTTTGATGCTCAGATCAATATTTTTTTCTCTCTCTTTGTAAAGGCCCTTCAAATCGAAAGTTTTCCTAATTACACATTCTCCCTGAGACTTTCTCTATTACCCGTCACTTTATTATAATCACATTCTGAGGCACGTAATAAATAAATAAATAAATACATAAATAAAGTAAAATTGCCATCAGGGTCTCAATTTAAAATCTCTACTCAATGCCTGTTGGCATTTTACTTCAAGGTTCAACTCATGGGGCCTGCTGTGTACTCCCTCAGTATTGCCAGTGTCTATTTCATCTGCTTGTATTTCATGACAGTTCAGGTTTAGCTACCAGACCACACTTCTCTTTGTCCTTGAAATGTCTTCATTACTCTTTTCTACAGCAGATAATCCTGTGATGCTTCTTGCTGCACCAACAGCATTATTTTTAACCCTTTTATCACCTGCTGTGCGATATTCTTCAGCTTCATGCTGTAATCAAAAATTAAAGTGGCATATTGTAGTTGCTGCGGATTTAGAGAGGTTCAAGGAGCTACTTTTTAACTTTGTATACAAGCATATCCTGAGAAGAGTATTACCAGTAAATATTATGAATGGTGTATGTGTCTAGCACACAAGTGAATAATGCCAAGTAACCTCACTTCAAACTAATGAGTGAGGGAAATTCCTAAAAGTCTTATTGTTTTTCCCCCACCACATTTTAGTGTAGGAGTAGTCAACAGAAATGTACAGCAAGGCACTAAACAATTAAACAAGAAAATACATTCATACATAAAATATACAAAGACTACAGTATTCACCCCTCTTGTACAAGCTATGCAAATGAACTATGCAAAATAAAACCTGCAGGGTTGTGAGGGATCAAGGTTAGCTTGGGCAGGTGGCTGGCCTGGGCTTGTTCTAATCCCTCTAGTAGTCTGGAATAGTGGATGTTTAGATGGAAATAATTTTCTGGGAGTAGATGTGAAACGTGCTGGTGACACTTTAGTGTAATATGATGATGCAACAATAAGTAATAAAGAATAGAGAGTCCACAAAAATAACAATACTTTCTCAGCAATACAAATTGCTCATGAATCTTAACCAATAGGAGGAGCTAACACTTCCAACCTCCAGCAGGGGCAGGCAGCCCTGGTCCTGGAGTGCCACAATCCTGAAGGTTTGCGCCTCTCAATCATCAATTACTCGATACCTGGAACAAATGGTAATGGTGACCAATTAAGCCAAGCACTAAATCAATCAACCCATGAATCAATTAATCAATCAATTAGTTGATTTGGTGCTGGGCTTAATTGGTCACAATTACCATTTGTTCCAGGTATTGAGTAATTTATTAAGGGTTGTGGGGAGGTCAAATCCAGAAGTGTCTGTGGCACTCCAGGACCAGGGTTGCCTACTAGAGTAACCAGAAACCAGAAACAGCCTTCCTCCTAGACCAGTGGTTCTCAACCCTGGTCCTGAAGGCCCCCTACCCTGCTGGTTTTTGTTCCAACCAAGCTCTCAATTCATTAATTGAACCCTTAATTGAAGTAATTTGCTTGTCTATGACTTTTGAAATTGTGTAACTGATCAAAAGTTGGTTCCTTAATAAGATGTAATCATGTAATTTTATACTTAAGTTTAGACCAGTGGTATTTAACTGTATATTGCTTTGTTAGTTCAATTAAGGATTCAATTAAGCAATTAAGACCTCGGTTGGAACAAAAACAAAACAGGGCAGGGGGTACTCCAGGACCGGTTTGAAAACCACTGGTCTAGACCAAGGGTCATAATACCCAGCCTCCCCTATCAGGGAAAGACCAAGTAAAGAGAAAAGAGGAGGGTAAGATGATACAATGTAAATAGGAAGTTCTAAACGTCATTTTGTGTATATAAATAACAATTATATAAATACCATGACCACTCCACCATCACTGTACAGCAACTTGTATTTGTTTTTACATATAAGGTTTGGGGACATTTCCCCCTTTCACATTAAATAGTGCAGTCACAATTGCAAATACCTTTCATATTTCCATGACATGCATAGATTCAATAATAGTGATATTATTGGTAAAGTGTCCATAAAATATAGATCTAGTATTTTTTTTTCAGTATGATCACAAGCCCTGTAAAACAAATGACAGTTTTGTTCTAATTAGGTCTGGATTCCTCCTTAAATTATATCAACAGTTACTTCTGTCAACCAACTACACGACAGCTGGTCTGAGAGCTGCAGGTACAGCAGTGTCAAGACATGCCTGGGAAATGCTCCCCCTGGTGGAAATGATAGGAACTGTGTGAGTGAAACTTAATAAGTAATCAGGGGCAAATAGGGAGTTTTTGCATTCAATCAGAAGTGAGATGTCTGGGAGAGGTTGGCTGCGATATTACAGGTACAGTTTGAGCAGGTGTGATTGCACAGATGCCCAAACGTGGTCAGAGACTGTGCAGCCCTGCCCTCTCAGGCAGTGAGTGTAATTGAAATGTTGCTGTGTGCTTGTATACTCCTGGACAAACATGTTATAGGCCTGTCCATGTGACAGCAATGTTAGCATTCAGCCTCACCTCTTTGCCACATATCATTGAGGTGCACCATGACAGAAACTTCACAGGTACACACAGCCATTGGGTCTCTTCAGGACCAGGATGGGGGAACTTGGGATCGAGGGTCAACACAATACATAAATAATGCACAGCAGTCCAGTTACTCTCCTTGTGCTGCATTTAGGTGTGCTTGCAGACTGGGAACACATGGAAGATATTGATCAATTAAGCAATTAAGGGAACTCTGGTCATTGAGTACTGAAAACTTATTTTAACAAATCACCTTCTTCTTGGTCACAATTCAATGGTTCCAGGTATTAAGAAGTTGATGATTAAAGGTTACCTGTAAAACCTGTTGGTTAGGAGCTCTGCAGAACTGGGTCTGGGCAGCACTGCTGTAGAAGAACAGAACAGAAGCTTTGGCTTTATATAGGCTAGCTGCACTGTATTTCCTCAGGGATGGGAAGTGAAACACACATATATACAATCACAAAACAAAAGCTAGAGGAATTTTGCATTTTTTCAATACTTATTTAATTTATGTATGTATTTATTTATGTTTGATTTGGACAAATAAACACAGAAATGTAGTTATCTCTAGAGGGGAATACTAAGCCCCTGTCTAAAATTTGATCATGATTTTGTTTGTTTCCAACTGTCACTGCAATAGTTAGATGACAATTTCATTTTGGTTAGTGTGTTACAGGCTGAATTTTCTTGTGTAGACAGCTGAAGATGCGAAGGAGCTGGTTCTTAATGTAGCGCACAGTGTGGCCTTATCATCTTGTTTTTTCGTTTAACCATTTTAAGAAAGTTGAGACCAGAACAATTTATTTAGCCAGGGTTACCAATTACAATAAATAAAACAAAATGCACACAAACACATCACAAGACGGTATCAGCGTGGGCTTGCTTGTTGGCGCTACTGTCCCTAGACCGGTTTCTTAATCTATTTCATGTAACATCAAATTATCTGTATAATGAGGTAGTTGTTAAACCTGGGCGGTCGAGAAGACACTTAGTAGGCACAGGGAAACGCACAGTACCTCCATAAACATGCGTAGCTGCACTGATCTAAGCTAGACGTACCTGTTTGAAAAACGTAATAACACTAGCTTACAGACCCGGTTCTTAAACCCCCTCCCCCAACTGTTGTTTTGCTGATAGACAGCTTTTATTCGACAAACACAGAGATGCACTACCTCCCACGACACAAGGGCTGGATGGACTGGTATACAACCAAGCTAACCATCATAACTGCTAGGTGAGTCTCTCTCATTCAATTGTCAGGGGAAGGACAGGACTATCAGTTCGCTGTGAGGTCACAGTGCAGCTCTGCAGTTGTTGGCACTTGTCGTTATCTGATCGTGTGTACGAGGATCGACTGTGATGTATGCAGTGCTAATGAATGTACCGTTCATTATAGTTTATCTGTAAACAAGACCACACTGACGTGGGAAACACAATTCCGATTCGAGTAAAGAATGTAGTCGACTAAACTAAGGTGGCGGCTTAAGCAACATCAGGGAACTAGACCCCAGACTGCAGTGTCAGTAATACCTTTACAACACAAGGTGAACTGAAGCAGGAGAGCATGTAGGTCTCAATGTCATCAACATTTCAGCTGCAAAGATCCTGTCCTCCTAGCATAATCTCACATTACTCCTTAACACAAGGGAGTTTATGTTGCCAAGCAAAAATGACTGCTGTAGGTGATTTTCAAATGCCTGTAAACCCTGCCATTGTGTTCACACTAGAGTGAGACTTTGCTCAAAGTGACAGCCACTCGTCACTCGTCTGAGGCGAGGCGGTGAGTGTCATTAACCAAACTGCATTCATTAGAGGGGATGCATGTGTTCACCTATACATAATTAGGTCAGTACATTATTGGGGACTCCTATGGTTTCTGAACGTTTATTTTGCACCAGAGTCTGAACAGGACCAGGCAGTGTGAGAGGTCACAATCCCAATACTGCGCCAGATAAAAAACAATATAGATGTAATGACTGTCAGTTCACATGTGTACAGATTTCACTGCTTTGAAAATCATGCCGGGCGAAAGATATACATATGGACTGTGGTATTATATGTTTAAATTGTGAGATTTTCTAGAAGGCTGAGCAGCAAATACCTGAGGGCTGCAATGCCATTATTCAGTATTTAATATCGTTAAGAGGCATGTGACATATTGGCCTGCCGTCAGCTTCAATTTCCTTGATAATTTGTGTTGTTTGTGATGCACGCATGCTTTCACTCCCCCCCCTTTCATTCCAAACCTCCTTCAGAGAGCAGCCTCTGGATTTTTTCCTAAGGAGGTCTGAATTATTAAAATAAATGAAAGCTGCTTTTAAAAATGTTTTTTTTTTTTTTTTCGTGCTCAATGGTATATAGTCACCTTGTCCTTGTACAGACCAAAAATTCAGGGTCAGGGTTTTGTTTTTTTCCCTTGGAAAAAAGGGATTAAAAAAATATAATGTGGAAGCTGTGTTAATGCAATGTTTAATTACTAATGACTGAACTCCACAACTCACACACTGTTGTGTATGGTATAGAGCATTGATCAGCAGTCCTGAAGCCCCCACAATACCTGTTTCCACTATTGTTAATGAATATACACAACCACACTTGTAATTTTTTTTTACATTTTGTTTTTAAATCTTTTTCACTGATGACAGTAACTAGCACAGATCAGGTGTGGTATATATCAGTAAACAAAGGGGAAAGATTGGTCTGTTTGTTAAGTTTTTAAACACATATTGTGCCTTGGCAACAGATAACTGAGTTGCTAAGTCAAAAGTCTGACTTTCATTAGCAATTACAGGATTTTCTCCCTGCCATCCTTGTCTGTTTCAAGGTGGAGAGAGTTCTCCTTTCCCCCTGATATTATCATTCAAAATCAATGGGAAATGCAGAGCTGAATGAATATGCCTGGAAGTTAAACTAAATGTCTGTGGGGCCTTTCTACAGAGCACAGATGAAATGCAACAGGATAAGGATGAGGATGATTTGATCAAAAAGGCTTTGTATTGCATAATTTTGCAAGTAAATGAATTAAACAAACTGTCCAACATTAAATGTAAAGGCATGCGCTTTGCCACCCTGCATGAATTTTTGAGAGGACTCCCCTTTGAGAACAAGCGCTCACCTCCACAGACTATTACTGGGATTGTTAAGCTTTAATAAGTGTTGTCTCCACAAAGTCATTCCTCCTACACTTTGAAAGTAAAGAGCTGCGGATGAAGTTAAATTTGTATACGTATTTCAGCTGAAATTTCAAATGTACTGTTATTAAAACATTTTTCAGATTGTGCTATTGCATAGATTATTATGTAATTTAACAACAATTTCACTCAGCAGAGAAATAACAGAAATAATCACATATTATTGTAACTGCGTCTTACTGCAACGTGCCCCCCCTCCCCAACCTGGATATTAACAACATCTCAGAGCAGTAGTTTCCTTGGGACACTGGCTGGCGTTTAGATTGCATTGTTTTGAATGAGATTATAATTTTTCATACACAAGCACAAACTAAGAAGGGAAAAGACAACAAGACAAAGAAACAATGACAACACAATAACAGCAGGATGACAAGAAGAGATAGGGCAGGAGAAAAACTGAAAGAAATGTGGAAGAAGGGAATGGTGAGAAAAAAGCAATCACCTTTTGCAAGAGAGAGAGAGGGAGAAAAAGAGGGAGCATGCAACTGAAAGGAGGAATACAGTTGCTCTCAAAAGTATTCACCCCCTTGGACTTTTCCACATTTCATTGTGTCACAACATGAAATCAGAATGGATTTAAATCAGGAGTTTTGCCACTGATCAACACAGAAAATGTCCATAATGTCAAAGTGAAAAATATAATCTGCAAATTGTGCTAAATTAATTACAAATACAAAACAGAAAATAATAATACTTGTGTTGGACTAAAGAGGAGACTGCACTACCAATCTTGCAAACGAGTTGCCTTTTTTCAAGAGGCAGAGGATTGGGTCACTGTTGTTGTCCCACCCTTGTCTTCCTGTTGAGAAAGAAACCACACGGTCAGTGTGAAGACGGGGATAGGGACTATATGTGTCTATATGAGTCCTATATGAGTCCTGCTGTATCTTTCTGAAGCTGCAGCCTTGCCCAGGAGTAGACAATTGGTGACAAAAACAGCAGTTCTTGAACACAATGATCCAGATGCCTGATGCGTTATTCACAGAAGCGCATTCCTGGTCTCCTTGGGTAAGAGTTTCTGCTAAGAAATACATCATAATTATAATGATATTATTATTATTATTATTATTATTATTATTATTATTATTATTATTATTATTATTATTATTATTATTATAAGATCCCATTAAGCTTGAAGAAAAATATTGTATAGTCAGCATTGCTATTACTATTGTTATGATTATTATTACTATTGTTATGATTATGATGATGATGATTATTATTATTATTATTACTACTGTTATAATGATTATTATAACTTGATCATATCATGACAGGTGCACTTGTGAACACTTTTCATGAAAACAGGTAAATGTAACTATCTGTTGTGCTGGCACACTCTGATCAAATCCAGCACACAGAGCATGATGGCATCAGCAGGGCACGGCATGGCTGTGAATATATCTGTGCAGCAGCCCATTGCTGAAGAAGTATGATTGGCAATACATTTCTCCACAGTCAGTTTGTATTTGCACCTTCTAATAAACTGGAACCAAAGACTAGGCTTTACAGGCACCTAGACACTTCTAACATTACTTCAACAAGCTTGGGTGCACAGTGGCATAGCCTGGGAGGGGGGTACCGCCATCCCTGATCGGTAACATTTGCAATGCAGTCCGAAAAATATACCCTCCATTCTGAAAATTAGGTTTCGTTGTACAATTTTTTTTTTATAATACAGAATAAAAAGGTCAGTCCCCGAGTCACCCAAACACCCTCCTAGCCAAAGTACCCGAGTGAGAATCTTCCTCAATGTTATTCTCCCTGTCCCATGTCTGGGTCAAATCACACACACTAACACCCCCACCCATCAGAAAATCTCACTCCCTGCTACCCTGGAATCAATACATTTAATACTAGGAATTTATCCGACCCTTGCCCATCCTCCGCTTAGATAAACCTCACATTACATAACTCACCGTAAACATCTGCATGGAACGCCAAGGAAGTCCTGTCTGACTTCAAACCGGCCCAACCCTGGCAGTCCTCGACTAAACGGAAGCCGCTTTGTGGGGAAGCTTGGTCCCATTCCCCTATTATCAAACATTTGGATGTCTGGACTGCAGGAATCAACCCACATTCGTAAGCAGAGGCATTCACGTGTCAAGCTACCCTCACATCTTGAAACAGTATAAAAAAGAGGCAGCTTTAATATTTGCATGAAGACAGCAGCATTCCCTTAGATGTCTTCTTATTTAAACTGAGAAAACAGACTCTCTTGCAGATGATCAATTAAAGTGGGAAGCATGGAGTCCTTTAGAAGGTTTGTGTCAGGATGAGTAATTAAATCTGTCAGTTTCACAGACACAACATAACACTGACTGCACCAACTACAGACGACTCTAGATTGCTGCAAATGTTTCTTAAATATTCATAACAAAGTTTAAATGCCTGCATTAAAATAAAGTAGGCAGAAACAGACTACAAACAGTCAAAACAAGGATTTCAGCTTCTCCTGGAATACATTCATGTCAAAGCAATAACAGTGTAAACTGTTAAAGACACACCAAAGCAGCAGTGAACATTTCAGAAATAATAAAGTCTACCTAAAACATATTGACAAAAACAGAAAAGATAACCGCTCCATAAAACAAAACAAAACCCTCAAAGAAGACAGACGTTTCTCCTAATAAACATGTTTAATGTCAACAGCGTATCATTCCCGAGTCAGTCAAAGTTGTTCCACAGTCATTTCAGATTTATGTTGACAAGCAGAAAGAAATGTGGGGGAAAAAAAAAAACATTGAAAAAAACTAAGAACAGAACCATTTTTTTTTTATAAATCTGCCTCATGATTCCAGAATTGAATTCAAGAGAAACAATTGTCTACAGGTCAATCAATCACTCACTCAGAAACCTAAACAATCATAATGCTGCACTCGACCATCTTACCATCCCTCATGCATACTGGAGGCTTCATAATTAATCTTCGCAGGAGATGTAGGTGTTCTGGGAGATTGTACAGTGAATTGTAGCGTGACAGCAAGTCAATGCAAAACATGATGCCTATGGGAACGAAGCGGAAACAATTGCTGCATAATCTTTGTGTTCTTTCCCCCTGCCAAAAAGCACCTTTATTTCATGTTAATAGTTTTACCCTAAGGCTGTTCACTAATAGTGCAGTAATAAGAGTAGCATAAAATACTAAATGATAGAAATGTGGTTATAACACTTTGAGTAATTTACCCTCCCAACAATTTAAGAAGGACACTAAGCTGTTCAGCTGAATGACTACAGTTGTGCTTATCCAGCAGGTTTTGTAGGTGAATTGATCTGGTAGGGAATCCCACCCATATGCCCAAGCGAGAGCCCCACACACTCATAGAATAAAAGGGTTTTGACAATATGTTACAACACTGAAAAATTGATTAAGTTAAGCCACTTCAAATGCAGATGGGAACATGTTCTGGGCTTCGTAAAATTGTGAAACATTATTGTTGTTGTGGGGTTTCAGTCAATCCATATATACAAACAGGAAACAGGGAGGGACTGTTTGAGTGAAACACACAGGGGCCTATAGGCAGCTTTGATAGAAAAGTGATTTTCAATGAGGTATCCATGTAAACTGGCTCAACCCCTCCACCTTGGGGCAGTGCTTTCAACAGTACCTCTTTATTCGATGTTTACAAAGTCTCAACTCAACAGGCCAGACCAAGCTCATAGTGGTGTATTGTAAACCTTGAACACAGGAAAGTTGCCAGGGTTACTGAATAATTCACAGACATACAGGATTAACTCATTTTATATCAGTAAATGTATACATTCAGCACATATATCATTACATTTCCCCAATCTCCCACACCCTTTACCAGTAACATACTCATTAACTCTACAACTTCTCTCCTGTTCCTTCCCAAAAACAAAATCAGAGACAAGGTCAACTTTGATACACCACATCCTGGCTCCATGCCCTGGAAAACTACAGCAATACATGGTATAAAATAAATATGCTGAAATAGATAATTTCCCTTCATCCATGATAATCAAATTATTCAATTGAAATGTCTAGTCCCAAAAATAAACAAACAAAAAACAACAACTTGCTTTTAAAACATTCTGAAATGTCAGCAGAGCAGAATGCAATGCTGGCATTTACATCTCACTATTGCCCAGGTGGAAGGATTACAGAAGGAAAAGAAGTGCCCGTTACTATACAAGGAACAATGAGATAGACCCCATTCATGCGGCCAGTCAGATATCCTTACGAAAGCGGTTTAAATTCAGTGTTGCCCCCACAAAAAATAAGAAAATTAAAAAAGAGTCATAAACAAAAGGGCTTATATTTATTCTCGAAAGACAATGAGGGAATTATGTTGCCCAGTCCAAGTGCTTATTAAAACCCACCCCAATGTTTTTTTTTCTTTACTTTCTCACACCCGAGATTGACTTCTGCACGGCAACACTATGAAAAATGCACAATGTTGTGGTGCATACAAATTGTATGCTGACAGAATTAAGTATGTGTCAGCTAGGCCTCTGTCAATAAATGCTTTGTTTCCCAATTTTGGAATCACTAATTACCACGATAGCAGCATTGGAAAACAAAAATGCTTGAGAGAAGTCTTTCTTTCTTGGCAAATAAAAAACAAATGATGGAAAAAGTCCTTGGGCAAACAGACCCAAAACAAACATAAGAATATGAATTGTGGTGAATTTGT
The DNA here is from genome assembly GCF_036373705.1 of Amia ocellicauda. NCBI lineage: Eukaryota > Metazoa > Chordata > Actinopteri > Amiiformes > Amiidae > Amia > Amia ocellicauda. The sequence continues at coordinate 44,044,390 of NC_089851.1, read as the reverse complement.
TTTCTATAATGTAAATTTCAGAACAAAACCTCCAGGACAAGCGCAGGTACATTCAACAAGTTTCCTGGGAATGGAAATACAAACATAATGTGGAAGTGGAAGTAAGCCAGTGTGGTACTTACTGTAAGAAAAGCAGAAATGCACATGCAGTTGAAGACACATCAGGTTCTGAAAGTAAAATTGGACTGGCTAGCCTAGAAATCTACAGTGTAAATAGAGGTGACAAAAATGCAATTTGGCTTACACCAGGAATAAATAGAAGACTAGTGAAGATGGAGCTGGATATGGGCTCTGCAGTGTCAATCATGTCGCAACTTGAGTTGAAAAAGCACTTTAAGGACAGAAAGTTGCAGGAAACCACACTGTCACTGAAAACATACACTGGAGATGGAACTGGCAATCTGACAGATTTAAGTAAACATTTTCAACACAGAAGGAGCAAGGCTAGTTGTAAATGTATTATATTTGGAATTGCTGTTTTATGTAAATTGAATTTGGAATGTTTGATGCCTTAACTTAACTGTATTTTTGCACTTTGTTTTGCACTTATGTTGTAAGTCGCCCTGGATAAGGGCATCTGCCAAGAAATATAATTATTATTATTATTATTATTATTATTATTATTATTATTATTATTATTATTATTATTATTATTATTATAATAGGCCTAAAAAAGCCCGCCCTGTTCCATATGCTATTCGACCAAAAGTGAAAACGGGATTTATCAGACAAGAAGAGTACAAATGGTGCTCTGAGAGTCTGTAATGATTTTAAAGTCACAATTAACCCTGTATTATAAGCTGAACAGTATCCGTTGCCATCACATTGAGGGTATTTTTGCAAATCTGTCAGGAGGACAACATTTTAGAAAAGAGGACTTCACAACAATATCAATCAAGATCAAGGCTTTAAAAGGAGTTCCAGACACACAGCGCTCTTTAGATGAAATATTTTTCACTGGAGTGACAGATCTATCATCTAGAGAACCTTACAAAGGTATTACAGAGATTTGGACGTTACAGAGACGTGGACACTTAATCAACCAAGTGATTTTGTTATTTTTAATACATTTTTATACATGTCATGAATATTATTTTCATTTAGAATTTGTGGGGTAGAATGTGTACTGTATGTACAAAAAATATATACTTCAATGCATTTTAATTCCAGACTATAAGGCAACAATAGTTGAAAATTGTGAAAGAGGGTGTAAACTTTCTATAGGCACTGTACATCACTTATAAGTGCAGGTAGGCTCTCACTCAGTAAAGCCATTCCTTTTCCCCCATGCTGCAAACATAGGATCGATTGTACTGTTTAGTAATCTCACCAGCTTTTTTTCTTCCCTTCCACCCAATGCATGTTTTATTGATTCCAACACTGTCACCCCTGCTAACATAGAACGCGAAGCCATGGCAAATGTTAAAACAGTGTAGCTGTGTGAATGAATAAGAAATCTCTTATTCCCACATTGCAGATTAACTGACAGGCTATTCTCTTTCATTTAGGCGAAGCGAACATCAAAACAAGTCATTACCCTAATTTAAAGTCGGCGAAATACAAAACAAGACAGAAACAGCCTTTCAACACAGACAATTTTATTAGTGAAGTAGACATGATATACAATGTTCTCAACATAATGCAGTGCCCAAGGTACACTGTCCCTATGAAATGCAAATAAATGTTTATTTTATAGGCAAACCCATTTTGTGCAAGTAATTTATTCTTCTTTTGTTTCCAAGGTGCACAGCTGATTTATAATTACACTGTGGAAAATATATAGCTCATTCATGTCATTTCCTTATGCACTCAATAAAACAAACTGAATCAATTCAATAAAAATGAGTCACCCTGCACTATCACCATCAGCTAAGCTGTTGCTTTATTTTCCACCCACCAAGGTTATTAAAATAAAACCTCTTTTCATTATTATTATTATTATTATTATTATTATTATTATTATTATTATTATTATTATTATTATTATTATTATGGCATGATCTGTCACACTTCATTTGAACATTAAATTTGAATGAGAATATAAAGGAGAATTACTTTGAAGGAAAAAACACAACTGGGCCAATAATGCCTTTGTGTGGAGATTCAAATGCTATTTACCTGTTCAATTATCATGGTTTAAAAGCCTGTAAAATGCTGTGTTAGGGTATATTAGGATGATTATGTATTAATCTGGGGAATGTGCTCTCTTTTTTCTCAAACTCTAACAGTAATGCAGGCCTACTGGCAAGTGCATGTTCAGCCAGGTAATACTGTACATTATGCACTAATCTGCATCGGTTGAAGTGTTTCTTTGCAGAGCTGATGTGCAGTAACTCACGACAACATCCCTTCATCACAGAATTACTTACAGTGCTATAGCAGGCCTTTGTTTCAACCCATCTTCAAAAAAAGTAAAACAAAAGTATTTAATGAGCCCTTGAATTGTGGATTTTCAGTAAATAAGGCAGGAAAATATTTTAGTTTATTTAAGTTTTCAAACTATGAAAATACTCATGGGGTGGTTTTCACTAGGGGTTGGTGGTTTGGTTTCTAAAAATTAATTGGTGTCACTCGATAAACTCCAAAAATGACAAAATGTATCACGTACCCTATCCCCTTCCTGCACCTTGAAGAATATATATTTAGAGACTCGGTTATGTAACTCAGAATTTAAAGATCTATTTGTGACCACTATCTTGTCCTGCCAGGTTTGAAAATTATGCTGTTTCTGTAAATATTTATTGGCTTCCCTTATTAGCAAAATAACAGGAATGTAAAAAAGGCTGGAAACAAATAAACACAGAAAAGGCAGCAAGTTCCAGTCATAATTTAAAAAGAAATATCTGCTGTGGACCATGATCATTATCTTAATATGATTTTTGCAAAATACTAAAAAAGCAATGTTTTGCAAAATACTCAGTTGCTCAAAGTGCTCTTTTTCACTTTAGGCAAAATAATCTCAGTTTATGAACCTCGTTGCATTAACCTAAACCTACATTTCTAGTCGCAGGGTTTGTGTTCCTGGTAGATTAAAATAGATTCACTTACCCAGGCCTTTAAAATAAAATAAAACATCTAAGCCAGATAATTAAACAATATTGGACAATATTTTCTTATTTATCAAGTTAATTGACAATCTCTGTACCTCAATAGCAATGAATTGCTTAAAAGAAAACAAACTGACTAAGATTGTATTTATTGCACTGTAAAAACATGATCCTTTGTGAAGGACTTTTGGGGATTTTCCAAAAAGTTATTTACAGGAAATAACAATAGCATAGAAACAAAAAGATCACATTCAACATCACCATGAAAGAGTTTACACCATCTTTCTTTATACTATATATCTGTTATAGATTTTTTTGACAATTTCAGCTTCGTAATAAAGTGATGTTCATTTGAATTACCATAATTGCCTCTCTTTGTGTGTCTGAAAGCAGAGAGAGTTTGTATTTTCCAATGCACCTTAATGATGCTCAATCACAGCCAATATTGCTATAAAAGACTACAGAAAAAAAAAACAGGCTGACTTGTTTACAAAAAGACTTTATCCAGCACAGGGCAGACAACTGACACATCAATTTTGAGAAATGTAAAAACCTACACGCACATAGTAGAAATGGAGATTGTGGACAGCCAAATGGACAGTAACACACTTGGAGAAACAACCAATAGAAAGCATTTATGTGTTTATCTTGATTTGTCTTCACCTTTGTCTGAACAATGTGGGGAAGTAATAACCAGGCCAACAAAAAGCTTCGATATGGAGTGAAAAGTGAGTGAGAAGTGTTAAAATGATATGATGAGCTGATAAGATCCAATTTAAAATACTGTGTTCAATTTCAGTCACCATCTTACAAAAGAGTCATTACTGCCATGGAAAGAATTAAAACGAGAGTTCTACAGTAACTATGACTGCTTAAAGATGTATTTATGTATTTATTTTTTATTTTCCATCTTCAACAAAGACAATTCCAATGGGATTTGATTCAATTATTTACAAGTCAGCCCAAAGGACTACTTCAAGCTCAATGAAGAAGTGGGGACCCCATGTCACAAGTGTAAATTCAAAATGGGTGCGTTACGGACTGGAAATAGGAAACGTCTCCTGAGCCACAGAGTTTGCAACCAACCATGTACTTAAAGTGGCTCCTTGGATTCCTTCAGGAAAAAAAATAAAAATAAAATAAATTCCAGGAACAGCTAGACACCAAAGCAGCAGGGTGGGCCTCCTCTTGTTTACAACTGTTTGTATGTTGTTAAACTCATTAAAACTCATATTTGTGATTTATTTTGTTGATCTAAAGAAACAAACCAGAGAAACAGTGTATTTTCTTTCAAAGGACACGCATGGAGAAGTAAAACACAGACATATGGTCCCTCCTCACTAAAGGGCAATGAAGTGTAAAAACATACAAGATCAAAAATGAAATGTTTTTTCTTTTCTTTAAGACAATAGATTAACAATATTACATGTTATATTTGTTGCAGAAATACATTTGGGGGTTAAAATACATCATCAACACTATCATTTCAATAATCTTATCCTTAAGAAGAGGAAGACACTTGTTTGGTGATTAGATTAGACTAGACTCAGAAGAAGTTACTGACTCCAAACTTCCAATGATTGCCTCCTGGGAATGATACCACACAGACCCTTTGCAAAGAGCAGTGAATAAGCATTAAAAAAAAAAAAAAAAAAAAAACCTTTCCAGAAAACAATGCGCTCCAGGACACTACAGGTCATTTCATCCTAACACTAATAATACCATAGAAAGTGGCTAATGTCCTGGAAATGATAGGGCTCATTATGTCTGAGATTTGAATCAAATACATCTCAAGCTAGCCAAATAACTTTCAGCAATTATTTTATTTATTTATTACATTTTAAGGAGGCGAGATATTTTGGATTATTAGCTCTGAATTTGCACTAGCAAGCGATGCATGTATTGAGTGAGAAGCATAATCCAGTGGGCTGTCAAAACACCATCTGCACTGTGGCCATTTGAGGAACAGGCTAGTGACCTTCAGAAAGATTACTCCTTTCTTAACTGAGTACAAACCCTGGACCAGCAATCCCTGACATCCACATTATGATATTAAAGTCACAAACATGTCGGTTTCAAGGATCGCAGTGTAAGGAAAATCGTATTTAAGTGGCAGTGTTTGCTGCATGTGATGGATGATTTTTAAAAAGCTTTTATATTCCACTTTTTTCAGGCCAGCTGTTTCTTCTGGCCTCCATGGCTATTACTCACAGCAAGGACCTCACAAAACACGTCTGCCATAACAACGCTTGTGTCAAATGTTAGACAAATGTTTACAGAGACAAAAAGTTTATTTTTCTCTCCAAGCAACAAAATTGGGGCCAAAAAGAGGAGACAAGACTCAAAACCCTGTTGAAGTGAGCTCTGGAATCTCAGTGCCCTGTTATACAGTTATACAATTAGAGAGACACAATGTGGTACATTAAATAACAGGCTGCTGTGACACGGTACAGATCCACTGATGCTTTAGCAATAACATTAGGCACTCAGTCCAGTCAACACCTCAGTCCTTCATCCTTGAGAAGCTGTCATTCATACTCGGCTCAGCCTTGCACCAATACAGGCTTCTTCAGAGAGGCAGAATAGTACCGTGTGGTAGTAATAGACTCTTTAGCCTGATATTGTGGCTGAGGAAGGTGAACCATCATTAAGCTCTGTTTCACTCTTTAATGTGTGCCTGCCCTTGGAAACTGACATCAATTGAATCATATCTGCCAATAGAAACACAGATGAAGTACTGACATAGAATCTGCAAACCACTTGGTGACTTCACAGCTATGTTCAGAGCCCTTGATAATGGTATTCACACACAGAAAAGGAGTATACTGTCACTGTTAGGAGGCAAAGGCATGTGTACACGTGCGTGGGGGGAAACAGGAGACCCCAGCTAATCCTAAACCCTCACAAAATCCATCAAATGACCTCCGGACTACACCACTCCAATTTTTCATTTACAGTGAGGGAGGAGAACCTCACGACACCCCCTTTCCATTCTATTCAGACCCATTGCCTCTCAAATGACCACCATGGCCAGGACAGCAACATACAAATAAATAATTGCTTTACTGGTTTATACAAATCATCTCATTCAATTCAAAAACCCAATTTGCTAAGCTAATTAAAATTACCAATAATACTCAAGGCCCAACAAAATCTAACTCTAATACTAAACATACACATTAGCAAATCTAGTTTTGACCTAATAATTAAAATGTAGAAGCATGAAGCAGTGCATACAGAAGATAAAAATAAATGGTTTGTTCTGTCCATCATGCGTTCACAAGTCTTCCATTTCCGCCAAACCAGTAGTGTCAATATAAGGCGCTATCTACGAATCAAATAAATAAATATTCATCAACAAAACCCACCTTACAATATAAGACTCGTCACCTCCCATGACACACACAAGCCCACATTTCAGAAAATCTAAATTCATTGCAAACAGCACCGAAAGGGGAGCAAAGAAAGCTAACACTGTGCCCAGCTTAAAAACAAAATAACCACACTGTCATTTTGAACACCAGCACAATCTGTTTGAAACCCAACTCTTTTCATTTTAAATCTTCCCTGGTTTCCAATATTTCTGGGCTCCTTATTTTCTGGCAGTCATTCTTAGTCATTCAGGTTAAAATAGATATTCAAAGTGATTTATTTAACTTATTTAAAGTTTTACCACATGCAAGTTTTATCTTGGTTACATACAAATTAAAACTGGATAATTTACATCCACCAGCACGGTAGTAAGCTAAAAATGATCAGCTTAGACATTTTACAAATCAAGTACTTTGCGACACACTGCAAACAACATCTGCTTGAGACGCCAGCGCATTCAAAGTAAGGTAAATACATGTGTAATCAGCCACTTCTCAGTCATAGTGCAACACATTTGTATGCTAATGCAACCAGATTCCCTATGAATCTTTTTTTTTTACTGGACTGTCCTGTCCAGAATACAAACTTAAATGTATATTAAAACTCACTATCATTGTCTCAGTCTCCTGCAGTAGTGGCGTTGTCCTTCAGTGTGGAAAAATGACATTTGAGTCCACTTCCGACTTCCACTTCTCAACTTTGTGGCCCTATTTGACCCCTCCTGCAAGTTCCAAACTGGATGATTCTCTCATATGCCTGTTTTCCACCTGACTGACTCATGTCTGCTTTGAGTTGTTCCAACTGACTTGAAATTGCTTTACAAGAGAGGGTGACACGCTTCAACTTTTAAATAGTAGTGTGGAAAGTAGGCCAATTTCGTGCCTTTATGCAACAACAAACAGCATTGTTTAAAAAGACAGGGTTTTCAAAGCTTTTACTCACAGCGTGCTTCACAAAACAAAAGTAGGCCAGTTTTGTTCTGTCCTGATTTTCATTATCAACACCCCTCCTGTTTAACACTGTGTGGAAGTTTTAATATACTTATTGTGCCACCACAGTCAAAGTTTCTGGAAGACACACACAAATTACAAAGAATACCTATGAGAAACTTGAAATTCTGTGCTGTAACAGGCATACAAAAATATATATATATATATTTCAGACTATGTATTTACCGGTATGTACAGCTATGTATTGTTGGTTCTGTCTCGCCTCAACATCACAGTGTTCTTTGCAGAGTGGGCGAGTCGGCAGGCTGTGAAGTAGCACTTATAAATGTGGCTTCTACTGAATATGTATTCCTGAGCCTCACTGAGTGCTGCATTTCCAGAAGGCATCATAAATCAATCAACTTGGTTTTTATTAACAAAACAATGAATGCATTATATATGAACTCCTATCATTATTGATAGTGTGGGGAAAGTGTGTATTTGCGAAGCTCCGAAAACTGTCAGATATACTGCTCTCTGGTCTTCCCATTTCCTTCTTGAATGGCTCTTCATGGGAGGATTCAGTGTAAGCGACCCCTTGTTGATTGCCAGCATTTACAAGGGTTCTCAGTTCTGGACCATGAATTCCCATAGCCATGTGTGTCCAAGGTGGAGCCCCCAATCCGTTCTGGCTCCGTTCTCCACTGGACCAGTGTGGTACATGGTTGATTTCAAGATCCTATTACTGTCCCGCAGAGCCATTAATGATGTAGCTCCAGCCCATCTGAAGGATTTATGGATTTGTCCTCAATCCACCCCCTGTGCCTTGACAGTGGCAGTTCTGACCCCCCAGCATTCTGAGAAAACCAGGCTGCGTGCGCTAGGCTGCTGGGAGGTCTTCTGTTCCGCCCGCCTCTTACAGAACACACTGCCCACTTGGATAAGGCAGAACCACTTTGTAAGTGATTTTCCAACTTATATATAGATATAAACTAATGCTTTTTAAAATGTGTTTAGTCTTTGGAATGTCCCTCCTTCTGCTCTGTCTTTCATGTTTGCTTTCCAGTGCTTTTATTTATTTGTTAATTTGTTTGTTTATTTATTAATGTAAAGCCGTTTCTCTATGAAGAGTGCTTTAGAAATTAAATGCATAAGAATTACAATTATTATGGAAATTTTATGCAATCGAGGCGAGTGGGGGCCGCCCCTGTAGCTCCCGGCGACAAAGGCCTATGCATTGAGCCTTCACGATACAGCCCCCATTGTAGTCGATGGAACAACTACCACAGGTCCCCGCTAGTGGCATAAAAACGCTGCTTTATCCTGTGCTTTCGGGCCCCCAGAAGCTGCATTCACTAACTTCAGCCTTATTTCTCTCAGCTCCCAGGAGCCGCACACTGCATGTTTTAACCCTCCAGCTCTGCGCCTCCAGAAGCCCATATTGCTCTAGCCTTACTGGTCTCATTTTCGTGTATGTGTATATATTTATTTTAATAACCAAGACCACGCAACAACAGGGCCGTACAGAGACTCAAACGAGGGGGGGTTAGACTATAGTGCAGGGCTGTGGAGTATATCAATTATACTATAATTTTGCAAATTGAATATTCTGCACTGATTGACACACCAGACATTGTTTCCATGATAACAAGAGGTTGCGTCGTCCATGTGCGCGAGGACAGCGGCCTGGGTTTTGGGTCGGAACTGCCGAACAGCCTCGCGCTTTGATTGGGCCGAACTTGTCAGAGATGTGACGTCACACCCTGCTTATAGCCAGAGAGCGAGAGATGCAGACGAGTGCAGCTATTCCAATATTTAATGTAATCTATGGTATTTTAAAAATAACTTTGAGGTATTCTATCGGTCCGCAATATTGGCTACCATTTAAATTAGTACATAGCATATAATATATAATCGTTGCGATTGTGTCCCTTCCAGAGTCCGTTGTAAAGCTGCTGTTAATTCGTCCATACATCCCCCTCCACACCCCTGTCATGGAGAATTCGCCCCCCGCCCCACACTCACACTCTGTGATATATCCTCCCAACCCCCCACATCCTTAGCTTGACAACTCGGTTACACAAACAAACACTGTGGGACAATGATATGTAAAATATGCAAAGTAGGATAATAATAATACGTTTTCTCTTCAATAATCTAGCAATAGGGGTAATTATTTCCTTATGATTTTTTTTAATAATCATATTCAAATGCAAGACTATGCCATGTAGAACAATCACCATATATGTTATTATTATTATTATGATAATATGTGTATGTTTCTGTCTGAATTTGGTTCAAGAACTAAAGCTGCCTTAGATCACTGGAGCGACACAGCGCCGCAAGACCTATGGAGGAGAGAAAACAAGGCTTTATGGGGGCTGTAGTCTTTCAGACTCAATCTTCAAACAAATAAATTATATATATAAATAAATACACACACTCACAGTACTGTGCAAAAGTTTAAGGCAGGTGTGAAAAAATGCTGTAAAGTAAGAATGCTTTCAAAAATAGACATGTTAATAGACTATATTTATCAATTAACTAAATGCAAAGTGAGTGAACAGAAGAAAAATCTACATCAAATCCATATGTGGTGTGACCACCCTTTTCCTTCAAACCAGCTTCAATTCTTCTAGGTACACTTGCACACAGTCAGGGATTTTGTAGGCATGTAGTCAGGTGTATGATTAAACAATTATACTGTCACCACCTATGGGGTGCGTAAGGGCGACACGCTCACGACCATGCCACCGCTTTTGTTCAACGAGAGAGGACCTTGTTCACCCCGTCAGTTCTCTCCCCGGGCAGGTTCGACCGGACCCCAGAACAGCACCACACGGAAGGCAAGTTCACAAAAAGTAACAATTATATTTAGCTAGAACAGGGCATGAAGACTGTACTAGCACAGAACCTTAGAAATGTGGTATGTGTAATTCTAAAACACATTAAAATGCCTTTAAAAAAAAAAAAATGGGCACATAACACTAAAAACCCTACCCAGAATAACAAAGAAAAGAATAAGTACAATAAAACCCAATTTCCTAATATAAAATACAGAAAGCAACGTCAAGGTTTTACAGTCTCTTCTATTCACAATAGGTGACACCACACGGAAGAATCCCCTTCCTCTCGGAGGAAACAAGTCTCTTTGCGGCTGGGTTGGAACCCCATCGGCCAACTGGGACCCCAACAACTGCAGGTAGGAAAAAGTATTAGCAAGTCTCTAGTTGCACAAATTCAAATGTAATTAATTAATGGCTTTTCTTCTCTCTCGCAGTCACCCGTCTGCATCACAAGGACCGAAAAATAAATCACAGCAGGTAAGTCTCTAACCCCAGGACAGGGAACCCTCTCCACAAAGCAAAACGGCAGAGGAGATCACAACAAAGTCCACAACTCTTTTCTAATTATTCCCTTCTAAAGAAATACAACCGGGTACTTAATGCTCCGTAACCTGCGCTGTCATCTCCAGCAATCCAATGTCCGTCATTTCTAAAACTTCCTTTATAATCCGTGCTTGGAGAAATCTTCGCCGTTCACTGCTTTCCTAGTACTTACTCACTCTGCCGGTCGCTTCACTCCAGCACTGCGCCTTGGTTCCCCTCTCCGCCAGATGTCCTGCTCAGTAGAAAAATAGAGGCACAGGTAAAAGCGACCAATGAGAAAACATGCAGAGTTAGTCCGTGTGGGAATGTGATCCGGCAGCTTGCGCTTGGCAACAGAAGCGATTCATTAAATTAAACCAAAAATCACCCAAATAACAAATTAACCGTAGAAATAGAAACAATACGAAAGTAAAAAGAACATGCGCAAACAATAATTAAGTGAAAAAAATGATAATAAGTGATCAATTAATGCTAATGGCCAGTCACGCCCTGCCCGTGACAATACCAAACAGGTGCTAATGATCATCAATTCAATATGTAGGTTGAAACACAATCATTAACTGAAACAGAAACAGCTGTGTAGGAGGAATAAAACTGGGTGAGGAACAGCCAAACTCAGCTAACAAGGTGAGGTTGCTGGAGACAGTTTACTGTCAAAAGTCATACACCATGGCAAGACTGAGCACAGCAACAAGACACAAGGTAGTTATACTGCATCAGCAAGGTCTCTCCCAGGCAGACATTTCAAGGCAGACAGGGGTTTCCAGATGTGCTGTCCAAGCTCTTTTGAAGAAGCACAAAGAAACGGGCAACGTTGAGGACCTTAGACGCAGTGGAGAAAACTTACTGCAGCAGATGAAAGACGCATCATGCTTACTTCCCTTCGCAAATCGGAAGATGTCCGGCAGTGCCATCAGCTCAGAATTGGCTGAAAACAGTGGGACCCTGGTACTCCCATCTACTGTCCGGAGAAGTCTGTTCAGAAGTGGCCTTCATGGAAGACTTGTGGCCAAAAAGCCATACCTCTGACGTGGCAACAAGGCCAAGCGACTCAACTATGCACGAAAACACAGGAACTGGGGTGCAGAAAAATGGCAGCAGGTGCTCTGGACTGATAAGTCAGAATTTGAAATATCTGGCTGTAGCAGAAGGCAGTTTGTTTGCCGAAGGGCTGGAGAGCGGTACACGAATGAGTGTCTGCAGGCAACAGTGAAGCATGGTGGAGATTCCTTGCAAGTTTCGGGCTGCATTTCTGCAAATGGAGTTGGGGATTTGGTCAGAATTAATGGTCTCCTCAATGCTCAGAAGTACAGGCAGATACTTATACATCATGCAATACCATCAGGGAGGCATCTGATTGGCCCCAAATTTATTCTGCAGCATGACAACGACCCCAAACATACAGCGACAGTCATTAAGAACTATATTCAGCATAAAGAAGAACAACTGGAAGTGATGGTATGGACCCCACAGAGCCCTCATCTCAACATCGAGTCTGTCTGGGATTACATGGAGAGAGAAGCAACTGAGGCTGCCTAAATCCATAGAAGAACTGTGGTTAGTTCTCCAAGATGTTTGGGCCAACCTACCTACCGAGTTCCTTCAAAAATGGTTTGTAAGTGTACCTAGAAGAATTGATGCTGTTTTGAAGGCAAAGGGTGGTCACACCAAATATTGATTTGATGTAGGTTGTTCTTCTTCACTCACTTTGCATTTTGTTAATTGATAAATATAATCTTTTAACGTCTGTTTTTAAAGCATTCTTACTAATTTTTTTCACATCTGCATAAAACTTTTGTACAGTACTGTGTGTGTGTGTGTATATATATATACACTCACCTAAAGGATTATTAGGAACACCATACTAATACTGTGTTTGACCCCCTTTCGCCTTCAGAACTGCCTTAATTCTACGTGGCATTGAATCAACAAGGTGCTGAAAGCATTCTTTAGAAATGTTGGCCCATATTGATAGGATAGCATCTTGCAGTTGATGGAGATTTGTGGGATGCACATCCAGGGCACGAAGCTCCCATTCCACCACATCCCAAAGATGCTCTATTGGGTTGAGATCTGGTGACTGTGGGGGCCAGTTTAGTACAGTGAACTCATTGTCATGTTCAAGAAACCAATTTGAAATGATTCGACCTTTGTGACATGGTGCATTATCCTGCTGGAAGTAGCCATCAGAGGATGGGTACATGGTGGTCATAAAGGGATGGACATGGTCAGAAACAATGCTCAGGTAGGCCGTGGCATTTAAACGATGCCCAATTGGCATTAAGGGGCCTAAAGTGTGCCAAGAAAACATCCCCCACACCATTACACCACCACCACCAGCCTGCACAGTGGTAACAAGGCATGATGGATCCATGTTCTCATTCTGTTTACGCCAAATTCTGACTCTACCATCTGAATGTCTCAACAGAAATCGAGACTCATCAGACCAGGCAACATTTTTCCAGTCTTCAACTGTCCAATTTTGGTGAGCTTATGCAAATTGTAGCCTCTTTTTCCTATTTGTAGTGGAGATGAGTGGTACCCGGTGGGGTCTTCTGCTGTTGTAGCCCATCCGCCTCAAGGTTGTACGTGTTGTGGCTTCACAAATGCTTTGCTGCATAACTCGGTTGTAACAAGTGGTTATTTCAGTCAAAGTTGCTCTTGTATCAGCTTGAATCAGTCGGCCCATTCTCCTCTGACCTCTAGCATCAACAAGGCATTTTCGCCCACAGGACTGCCGCATACTGGATGTTTTTCCCTTTTCACACCATTCTTTGTAAACCCTAGAAATGGTTGTGCGTGAAAATCCCAGTAACTGAGCAGATTGTGAAATACTCAGACCGGCCCGTCTGGCACCAACAACCATGCCACGCTCAAAATTGCTTAAATCACCTTTCTTTCCCATTCAGACATTCAGTTTGGAGTTCAGGAGATTGTCTTGACCAGGACCACACCCCTAAATTAATTGAAGCAACTGCCATTTGATTGGTTGGTTAGATAATTGCATTCATGAGAAATTGAACAGGTGTTCCTAATAATCCTTTAGGTGAGTGAGTATATATCTATATAACTATGTATGAATCTATTTCACCTCACCCAATTATATAATGTGTGTATTAATGTAATGTTACTGATATAGGCTAGCAATATTGGTATAGCTGCATCTCTCGCTCTCAGGCTATAAACAGGGTATGACGTCACATATCTCTGACAGGTATGGCCCAATCAAAGCGCGAAGCTGTTTTGCGGTTCCAAAACCCAAAACCAGGCCGCTGTCCTCGACGCAATTTTTTGTTGTCATGGAAACAATGCTTGATGCGTCAATCAGTGCAGAATATTCGACTTGCAATATGGGCTTCTGGAGGCGCGGAGCCGGAGGGTTAAAACATGCAGTGTGCGGCCCCTGGGAGCTGAGAGAAATAAGGCTGAACCAGCTGTATTGTGGCTTCTGGAGGTGGTGCCTAGCGTCCATACAGAGCATATGAACCTGTCCTCATTCTATTATGTTGTCTTACATACACTACATATACATACATAAATAAATACACAAATGTATAAATAAAGGCTCCTTCAAGACATCACATGTTTAAAATGTAACCTATCCATTTGCCTCTCCATGAGATCAAATGGAAGGCGACAAATGCAGCGCTGTATACGGAACTGAGAGAATAAGGCTAAAGCAAGTGAATAGCGGCTTCTGGATGCGCGGAGCCCATGGGCTATAGCATGCCATGTGCGGCACCTGGAAGCTGCAAGATGTAAGGCTGAAGCGAGTGAATGCAGCTTCTGGGGAGCTGCAAAAGCACAGGATAAAGCAGCATTTTTATGCCACTAGCAGGGACCTGTGGTAGTTGTTCCATAGACTACAATGGGGGCTGTATCGTAGGGCTGGGGGATATATCGAGTATGTATAGCTACAGACCCGGAAACCATGGAATGTGGGAGGAGGGGGGGGATTTTATTTTTATTTTTTTGCAATCAATCGCATTGCAGGAAATCCTTGTCAATCTTTGTGGCCAATTACTTGCAGAAGACACTTATCAGTCATGTTTTGTATTCGGCCAATCGCCTTCCTCATTTATCAAAGTAAGGCGGGAGAAGGAATGAAGAGGAGAGAGCAAATATATCCCCTAATAACTTGTGTTGATGTTAGGAAATTGGTAGTTTTGAGGTCCTTAATCAGGAGATGCAACTGCTTATAAAGTTGCATGTTTATTTTTATGATTTTTATGATTTATGATCAATGTTACACTCGCTATATTAAGTTTTTATTTAAAGCAATGGAAGTGAATAAACAAAATAATAGTTATAAAATGTTAGAATTACACACTAAAACAGAAGCGAATGCGGATATATAAATATAAATAACCAAAAGAAACTTTAATGCACAAGCGCACACGTTCCACCCCAGTCTTGTCGCCGGGCTAAACTCGATCTGCAAGCACCACCCACCTCTGCTAATTTAGATGTATATAATTTGTATAAAATTAAAGAATTATACAGTTTGTTTGCATTTTAATAAATTGGAAAGCAACGTAAACAGGAAATGTACCTGATAGTAAATCATACTATATATATATATATATATATATATATATATATATATATCCAGTAACAACATAACACACGTAATAGTAATCACACACTTGTGCTGTAATGTGTTGCATTCTGCATATATTTACCATGACATCCTGCATGGGGTATTTGTTAGTTTTGCATATTTAATGATTAAAGAAATACTTGTTGTTTGAATGTCTTTGGTCTTATTGTGTAGCTTGATTGGAGAAAAACAAGAAATATCGAGATATATATCGTGTATCACCCAAACTTCTAAAAATATCGAGATATTATTTCTAAGTCATATCGCCCAGCCCTACTATATCGTGAAGGCTCAATGCATATGGCTTTGTTTCTGGGAGCTACAGGGGCGGCCCCCACTTGCCTCGATTGCATAACATTTTCTTCTACTATGCGTGTCGATGCATGTAGAATCGTGAGGAGCGGATGCATCAAGCCAAGCATAAAATTAAAGGGCTCTTCTTTACCTCCCAGTTTT
Organism: Amia ocellicauda; assembly: GCF_036373705.1. NCBI lineage: Eukaryota > Metazoa > Chordata > Actinopteri > Amiiformes > Amiidae > Amia > Amia ocellicauda. The sequence goes on along the minus strand of NC_089851.1, from coordinate 44,028,597 downwards.
TTTTAGTTTTTTTTTGTTAGTTTTTTTGACAAAATGAAGAGAGTGGAAAAAAAAGAACAGTTCCAAGAAGGACGTCTATCCAACCATTTGCTCATAAATGAACCCTTTGTTGCTCCATTGACCCTGTTGCTGAGGACCAAGTCAATAATTAAGGCCTGGTTTGAAAGTGGCGATGAGATTTGCAGTGAAGTAGGGCAGAATGGCAGTGTCTTGCTTTCCTACCTCTGACTAGGACCACATCTGACCACAGGATGCCAATGATAACCCCCTGCACTCAATGATCCTCTGCCGTCTTTTTCTCCAAGCACATTGATGTGGAGAAGTCTCCAGCTGGAAGTGCTCTGCTTCAGTCTAATACTCATGAAGGTCTGAGGGGAGAGAGATAATAACCCACCTTCCATCTTGTCGTTGTGCCTTTTAAACAAATGATGTCAAGGCAAACCGATTAGAGGAGCGCCACTGGCTCAGTGCGTGGTAAATCTCTCGGGCGCCGCCACTGCCGCCACAAAGACGAGAGACACAGTATGCACAGCATGCCTAAAGTAAATAGACACTCCATCACTTTGCATGGAAATCATCAGGGGAAGACAAAACCTGATCCACAGGGGTATTAAAGGAAGTGGATAAATTACCTACATATCATTTTACACATATATGGTCTTTACGTGCAGGGAGTGCTGAGACTGATGTGCTTCTTTTGTGATTAGCAGCGCCAGTAAAGAGATAACAAACCAGACAGAAGCACAATGTTGTCATATATAGCACAGCATAGCTCTGCCGCAGTGCAAACATTGCAGCTTCATTTAACTTATTCTGCAATTCCCAGTGTAACAAGGAAAGAATCCCATGAGGACTTGCAATGTGTCGTACTTGAAATCTCAATTCAGATTTTGGAATTCAGTATGAAAATGAAAATACTTCACGGTATTATATATAGACATATATTAAAAAATGTTTCTCAGAACTTTAATTTTTTAATGTAGCAGAATGTATGGCAACCAATGTATGATGAAAAGGTTGAAGCAGAAAATTTATATTTTGTTAAACTAAGTGTAGTGCTTAAAAATAACAGGCAAAGGAAACCAAGAGAGTAGGATATCTTAGCTCTCTCAACAGACAGACAGATAGATAGATAGATAGATAGATAGATAGAGATATACAACCCTAAAGACATCTGCAGACACTGTGCCACTATAGTAGAATAAACAAGTTTAATACAATTGATTTTCCCCACCTTTTAGACATGGTCAGCTGAGTGAAACAGGTTGCTATTTTTGTTAATTTTGTAGTAGAAGGAACCTGGGTTTATAACAGAATTCTCTCTAAATGACCTACACAAATTACAATAAACTGGACTGAAGAAAATGAATAGGACACAGAGCCAGCCGTATTGATTTTTTTTCTCGCATCTCACCATTAACAGCAGTGAGAACACTGTAAATCAGATGCATGAGTTATTTAATGAGCTGAAGTAGAACCTGGGCTCTTTTATTGGCTTTTCAAAATGTATGGCGCGCCTTTTTCTTCACACGGCCAGCCAGCCAGCACCTTTAACTTGCTCAGCTGTGCCATTAACAAGGCCGATAATTAAGTGCCACGTTTAGCACTCCTTAATGAGTGCAAGGGGAAAGCTTAAGAAAAGAAACCCTGGCCACCGACGATAGTGGGGGCATTTAATCCATAATACAACCATAGTGTGCATATGAGAACATTACACCGATCTGCGTTCCTGAATGGCTTGCCTGGCACAAGCTCTCACACTTAAGAACAAGTCTGACTGGAAGATGGGCATTGAGTTGATTTTTGCAGCAATTAAGTGGTACAGTATGTCTTTAAAAACAACAACAACAAAACTACTTCATTCCCTCAGAGTCCTTGCTCTGCTCAGCTTCCTTAAATAAATGAAAGAATTCAATTTGCATATTCTGCCTCATGTAACAAGATTCTACAAGCAATATATGGAATTGCTAGTTTGACTGCCAAGAATAGATGGCATTTCTATTTTTAATACTGAGGCGTTAGAAGATGCAATTGTATATTTAACCCACATTTCAGAGGAAACAAATTACAGAACATTATTTTGTTGGAATGTAAGATCATTCACTTGTTCTTCAAAGGCATGGCCTACACACAATTAATTTCACACTCAATATGTCTCATGCTTTTAAAACATGTCCTGTATCACTATAATAATGTCAGATTAAGACACAGAACTGTATGGCGATGCAACATTTGATGGTGCCTCACATTGACATTTCTCTACTTGGGTGCCATGGCCTGCGTTAGTGCCATCAGGCATGAGCAGGTGTGCCACAGAGATTTTCTAAATAATTAAATTATAATAAATAATCTACTTCTTTCTTTAATTGTGAAATTTGGCTAAAATATCTATATATTCAGTTAATAAAGATATGTCTAATAATTAGCATTACATGCAAATAATATTCATAATGTTTAATCTTAAATGTGATACTTTACAATGATGTCAAATGGAGAGACCTTATGCTACACCGTTGCTTTACATTGGCTCTGCCACAGTGCAAACATTGCAGCTTCACTGAAGTCCATTTCAATTATTCTGCAAGTTAGCTGGTAGTGAGCCAGGCTCACTTGGTTAAAATAAAGCAACGACAGAAATTCCCACAAGATCCACTTCTTCTCACGTACAAACCACATACCTAGGATAAACTATGTCACTGAATATTAGTGAAGAATTCAGGGAAGATTTTTCTACGCTGTGTAACAAGGAAAGAATCCCAGGAGGACTTGTAATGTGTCATACTTGAAATCTCTATTGAGATTTTGGAATTCACTATGAAAAGTATTAGTAGTTACAAATTAAAATACTTTCAGCATATTACATATACATATAATATTGAAAAATGTTTCTCAGCACTTTCACCTTTTTAACGTAGCAGAATGTATTGCAACCAACGTAAGGTGAAAAATAGGTGAAGCAGAAAATTAATATTTTCTTAAACAAAGTGTAGTTCAGCATTAGAGCTTACTAATAACAAGCAAAGGAAAGCAAGAGAATAGGATATTTTAGCTCTCTCAACAGATAGATACATAGATAGAGATATACAGCCCTAAAGACATCTGCAGACACTGTGCCACTATAGTACAATAAACAAGTTTAATACAATTGATTTTCTCCACCTTTTAGACATGGAAAATGAGCACACTGCTTTCTGTGCTCAACTGAATGAAACAGGTCGAAGGATTGGTAATTTTTTTTTGTAACTCTTGTAGTAGAAGGAACCTGGGTTTGAAATAAAATTCTCTCAAAATGACCCTACAGTAAACTGGCTTGAAGAAAATGAATAGGACATTCAGCCGTATTGATTTTGTTTTCCACAGTTCACCATTAGCAGCAATGAGAACACTGTAAATCAGATGCATGAGTTATTTAGTGAGCTGACCTTATGCTACACTGTTGTTTTACATTGGTAGGTTACTTGCACCTAATTAATACTTTGAATTTATGGGGCGCTTTGGAATTTTAGAAAGGACACAAATGAGAAAAATAAGTTCTTAAATAACTAAATCAATACATGATTCCTGTAAAAAAAAAAAAATACCACTCGGTACCCCAGGATCAGCTCAGGTGTCTCACTGAAAGTTGGTTTTGCTTTAACGTCTATAATGGGGTGGGTGGGCAGGCAGGCTTGGTGTGCAGCACAAAATGTTTACATTAAATAGGTGTGTCTTGGGCATGAAAAGGTTGGGAAACTCTGGCTTACACTATTGGAAAATACAGGGTTTTCAACTACATTAAGTCTGAGCTTGATTGTGGCCAATTAGATGCTGATTACAGAGCGCTCTTGAGTGGCTTAACAGCTATTGTGTTACCCAACATTAGTAAACCCAGGAGATGTTCAGCAAAATGTTATCCTTACCTTGCACACTTTCTTGAAGGTGCAGGTCTGGGTGTACATGTATGGGTATGGGCTTCCAGACGAGGTGGTTCGGGGACAATACATTATCAGAAAGGTGTAGTAAATACTCTGAAAATAAAATGAAAACACACAGGTGGTCTGACCGGCTGCACATCATTGTGCCCAAGCAAATTCAAGCTTTTCCAAGCAAATTCAAGCTTTTTCCAATCTGTCACAGTCCAATGAGGTTTGAAGGAATTGACAAGGCTCTGCACTTGTCTGTATAATGCATTACGCCTAATTGAATTTGTGCTAATGACCCTGTATGACTGTCATTCCATTTCATCATCTCACTGATGTTAACTTGGTATCCTGGGAGTAACTGTAGCAGAAGGATGGATAGGACATTATTTGCAATGTTTTTGCCAAAAAAACTATTTTTTCCCCCACCAGCTCATGCAAGAAAATATATATTTTTTTCTAACCAGGCAGTCAGTCTGTGATGGGGTTTCCAGCCTTTGCTCTTAATCTCTTTACTCATCTAGATCTTCATTGTTTTATTATTACTTAAAGTTATGTAGATTACATACAGAGCTGTGGCTCTTGCAAAGCTAGAATTGTGTTTTTGTAATATTATTCAAAGAAATTCTAAAAATGTTTAAATCTAAAGGTTAGGCATAATGAGGATCCTACAAGTACACTACTGTAGTTAACAATATCCTAGAAGTGCAGAATGTGCCCCACAGCTGGGATTGACCTGCTCTGGAGTTCACCCATGCTATTACTGACTTTAGCAGGGAGTTCCCAAGGTGTGTCCCCACACTTGGTCAGTTGTTGCCAGGCACGGGGTGGGTGGTTAATCCTCTGCTTTCTCCACACATCAGTGACTCGCTGGGGCTGCCTGGGAACCTGCAATCTCAGCTTCCACGCAGTTCCAGCTGCACTGTATTTTCCCACTGGGGTCATATGCATCTGGACTGTGGTCATGCTGAGCTTGCAGTGTGACAAACAGCGGATGACTTTGGCAGCACAATTCATAGGTGTGGATTGAGTTGACCAATGGGCGATTCCAGATTGGATGAAAAAGGGGGAAAGTCATTGGATATTGTAAACAGAAACTATAAATAGCAGGTGGCCTTATGCAGGGCTACATATAGCAACTTTTCAAAAGCATTACACAAAATACAAAATATGCCAAATACAACAAGATAAGCATACGTCCTAGTAGAAATGGCCTAAACCAAGTACAAGTGGTGTGTGCTGAGGGGCAGAGCAGGCATAATCAATATTACAAGAGCAGTTACAGCAAGATGAGAAGATGTAGAAGGTCTACAAGGTCCAGGTCAGAGACAGGAAACAGACATGAAAAGGTTTTACACTGTGTCAGTCAAAGAGCACTGCCTCACTTGATCTGGAAAAACAACTCAATCCATAATCACTAATCAAACACCAACCACTGAACGTCATTGAGTCGAACAGTGACAAAACAGGGTTGAAGAGGCACCCCTCCTGGGCTCGCCCTGCTCAGTCCTGGCTCTCCCAGTGTGCCCAACTGCCACATGCTTTAAATCATTAGTCTCAGTGAAGAATGGTGACATAATGGTATGCAGTCCTCTTAACCTGACATCTGTACAACCAGCTAAACATACTTAATGCACCTCCATAGCATTAAACCTTGCAGCGCTTCACACCAAAGCCCCAGCTGAACCAAACACTGTTCAGCTAAATATAATCTGGGACACAGCATGAATCTGCATTTACAGCACATTATTTTTGGGAGACTTTATGACCTATATTGCAACTGGCAACAGTGCTGATTTAGAACCTGCTGTGGCGGCAGGGTTTTTAATCTCCCACTGCATCAGTTTAACATCTCATCAGGAAAAACAGCACCATCTTTAGGACAATGTCACAATGCTGGAACAGTGGTTTGGAATGTCTCAGCCCATGGGTTGCGACCCGAAAGTGGGTTACAATAATGTATTAAAGGGTCATGAACAAACTTTAGAAATATAATATTTGACTTACTTATAAAAATAAATCTATTATATGATTGATGTGTATAGGTATAAATCTATATGCTGCTAGTGCTTTACAGCATGTCAACACTGCATACTAATAGAGTTTTTTTTAACATGCAGTTGCCAAGATACTGATTAGTCAATCAATCAAAATAACTAATAATGTTGCATTATAAACGTAAAAGGAGTTATAGGAAAGAATCAGTAATCTGTTGAACTACCAGAGTGTGCATATTAAAAAAATGACATTTTTAAACTGTCCTGTTGCTACTACAAGTACAAGTGAAAATAGGACTTCATCACAATCCGAGAGAAAAAAATAATCTTAGGTATGACCTTGCTTAATTGAAGATTGGATTTTCATTTAATCAGAATTGAAAGGGTGACCACAGGCCGCAGCATGTCATCTGTAGTGAACTTTTAAGAAATAAAAGCCTCAAACCTTGAAAGTTACGTTAGCATTTGCAGATGAAGCACATCGCCCATTAATTGCCTCTTTAGGAAAAATAAATTGAAAAAAAAAAAACACTTGGAATGTGTAGGTAATGTACAGAAGCAAGCATTGCGTGCCTCTTATCTTGTAGCACACCATATTGTGAAATGCCAAAAAGCTTGCACCATCCCTGAGGAATTACATTCTGCCATTGACGTCCTCTGAATTGTGTGGCAAAAAAATAAAGTAAAAACAACCCCTCTTTCCAATGATACAATACAGAGGAGAATCTCTCGGAAGATATCAAACTTCTAAGAACCACTGTTGTTCTGGTAAGCGACTATTTTGCTTTACAATCAGATGGATCTACAGACTAATCAAACCATGCTCTCTTACTGTTTTTTATGAGGGCTATATGGGAAGGTGATTTTACAGAACAGTACTTGTTTAGTGCTGATTTACCTACTTTTACTACTGCTGCTGAAATATTTTGAGAGCTGGATATTTTGGCGGTGCTTAGCTGATGGAAGTGTGTTGGTGTAACAACTGATAGAGTCACTCCAGTGTCTGTGAGAATACTTTCAAATGCACCTAATGCTACATGGAACCACTGTTTCCTTAACAGGGAGTCGTTGGCAGCTAAAGACAGGATACTTGAGCTTCACACATGTAGGAATTGTAAATCACATCATGTAAAATGTCAAGAATTCATGATGCTTTCAGGCTTTCTGTCAGGAAATGGGCAGTGAGCATGTACATCTGCCTCACTGAGATTCATTGGTTATTTTGTGGTAAAGTGTTGTCTCGTGTATATGAACTAAATAGTGATTTGGCAGCTTATATAGAAGAACACATTTCTCACCTGGCAGAACACTTCAGTAGTGACTCACGTTGCGTGTTGCATATTGTAGCGTAAGGTACACTTATAAATTTCAATTAAAGAAGTGAATTTATAGTATCACCTTATCACGAATCCTGGAATCTTGTAGAACTCAATTTCTGTAATAATTGGATGCAGACACCAATTCCAAAGATATAAATCTGTCAAATGTATTCAAAAACAGACTACATGTAGCACTACACTAATTATACAAAAGGGAAAAACTAATTAAAATTCAACTCTAGATCAACAAATCAAAGACAAATCACTTCCGTGACCAAATCAAAGACCATGGGATCGCATATGATATCACACAAATCGTTAAACAAAAAAGGTTTAAACACATTCACTACAATACCGGTTAGTAAGACAAAGGTGAGTCTCTCATTAGTATTGTTAGTCAGACATTAAATAACTACGCAGGTTAGTATTTAATGTCAGGTAACTTCTCGTTATATATATATCAGTCTCATTTTCGTTTAGGTGCCGAGAAAGATCCGATCATTACTTGTTACCACAATTTCCCTTAACTGATTATTATTCAATGATTAAGGATAGGCAGGGCCACCTATAATCTAATGTCTATTAACTTGTGTCAATTTCAGACTAAACAGTTAAACAGGAATGAGAAGATATTTCTCGGCATTGACAGATTTTATTTCTAAAATTATCAACAAAACAGTTTAATGCAACTATTGCAAATTTTTTATTCTAATGTTTTACTAGCATTTGTTTTTTTTCATGTATTTTTCATTAGGTTAGGGTTTTAGCTTCTTTTATCGCCCCTTTTAATTAAAGGCAATTTTAGCCAGGTTTTATTGATTGTCATTTTGCACACTGTCTTATAATTCATGCCCTGCTTTTATTTCTGCTTGTTGGAATAAATACAACTTACTTACCTGGGTCTGTTGTGGTGTTCTGAGGTCCTGGTCCAAACCTGCGTGCGGGGTGTGGTTGGTGACACGAGTTCCCTCCCTCGTTAAACAGGGTGACGTGGTCGATACAGTGCTCCGGCTAAATTGACAACCCTTAGCTGTGACACTTTTGGTGTGCTCAGATCCAAACGTCATGTGTGAGGAGGGTCTGGGGTGTTCCTTGACTTTATTAAATCGAGGTGGCATTGTCAGTCTCCCAGATTATATGCATCCCATAGTTTGGAACTATATTTGGCAGATATATTCGATTAACTGAATTATCTGATTCTTTACAGGGCAGAGGGCACTATCACTGTGAGCAAAATGAAGAAATAGCTACATTTGGAAAAAATATAAAAAACTTTCTGTGAGAAGCAACTTAAGGGTGAAGAATGGATATGGGATCCATTAGGAGTTGTGTTGGAAAACGGGAGTCTGCCTATGGAGGAAGAATCTAAGTTGGTGGATTTATCTTGCGATCACAGTCTAGAGAAAAATGATGCTGACATGACACTGATCCAGCAGCTTTGGTGCTTTTCCTGCTGTGAAAGTGATGTCTCTGCAATAACTAATTTAAAGAACAAAAGCAGGAGCAAACTGGATGTTGAGCATGACCTTCACATTGTGCTGACAACAATAAACCCAAAGTCTGACACATTTGTCAAGGAGAAATAAGCCCAGATTTCTCATTATTGGATTTTTAAGTAAATACCATATTTTTACACACAATAGTATTTGGCCATCTTGTGGTCAACATTTTGCATTTTTCAAAATTGCATGCTGAATGATACTAATATGGGACTGGGAGGCTGGTGTGATATGTTCATGTTGGTTTCTGAATTTGATACTGTCAAGCTGCTAACCTAACATTACATGTAGTGTGAAATACATATTTGGGGGCAAACTCATTGTGTATTTTCTACTTGAGCTATTTACTGGGTCAGGGATAAACATCAATATTTATGAATGGGTCATGGTCCAAAAAGATTGAGAACACCTTGTCTATTGCATACAGAAGAGTGACCCTTATTGGTCCACCAAACTGTAAAAGCAGCAGCAATCTGAAGCTCCTTTCCAATGTCACCCATCCACATATCAAGGTGGTGTTCCAACTGGTAAGAGTTAAATGTGTACGCCCTGACAAACAGGTCTGGTCGTTTACAGATTACTTAACCAAATAAATAAAATACGGTGGGTGCTGTGTTGTTTGCCACTTCTTAGACTGTAATACATTTGGCTTAAAGAGGCGTAACTGGAAAATGAATAAAAGATTCCATACAGAAAAATAATTAAAAGGTTCATACCTGTGAGAGATGTGCAATACTAAGGTTTTCCTTGAAATCTGTATTTTGATTAGATTTATTCACAGTACACTTTCTTCGTAAAGACTGTCTATGATTAAATATGGACTATTCTGCCAATTGCTTTATGAATTTGCTTCCTGGCAGTCATCCATAGCAATATGTGGAATTTGACTGTCCTGCTGATTTTCTTAAATGACTGTTTTGTGCCTTTCAGACATTTTATTTTTCCTAGCCACTGTTATAAGAATTCTGCCCCTAGCTGGTAAGAAACGTGTAAAACTGAGATAACAGGGCTGTCCTCTGTTGAGCTATTGGTAGCATTAAGTCACTATTTAATGTGAATATGTTTAGAAGATTTAGCTATATATTATGGTGCAGTGCTGGGAGGGGTGAAAACTGGCCATCCCAAAGTGCACTATGTTCCCCCAAAGCCTGGGGAGATTGATTTCCAGTAGGGAGCGGCAGACATACAGGGCTCCAATGATTGGCGCAGATACTCCACGAAGGGAGGATGCCAGTTTACCTTTGTTGTTGGGGGAGTCTGCAGATAGCAAGGACAGTAGGCAGAGGAGATGAAAATGGAGACCACAAGGGAAACATGGATATTTGGACTGTGTACGGTTTGTCAACCCAAGCAACGAATCTTAGCGGCGTGGGAGGAAACCAGCGCACCAGATATAACATTTCCTGCAACAACACTGCAAGAGCTTACATTTGAAAAAGCACATATTAGTATCAATCAAGCTAGTGCCAATCTTGGCAGCCCAATTACAATACTGCCTCTTTATCAACAGTTTGGTCGTTGCTGTCCTCCAGGGGTCAGGAATATCTGAATTGTACATGAGTGGGGTGGAGATCATAGACTTCTATTCATCATGACATGCTTGCTGTCCATCTTAATTAAGAATATCTGGGTCAAATTACAAATATGTCAATACAGCTATCTTCACTGTGAGACTCCTCCCAGAATCCTCCAGACATGATCCCTCATTTTGTCAAGTTATGGGGGGTCAGCTGGATATGGATGTCAAAATGGTGGCCAGGCACGTTTGTAAATGATAAATAGGTTACATTTCTCATGTTTGCATGACTCTAGAACATGCCTGTTTTTTTCTTTGTCCCAGTGACTAACATAAACATAACCATCTCTCAAAAATGAAAGCACAATTATTAATTCTACCTGTAGTATTACTGTATTCAAACAAAAGCAAAAAGAAAGAGAACAATCCCAGGGCTGAAATGCATTGCTTGGGAAAATTGTACACAGCTGTGTTAAACAGGTATTAAAGTACTTTGCTCTGAATTGACATATGGCAGCTCTTGAAGCCATTTCAATTCACCTCTTTGATAGAGGAAGCAGATGTTCCATGCAATTTCCCTTGAATTAATCCGAAGATGGAAATGAATATTCATTACCTTTCAAAGTAAAAGTAAAGTAAATCCACAGACAGGTTGGCCTGCCTAGGAAATTGTCTAAAGTACATCATCCGGTGTTTACACATGCTCTAGCAGGATAGTATGGAATATTGCTTGAGTGAATGGATGTATGTGTTTAATCATGCATTCACTTATTACTGTTTGTCTCGTTTTGCACTCCTGTCTGCTTCATCTTGTTGGCTAAATTTTAAGTGCTTTCCAGAAAACAAAGAATAAAATCCTTGTAATTATTATTAATCCATCCATTCATCTTCAATCACAGCTTCATCCATGGTGAGCCCAAGCTGTCAGGCGCAAGGCAGCTTAGACACAATGGCAGGGCTGCACTAACACACACACACACACACACACAGAGTAGTCAATCAACCCCACCAGCCTGTCTTTGGTATGTGTCAGGAAAGTGGAAAACCCACATGGCCATGGGGAGAACAGGCACACAGGGTTTTTGAAGGTGACTCTCGCTTTAAAAAAATGTTACATTGATGTTATTTTTTATAATTAAATTAATAATTAAGTAAGCATGCACAATACAAAATTATTATATGCACCTCTGTGCTACTGCATATGTACAAAATATATTATTAAAAATGCTTATTATTACGGTATATTTATATCTTATAAAATTACAAGAAAAAAAGGTAAAACTTAAATGGATGTTTAATTTATCATTTAGTTTAGTTTAAAATTAGTTTAATTTGCTTTGCTAAGTGGACCTGGACCCCGTTCAGATTTGAGATTTAGGCCGGCCCAGGGCCGCCTTAACTCAAATGTGAACGGGGTCAAAGATTTAAGGCGGCCCTGGGCCGGGTCAAAACTAGTCCGGCCTAAATCCTTTGAGGGGCCTAACTGTGACTGTGATGTGCCGGGCCCTGGGCCAGATGGAAAGCGTCAGCGTGTGACGCAACTCAAGCCCCGACCTCCGAGATGCGTGTCTGAGTCAGAGAGACGCCGCTTCATTGCGGGCACCGAAACAGCTTACACGACTGCACAAGACACACAGTATTGTCTCTGTATTGATTGAATGTCATATCGATCTATAGCCTTAAATGTACAGATACATTTCTCTAGCTTACATCTTTATATATATTTAAAAATTCTAGGCTAAGTAATGAGTTATAATGATGTAAACAGTTCAGACTACTCGGCCAATTAAAATAAAAGTGTTTTTCTTTTACTAAGTATGATTGAAGTCTGAAATTTAACAGCATGTATTTATACGTGAAAATTGCATTGTGAAATTGTGAACGGGACCAGGTAACTTTATTAATTATCTGAATTTTGCATTAAAACAATATAAATTTAACCGAAGCAGGTTTCCATTCAAATCAGTGAATTTTAAAACGAGACCAGCTGTTTACTATCGAATCCGAAATGCGATTATATTGAGCTGAGCAGTACAATCACAAATGCCTGCGTTGGAGGAAACAACTGAGACGATGCAGAAATTAAAGCGCTGTTTACAATGTGGATGAAGATAAAATTAAGACAGAAACCGCAGGAAGTGCAGCACTGCTGTCTATGAGGAAATATAACTATAGATGCATCACAGAGGCTGCTCTCGATTAGTACGATTGCATACTAATCCATACGATTTATTGTGATTTCATGCAGATGTCCTAATAAAGGTGCCTCGCTTTCGGGTGAATTGTATAACCGCACTTTTAGACTTGCAGAACCGAAGACAGACATTTGAAAAGGGAAATATATGAATTCGATTCCCCATTGAACCAGCACATTTTTAATTATTTTAGAAAGCTTCAGCTGCAAAGGGTTACTTAATACATACAAAGATTACTTTCAAAGAAAATATAGAACCGAATAATAGCCTATATACACTCACCTAAAGGATTATTAGGAACACCATACTAATACTGTGTTTGACCCCCTTTCGCCTTCAGAACTGCCTTAATTCTACGTGGCATTGAATCAACAAGGTGCTGAAAGCATTCTTTAGAAATGTTGGCCCATATTGATAGGATAGCATCTTGCAGTTGATGGAGATTTGTGGGATGCACATCCAGGGCACGAAGCTCCCGTTCCACCACATCCCAAAGATGCTCTATTGGGATGAGATCTGGTGACTGTGGGGGCCAGTTTAGTACAGTGAACTCTTGTCATGTTCAAGAAACCAATTTGAAATGATTCGACCTTTGTGACATGGTGCATTATCCTGCTGGAAGTAGCCATCAGAGGATGGGTACATGGTGGTCATAAAGGGATGGACATGGTCAGAAACAATGCTCAGGTAGGCCGTGGCATTTAAACGATGCCCAATTGGCACTAAGGGGCCTAAAGTGTGCCAAGAAAACATCCCCCACACCATTACACCACCACCACCAGCCTGCACAGTGGTAACAAGGCATGATGGATCCATGTTCTCATTCTGTTTACGCCAAATTCTGACTCTACCATCTGAATGTCTCAACAGAAATCGAGACTCATCAGACCAGGCAACATTTTTCCAGTCTTCAACTGTCCAATTTTGGTGAGCTTATGCAAATTGTAGCCTCTTTTTCCTATTTGTAGTGGAGATGAGTGGTACCCGGTGGGGTCTTCTGCTGTTGTAGCCCATCCGCCTCAAGGTTGTACGTGTTGTGGCTTCACAAATGCTTTGCTGCATACCTCGGTTGTAACGAGTGGTTATTTCAGTCAAAGTTGCTCTTGTATCAGCTTGAATCAGTCGGCCCATTCTCCTCTGACCTCTAGCATCAACAAGGCATTTTCACCCACAGGACTGCAGCATACTGGATGTTTTTCCCTTTTCACACCATTCTTTGTAAACCCTAGAAATGGTTGTGCGTGAAAATCCCAGTAACTGAGCAGATTGTGAAATACTCAGACCGGCCCGTCTGGCACCAACAACCATGCCACGCTCAAAATTGCTTAAATCACCTTTCTTTCCCATTCAGACATTCAGTTTGGAGTTCAGGAGATTGTCTTGACCAGGACCACGCCCCTAAATGCATTGAAGCAACTGCCATGTGATTGGTTGGTTAGATAATTGCATTAATGAGAAATTGAACAGGTGTTCCTAATAATCCTTTAGGTGAGTGTACATCGATATTAATAAGTTGTGATTATAAATACATCGCATACACCTGTAAGCAGACCTAATGTCATGCGTCACTGGTTTGTTTGAGCAGATTTACTTCCATTTCGTTTAGGCTGCCTTTTCGCCCTTATATGTGACGTACTTAGGCCTCCTAGAACCGCAAATGTGAACGGGGTCTCTAAAAAATGCCGGACTAAATTTGAGGTGGCCCAGGGCCTGCCTAATAAATGGGAACGGGGTCCTGGAAGAACAACTAAAGGAGCATTTTGTAGGACTTCCTTTGCAGTCTTCATCAAGCGCCTGGCCTCAGGCTTCCATTCCAGTCAAAGTGCCCCATGATGGCAGGCTGGGTGTTGTAAAATAAAAACAATAATAAAATCAATATAAAAACCTGATATTCCTCACACCAGCAAGCCGTTGAATCAACCCTTTAACAGGCCCCTGGAAATCATAAATGAGGTTGGTGTCAAACTATGGGCCTGCATCATAATTTTGTTATTCACATACACAAAGAAGCCGAAGAACGAATACCTGGCTTCTCCCTGCTGGCTGCTATTGTGCACGAAAGATAATGCTACGAGACAATCTTATCAGCCTGTTATGCTGCAGACTTCATGGCTCCATATCAACAATTAAGCTGTTCATTTTTTTTACCCTCTTTCTGTCTTCCTGTATAGCAGGAGGCTGTTTGGGATTCAATTAGACACACAGGTCCCAGTGCATCCCACTTAGTAAGTCAATATTGTGTTAGGAGGCACTAAACAGTGGTAAATAATTGTATTCTGCTCATGTTATTCCCTGGTAATTAGCATTTAGCAGTACAGATACTGAAATAATTGCTGCGTTCCAGGCGAACATACAGACCCTCCGGTGCTCTCATTTGAGCGGATTAATAAGAGGCTAAAGGTGAATATTAAAGCAGTGCAGCTGTCTGTGGTGGACAAAGGAAGATTCTGTGTGCAGTCTGGCTGCAGAGAACAGCCTAAATCTGAATATTAAAAAGCTATGTTGTGACATTTAGCGTACTGCACTTTCATTTTTTGTAACTAATCCACAGCCTTGTTAGAAAATTGGGGCTACAGTAAGGGGCTTGTTTTCCCTACAATTGGTTATGCATTTAATAAAGAATAAGGCCAGTACATGTTCATCATAATTACCGTGACATACTTACAACTCATCTACTCTCACTAAACGGTCACATAAACCCATCAAACAAATCACCTGAAAAAAAGAAAATAGAAAAACTGTAAAATGTAATATATTTTAAAAATACACATACAAAAGGATAATTTGCCTAAACTAAACACTATCTTGTCCGTTTCAATCAGTACTGCACTAGCTGTTACAGTGGTCTCCACTTTCACAGTTATTTCAGTGCTGGGATTTTCAATATGAAAAATACACTCACCTAAAGGATTATTAGGAACACCTGTTCAATTTCTCATTAATGCAATTATCTAACCAACCAATCACATGGCAGTTGCTTCAATGCATTTAGGGGTGTGGTCCTGGTCAAGACAATCTCCTGAACTCCAAACTGAATGTCTGAATGGAAAAGAAAGGTGATTTAAGCAATTTTGAGCGTGGCATGGTTGTTGGTGCCAGACGGGCCGGTCTGAGTATTTCACAATCTGCTCAGTTACTGGGATTTTCACGCACAACCATTTCTAGAGTTTACAAAGAATGGTGTGAAAAGGAAAAACATCCAGTATGCGGCAGTCCTGTGGGCGAAAATGCCTTGTTGATGCTAGAGGTCAGAGGAGAATGGGCTGACTGATTCAAGCTGATAGAAGAGCAACTTTGACTGAAATAACCACTCGTTACAACCAAGGTATGCAGCAAAGCATTTGTGAAGCCACAACACGTACAACCTTGAGGCGGATGGGCTACAACAGCAGAAGACCCCACCGGGTACCACTCATCTCCACTACAAATAGGAGAAAGAGGCTACAATTTGCACAAGCTCACCAAAACTGGACAGTTGAAGACTGGAAAAATGTTGCCTGGTCTGATGAGTCTCGATTTCTGTTGAGACATTCAGATGGTAGAGTCAGAATTTGGCGTGAACAGAATGAGAACATGGATCCATCATGCCTTGTTACCACTGTGCAGGCTGGTGGTGGTGGTGTAATGGTGTGGGGGATGTTTTCTTGGCACACTTTAGGCCCCTTAGTGCCAATTGGGCATCGTTTAAATGCCACGGCCTACCTGAGCATTGTTTCTGACCATGTCCATCCCTTTATGACCACAGCATATACCTATGTGCATATATGTATAGAGAGGAGTAGAAGTCACAGAGTAAGACAAATAGAGATGTCTTCTGTTTACATTAAAATGACTGACAGCACAATAACATACCCCTGTAGCTTTCTCATGCTCAACAAAGCATTTGTGTCAGGTCAACAATACATTTTTCATTATTCTTCCTACAGTTAAAGACAGAAGTATGGATTTTTGAGCTTCCAAGAACATCACACTCTTTGCACTCCATCCACTGTGAAAGTCCTGTCCTGAGCCTCGCTGTGCACAGAATCTCTCGGTTTGGAACTATAATCCCTATGATGGTGTGTCACTTTCTGTATGATAATTTACTGGATATGCATGATAAGTTCTGCAATGTAGCGGGAAGTGGAAGTGGAAGCAGAAAAAAGACCAGTGTAGTTTATAGGTTACAAGTGCAGCTGATGCGGTTGGAGCTCACCGCTTGGAATTCGAAACACCATAGGCGCTCCGCACCGCAGCGGCTTCAGCACAGTAGAGTGTTGAGCCCACTACGCCTAAAGACTGTACTGAGTTACTGAGGGGTTGTGTCACTTGTAATGAGCTCATTACACCAAATGAGCCACATTACACAAGCACAAATTAACAAAAGCATGGGGCTGTTGTAACTGAATGCCTACTTATATTTCCTCGTCCATATCTCCGTACTCAAACCCAAACGACATGTTTTCAGGATGTTATCCTCTGACAAACAGAAAAGAAAAACAATTAAAACATTAAGTATGAACTGGAAATGACATGTTTGAGTACAGGTATCGTGCTGAGAGTCAGGGATGTTGCTGGTTGATAACAAGATCAACAAATTCCCCCACAATCACTTCAAGAACCCGATGCAATTAAAATAAACATTCCCCACCATTTGTGGCAGCAGGGGTCATGGGAACGTAGGCATCTCATTGCAAAATACTGCAATGTTAGCCACAGGCTGCATGATGCATGCAGAGAGTGTAAACTTTTACGACTAGTACTTTATTTTCTTTTTTTTTGATAACTGCACTGTCGGTTTAAGTAGGTTGCTGCTCTTCATCAAAACAGTGTTTGTCTGTATGCCCCTTCATCAAAGTGTGACATTGTCATACAGCAGACATCTGTGGGAATTTCAGCCATCAGAAGTACCTTAAATCTTCAAGAAAAGCTGTCAGCTTTACTTCGGTCTACTTTGAAATGCTAGAGGAAAATTGCTGCATCTGCTGGCAGAGTGTAAAAAAAATATATATAAGAAAAATAAAAGGAAATAAGCTTGCTGACTACATTAAAAAAAAAAAGAAAACTGGGCCGCTATTGTAATTTTCTACAGAATATAATCTTTTGAAGAAGCAATGATTGCTCCTCACGATAGAGCAGTTTTTGCAATTTTGAAGGACGTGACCCTTTGCGAAGAGCCTTCGTGACTACAGTTGTTGACATACATTATCCTTTCATCACCTAAATAAATAAATAAATGCATACAACATACATTATAAGTAAAAAAAAAAAAAAGAAACGACTTATATTCCTTCCTTCCAAGATTTAACATGAGACCCTGTCCTTCCCAGTAAATTAAATTCCCTTGACAGCTTGCCTTAGGTGCACAATGGAAACAGTTTCACTAATTTTAAGGAAATAAATGATTCAGCAATATTACATTTGTTTCATAACTATAAACAAACACCTTTCTTAGTGGTAATAGTGAAGAAGCCTTTTTTTAATAAAAGGTATTTATACCATTTAACATAACCTACTAAACTAATAAGACAAGGGTTCTGGACATTTTGTATGTTTTCCAAAACGAAGATATTACCTTTTCGGGGTTATACTTCTTCTGAATTCTACAAATGAAACCTCTTGAACCTTTCTGTTTGTTTGTGAAGGTCTGTAATTGTAAGTTAGTGGTAATAAAGTTATTCAGTTGTTAAAGAAACCAAAATAAAATACAGATGCTCAAGAAACCAACACTGTATAAGTACCTTCCATGGTTGATTAAAATTGATTAACATGTTAGAACAACTTTTTTTTTTCATCCAGCTCAGATTCAGATTTCAAACTCAACCATAAAAAAATCCACACAAAGTTAGTATCTTAAAGGAAGGCAGCTTTCTGCTCTGTACGATCATGTCTGCTGTTATGCACCAATAGGAGCACCTCCACATGGAAGTACATTCTCTAAATACTTTGGAAATTGATGGATTGATATGGGATTGTATGTTTAAACCTACACAAAAATCAATACTGTTTCTTTCTTTTGAAGATATTTGTGCCTGGGGAGAACCCAATATCTGGGTAATGCACATATTTTCCCAGTAATTAAATAAAATGTGTATATTAAAACCTGTAAAAAAATTACTTCTGTGTATTTGACAGGAATACACTCAATCTCCAGTAATGGAAACTACTTGAAATCAGGGCTTCTCAAAGATCATAGCCTACGCTTAAAAACTTCTGTAATTACATATTAATAATACATGTATTACATTTAGGTCTCAAATGGCCCAAAGGGGTAATTTTAATGGTAAAATGTGATGTTTAAATTAGGAAAATAAATTCAAGTAGTGATTTTTGTATTGCCAAATTGACAACAGGAGCAAACCTCTGGGCTCTGCTTATGCATACTGATTTCTAACCACTGATAGCATCTTGTTTTAATAAAACAAGGAGTCTGGCAACACACAGGTTGTGGAGATGATTCAATGTATGTTCGCATCAGAGATTAAAAGCTTTTAATGACAATAATGTAGGAAGGAGTGACACGTAAGTCAGTGAGTTTCATTTTGCTGTGAGTGCATTAAGGTTTATTTGAAGTCTGTTTGAATTAGACAATACTTTTAAAGGAAGGTAGTTTTGCTCTGAATAAATAATAACAATGATAGTCCTGTAATGAAGAAGTTATGTTCTCCTGGACAAATGTCCTTTATAGTGTTTATAATGCAATGAGTTTCACTGGACAGCATTTTGCCACAGGGATATATATTTATCAGAATTTACTGTCAGTTTCATACTGCAGAGAAGTAAACATCTCAGTACTTACAGATAAGCCTGTCATAGACAGAAGGTGGTTTATTTTACTAAAAATAATCAACACAATTACAAAAAATAAAAGTAAGACTGTGGGTTGTGCTAATCATTTTAGTTTTATTAAATTATGTTTTAATAAACCTTTAGCTAAAGAAATTCTGTGGAATTACAAGAAATTGTGTAATTCTGCAGATATAAGTACCTGAGTGTCTACTGTTAATGTCTCTATTGGTCTCGAGTGAGACAAAAGGATTCACAAAAGTTCCAATGACTTGCATAACAAAGAAAGCAGTTTTTCGTGTTTAAAAGCGCAGAATGAGGCCTATGAACTGAGGTTAGCCAGTTTGATCCCAGCTCATGTCATTAGCCGATTGTGACTGGGAGTACTCACATTTAGTATAGCGCCACCTGGGTTAGTTAGGGCTAAATCAGCTTGTCGCTCACTAGCATTTACTACCGGCCGCCTGAACATCTGCAGCTTTGCAGTCCCACTGAGAGGGAAGTTCCTCTCCTCCAATCAGCGCTGAACCTCTTGTGTGGGCTGTATAAAATGATGGGTGACTTGAGGGAGACTTCCACAACCTCCTCACATGTGGTGCCAGGGGACATGGCAACAAGCAGAGATGCATTAGCACAATTGGCCAAAATGGCCACATGGCACATGTGTTTATGAATAGGCATTTAGGCATCGAATAAGGACAATGCCTACTCCCCAAGCAGGGACATGGTCAGATTAGTGAGCCATCATGAGACCAGATCCCGTTAGAATTGGGAAGATGTCAAGTGTTCCCAATATAATTACTGCATACATCACAATGCAGAGCATGTCTCCTCTAGTGAAACACATATCCTAGTAGAACTCTGATTGGCTAGGAGACTGGGGGTGTAAAAGTACATACTGTGAATCTTGAGTAAGGATGGCTCGATACCACTTTTTCTTTTCCGATGGGATACCGATACCTCAACCTTTAATAACTGCCGATACCGATACCAATCCGATATTTTTGTTTACTACTAAGCTGTTAATATGCCATATGTATGGATGATGTGAAACAAATTCTCTATTTCCTTAAAGGAAAAAATACAAAGCCCACAACAACATGACTTATGCAATAATGCTGAATACTGAAATATCACTGAAAGTACAACTGTGCAAAATTAAAATCACAACATTTAGTTAACACAATATATATATAATTATATATAATTCTAGTGTCATACACTGGATTAAAATATGACAATATAAATAACTCAAACAAATATATATGGAAATGCTTTTATATATATTTTATTTCTACATTCTACATTGAAAATTATAATTTTGTAAAAAACTATAATTGTCAATGTAGAATGTAACTCAATTTACCATTGACGTAAATAGCATCTCCAGTGTTAGTCCTAAGTCATACATTTAAGTTTTCACTTAAAGATCTTCAATTTGTTTTAATTTATTTTTCATTCAATAGCCTAATAGTTTAGCAATGTGAGCTTCACCGAAAATGCCTTAACATTAGCGTCCTTGTGGCAATGTTTTCTGGTTATAACAGCGAAATACAAAATGTATTAGACTATGTATGTAACTAATTTATACAATCTACTTAACTAAATGATTTACTTTTCCACGTTTCCAAACCTCACTCAACACACAGACACCGCTCTGCGCTCAGAAACACACCTGTGCGCTCGAGTTATAATAAACATCAGTAGCTGGCCGTGTGTGTAGTTTAATAATATGAATGTGTTTTTTGCTCCTCTTTCCTTTTTTTTAATTACTAGTTTCACACAAGGGTGTTTGTCCTTTAGGTGGGTTAACACACCAGCTGTAGAGTTGTGGTAGTTTAATTGCACTGCACATATTACACACTTAACAGTGTTTTCGTCTCTGTGAGGAAGACATTGGTCGTGTTCTTGTAGCACAGGTTTCCGCAGATCTGCAAAATTCCACCGATTGTGCTTGTATGGAATTTGTTAATGCAACTATTATCATCCTAGAACACTTTGATCCAGGTCATTAAAAAGTCAGTAATTAAGACTATGAAAAGTCATTTAAAGTAATTTATTTTCCACATCCTTAACCTGCAGGACCCTTGCTCTAATTTGACTGTTATGCCCTCTATGTCCTCTATGTGACTGAGGTTTCCTGAGGTTGCTATTATTGAACATGTTTATTTTATTCCAACACCACCGTGTGGCTTTAGCCGCACGGCGGTGCTGGAATAAAATAATCATATTCAATAATAGCGACAGCTCTGGGTGGTCAAATACACTTTTTATGACTACAAACCGATGGTTCTTTCAGAAAAATAGGATGATGGGTTCAATCGAACGTGCATAAAATGTTATTTTTTAATGATTTTCATGACTTTTCTGATTTCCCCCATTGACTCTCAGGAAAGCAGCTCCATAGTTAGGACCCCGGTGACGTCACGGTATATTTCTCAATCTCTGATTTCTGGTACATAGAATGAGCTAGACATGAAAAACTCACTGCACAGAATATGTTTCTACTTATAGAATAACCTGAGAAAATATGGATTTTCGGTGGAGTACTCCTTTAAGGTGACGTTTCAGGCTAGATTTGTCGGTGGATCGTATCGGATTACAACATCTATTATTACCGATACAGATTATTGGATCAGCGCATCTCTAACCTTGAAACTGATAAAACTCTGCATATGATGACATTTATACACAAGTGAAGAAGTATAAGATTGTTTGGAAATGCTGCTCTGTGATTGGCTGGTCTCTTAAATGTGATTTATAATTTAAGCACATATTAACCTTTTCCTCTCTCTTCAGATACTGACCTAAATTCAATAGAACATTTTGAGTAAAAAAAGCAGCTCACAAGCACAAGCCAATACAAATCTGCCAGGAAGGAGTGGTAAAACATCCCTGCTGAGAAGTGCCATAGCTTTACAAAAGACTGTCAGAAGAGTGTTTTCAGTGTCATCAAAATCAAAAGAGAATGCATATAATACGCTATGCAGGGACGTGAACAAATGTGATTTTGAGTCTTTTGAAAAACGGTTACACTTTAGATTAAGGTGCTGCTTATTAATGTGTTATTAATGATTATACATTATTATTACATGATTAATAGATACTTTGTAAAACATGAATACTGTATTATAAACTAGTTATAATACAGTTATAGCACTCCATGGAATGGTCACAACATTTAACACGTAGCTTAAAAGTATCCCTTTTCACTACTGCTTTGACACATTCCTAATAAATATTTTTTCCGTTTTTAATCATTATTTTTTTATAGAAGGCACACTTTGTAGCTACCTGATAGACTGTGGCCATTCCATGTATTGCTATAACCAAGTTATAACTAATTTGTAATGCAGTATTATTTATAAAGTGTCTATTAATAATCTATTAAACATTTCTAAATAATTAATACCACATTGATAAGCAGCACCTTATTATATAGTGTTACCTAAAAAACATACCATTAGTTGAAAAAAGTAATGACATTGCACTGTGCAGTGTTGTTAGTATTATATGTGTACATATTTTCATTTATCTGAAAAAGAAAGATTGCAAACTTGCATTTCTACTGTTTTTGTTAAAATGTATCAAGGGTTAGACATGAGAAGTTCGCTGCAGACTTACTGTAATTGGTGTTACAAAAAAATCCAATACAGAATTAAGCCTCATAAATGCCCTACGCCCTATAAATGAAACTTGTCAGGAGTAAAATATTTCAGGTGTCCTGCAGAGGTTCAGTTACTCTGTGTTTTATTGGTGCTGACATCCTCTGCCTGCACTGGTTAAAAAAACAAAAACAAACAAAACAAACAAACAAACAAACAAAACACACTCCTGCCTCTGAGCAGTGGCAAGTATTACAGGATTTCCTATCTCTATTTATGAACCTCTTCTATGGTGTCATATTTTTCTATTGACTTTAATCTCTGATAAAGGGATGTGAAGACTACAAGCTTTAGCAGTTGCCTGAATCCAAAATGCCTGGAAACACAGTCTTGGAAACTCCAGGATGTAATGAGGAACCACTCAAAATGCTTAGTTCATCTTTGCTGTAGAGGCACAACTGCTGTCACTCAGACACAATTAAAACTTCTGATTAAAATTAACACTTAAAAGTTACAGGTTAGACACTGGTTCTTATTCGCAACCATTTAATTATCAAATAGTCGATGCGATTTCAGGATACCCTTGCTATTGATACCGTTGTTTGTTCTAAATGAGGTATTCTTTTTGGCCATGGAAAATGTGGTAGAAACCTTTGTTCACATTATTCATATTTTATTGTTCCAGAATTGCTATGTAATAGGCCTGTAAAATAGTATTTAAGAAGCTAGAGACACCCAGACCTGCTTTGTAGACAGCCTACTTCAAGGCAAGATGTAATCTATGGCACTAGTCAGCACAAGTGATAGTTTTCTGGCTGTTCTCTCCCATCACCTGAGGCTATCTACAGTATGGAGCCTGCTTAGTTCAGTTATTCCTTCGTCAGGAAGTGAGCGGTCTATAGATTATATTACTAAGCTGTAAGCTATACCAGTGTAATAATTGGAAAGCTACACTCTGTGGTCTGGTCTAGATACAGACAGGAGTCACAATAAGTTGGGAAGGTAGGAGAAGTAATCTTGGCCTTTGAGAAATGTCTGTACAGAGCTGTTTGTAGAGCAGGTGAAGATGCAGACCCAAGATGCTCACTCTATACACAGACAGTGTAAAACTGTTTAATCTTTGATGCTCCAATTTAAAGAGATGTACAGTCCAATTATTTTTAATAATGAGTAGAGTAGTTTTGCTTAATTATGCTGAGTCTCTGATGTGGCCCGTAGCAGTTTTTCTAAACTTTTGCAACACCCATAACATTTAGCCATCTATCCACCTTTTTAAAAAACGCATTGTGCTTAAGCTGCCAGTACGCAAATAACAGACTACAAACAACAAATTAATATTTATACCCTAATCTAGTCTTCTGAGGTGTACAGGCAGGGTACCTGGGGCATGAAATATATGTCAGCTTAAATCACTGTCATAAAAGCTGCTTGTGTAGAAAGAATGAACACCTTGTCAGTGTCCAAGAGAAATGGCACATACACTGTTAAGATGTGTGACCAGCTTCAGCAAGTTGAACTGTTACCATAGTTCAATTACCAGAGTGAGGCAGAGCATGACTTGTGGCTAGCTGCAGGTTGTGAAAGTTTTGTGTCTGACCTCGAAATGTGCCACGCTGTTTGAAAAGGCTCTGTTGAGCAGGCAGAGTACTGGCAGGTTCTACACAATAAATAACAACAGGCACATGGGGTGATACTCTTTGCAGTGGCTTGCAATAACAGCATCATTTGACATCTTTAATTGGTAATCTGTGCATGCAGTAAACTGTAATTTGTCCATACAGTATATAAACTGAAATCTGTGCTCTGTGCATGTAGTATATAAATCGCAATCTGTACATGCAGTATTTAAATTGTAATCTGTGTATGAAGTATATTGTGAACCTTTGGGACTGAACCTTTGCTCTGAGATGGACTAAAAGCATGTCAAAACGCATACTAGCATGGGATACGGCCTGAAGCATGTTGGGGGATAGCTGTGCTTCATGATAACACACACATGATCACCAATTAAATGAATTATTCTGAAGCAAACACACTTGCTAAAATGCTAACAAGACCATCTCTCATTAAATAACTGAGCGTGTGCTTGGGGCATCTTGTCAGTTTTTATTTATTTATTTCACCACTGATATTGTGCTGTTTCAGGACTGTATTGTACAGTGTTAATGCCAATTAATGCACTGTAGGTTACAGTGTTGTAAAGTAATTCAGCATAAGATTTAAAAAATAAAAATAAGAAAAAACTAAATATGAAGGCAAACAACCAGTCTACAGAAAACTGACTTTAGCAAAAGCAGAAAGGCCTTTTAATGAAATGCCAATCAGGACAAACAGAAGAGAATAATGTCTTGATGTCAAAGACTCAATATAACTGAAGCAGGTACTCAAATGCGCTCCATCCTGGACACAGAGACCCTCCCCAACCAGAGCCTCCATTCAATTTTCATCACAAACTCACACTTGAAACCCACTCGATTTGCACCTCCGCAGCCCGGGCTGACACCGGAGGCCAGGAGCAAGCAGGCGGACAGCTCTTTTGCGACATATTGTTATTGCCCTGACAACATGTCAGCTTTGGGTATCAGTAGAAACCAGCCAGCTCTGGAATCTACATATGCATGCTTGCTTGTGCCAGGGGTGAAGACAGGGCGGAAACTGTCACTTGCATTCCTCTCTGCTGCGAGCTGCTGCTCCCATCTGCTCCAGGGCATTCAGACTACCTGCTCTGAAATAGGAACTTCCTGGGGTTTTGCTTGGTCATCCTCTGTTTCTGGGCGTCGGTCACTTTTGAAGTTAAGAACTCCAATCCGAGTCTGTGGAAGTGTAAGTCCCTGTACATCAAGGGTCCTGAGTTTGAATGGTTTCTGTTTTAATTCAGATGGAGGAAAGATCTTGGCCAGTGATTCCATAGATCTCTTGATCATCTTTCTAAGTGATAGTTGTTTTTGTTATCCCAATTTTGGACACAGAGTTCATAACACTGATGAACAGGTCTTTGAGTTATTGTTCCCACCTGAAATCTGTTACATTAACCGAATGCTCAGCAGATCCATAAGGTACCTTGCACAGACACAAGATGAATATTCAACATGTGGATTTATCCTAAGAGAAATATATCAAATTGTAAAAATATATATAAAAAAGTTTTTCTCTGCTATATTGAGAGGCAGACAAATGTGCAACTGCCTTTATTCCCTGATGTGAACTCATAGTTGTGCATCACTTTACTTGTTTATACACGTACAGAGGAGCAGCATTAAAACAATAAAGGCAGAGTTTTCTAGACTAACTGCATAGTCCTCATTGGTGCCTTTTAGCCATGAAATTTATGAACTACACATTTCCATCTCTGTCCTTCTGTACGTGAGATGATACAGATGCTTTCTCCAGTCTTGCATTTACTTCCCTCTGGACGTTCACATTGCGAAGTGTGAGGCTGCCTCTTGTGTGGGATGCACTGCTTTGCTTTCTCAATGTGTGTTTGCATGTGAGGGAACACGGACACAGCTCTCTGAGTCACTAATGATGGGTATGCTTTGGCCTTGCGATGCACCAAAGAACACGTGGTACCTGCCTTGTTCCACATCCTTTGAAATTGAAAATGTCTCCAGAACTCTTACATTTCACTTTGGCTTATATTTAGAGTTACATGTTTGACTGTTTCTAGGAATAATAATCATAATAATAATAATAATTATAAAAACAAAATGGAATGAAAGGAAAGGACCTTGCTCAAGACTGCATTGATGAAACATTAGGTAGTATATTTCACTTCTTCTTCATGGTGGAGATCCTCTTATCAGATGCACGGAAGTTAATTCTGTGTTTCCACTGAGATTGTGTAGTGTCAACTGAGAATAACTTGCCTTGCCAGAAAGCATATGAAAAATGTCCTATTATGTCCCAGACTGGCATCAAAAATAATAATAATAAAATAAAAATAAAGTCATTCCCTATCTATTTTACTTTTCAGGTTCATGACAATACACTCAGGAAAAGAAATGTAGGAAATGTACAGACTACATGACATGCACTGAATAATAAATGAAATAGATGAGGAATTGTTGCAGTGCTTTGTATTTTTTTTTCAATTTCAAAGAAGAACAGAAAATAGAAAGACCACAAAGATCATTTAAAGAAGAAAGTGAGTTTGCCTTATTGATCTGATGTGTCTCATCTAGGTCAGGACTCACCAGGCTTTATTTTTTTTAATGTGTGTGTTGCTCTTTATTTTAGGTTATAAGTGATCAATAAAATTGTGTTTTTTGACATTTTGCTTCAATCAAGTCTTGATCTGGGTCAGGATGCAATGCTCAATAAGGTGCCCAGTCTGAATGGGATCGATACACTTGGGATGTAGGTCAGCTTGCAGTTTGCAGTCATATTAGCGTAGGAGTCTTCACACAGGCCTTAGCCTCAATTTCACCTGCTGCAAGGGTGCAAAAAATGACCGGAGAAATGGATTTCTGATTACATCTTTTGATCCCCCCCACAAAACATGTATGATTCCAGCATGAAACACCAACAAGACATAGTCAGACATCTGTGAGCTAACATCCTTACAGATTCTGGCAGATATTCACCAGGAGAAATTCAACATATCCCCTAAAAAAGTGTGGGTATCTTGCCGAGTTTTAAACCTATTTTATTTGACCTCATGTGTGTATAAAAGAGAGTGTGTATGCACGTGTCAGCAGCAGACAGTAACATTGTTACAGAAGAGAGTAACACGAGATAATGCTGTGTAAATGGGATCTCTATTGCTAAATGAGACCAGGGTACAAGTCCTCCTCTGGTTTACACTGCTCTTTTAAGCAATTGTCATTTCATTAATCTTGCCCTGCACTGCCTGCGTTTTTGCTAAGTCTTGAGGATTGTGTGTGATATGTATGTGTTACATGTATGTTAACCCAGAGTACGATGCACCTGAATACATTTAAAATTGTTAAAACATTGCTGCTGTGATTTGGAAAATGCACACAAAGGGAGACAATTTGGGCATTTCTGAAACAGAAACAGATACAGAAAAGAAAGAAAGAGAGAGAGAGAGAGAGAGACAAGGACAGGACAGAAAGCGAAAGAGAGACAGGGTTACAGGGCAAGGAGCTAAGTAGGACAAGGAACAAGGAACCAGGAGAACAAGGCTTGGTGATGCAGGGAGAGCTGACAACACTTCGCAAAGAGTGAGGGGTGTATAAAGGAGAGCAGAAACTAGGAAGTCAGGAGCAGAACCAATGAGAACAGAGGACAGGAGCAGAAGTGCACAAGGGTGAGGAGGAATGTTAATTGATAGAGTGAAAAAAGGAAAGCAGTGAACGGAGCAGGAAAAGGCAAGGGAACATTGGTGGCCTCTAGTGGGGAAAGAGGGTCAGGGCTAGGGAACTGTGACAGTACCCCCCCCTCCACGCTCGGCGCAGCCAAATGGGACTGGACATGGCGGGGACAGCCACGGGACAAAGGTAGTGGGGAAACAGAAGACAAGAAGGAGGGAAAGGGCAAGATTTCCAGAGAGTGGCCAAAAGGCAAGGTCAGGAGGCCTGGGAGGTGGCCACAAGTCAGGGTCAAAAGGTCTGAAGGATGGCCATGGGATAGGA
Source organism: Amia ocellicauda (assembly GCF_036373705.1). Lineage (NCBI taxonomy): Eukaryota > Metazoa > Chordata > Actinopteri > Amiiformes > Amiidae > Amia > Amia ocellicauda. The sequence goes on along the minus strand of NC_089851.1, from coordinate 44,000,208 downwards.
TCGGGTTCTGGAGGTGGCCACAGGTAAGGAAAAGGAGCAGGTGGTCTGGGAGGCGACCTCAGGACAGGAACAGGTTCAGGAGGTCTGAAGAACGGCTACAGGACAGGAACGGTTTCGGGTGGTCTGGGAGATGGCTTCAGGACAGAAACGGGTTCATGAGGTCTAGGAGACGGCCCAGGACAGTAACGGTTTCAGGAGGTCTGGGGGGTAGCCACAGGTCAAGGACAGGGTCTGGAGGTCTGAAAGACAACCGCAGGATAGAGGTAGGATCCGAGTCGTGCGGATGAGGTGCTGGAGGCTTGGTGGACGGAGCCGAGGAGGCCTCAGAAGCCGTGGCCCAGGAAGGCAAAGCCACGGAAGCCTTAGGAGACTCCGAGAGAGATGCCTTGTGAGGCGAAGCCAATGGAGCTTTGGGAAGCGGAGCCGTCGGAGGTGTCGTCCTGGAAGGCTCAGGAGATGGAGATGGTGAAACAGTGGAAGGCGGCACCGCGAAGGTCTCAGGAGGTGGCAGCAGCGCCTTGGAAGTCTCGGGAGGAGGCGGCGCCAAGGGAAGCAGAGCCGTAGAAGTCTCATAAGGCAGAGCTGAGGGAGACGCAGTCTCATGAGGCGATACAGATGATGCCTAGGGAGGCATGAAAGCCTCAGTAGGCGGAGCCATAGAAGGTGGAGCTGTAAATGCCTCTGGAGGCAGAGCCTGGGAAGGCAGAACCGAGGGGGCCTCGGGAAGCAGAGTTGCAGGAGCCGTGGACAACATAGTTGCAGGAACCGTGAAAGCCACAGAAGGCAGTACCGTGGAAGCCAGGGGAGTCTTGATGGGCGGAGCCGTGGGAGCCATAGAAGGCGGAGCCCAGGAAACCTTGGGAGTCTCGGGAGGCGGAGCCTTAGAAGCTTCGGCCACAGGAGCCGGTATCACTGGAGATGGCGCAGTCTCAGGAGGCAGAGCCGTAGAAGCATCTGTAGGTGTAGCCTCAGGAGGCGGAGCCGCGGAAGGTGGCACCAAGGGAACCACAGGAGGCGGAGCCGCAAGAGCCTTGGGAGGCGGTGCCGTGAAAACATCAGGAGGCATGGAAGCCTTGGGAGCCATAGAAGGTGGAGTCTTGGGAGCTGTAGCAGGTTCGGGAGGCGGAGCTGCAGGAGGCAGTGCTGTGGAAGCATCAGGCGGCGGAGCCGTGGACACAGGCACTGGGACCGTCGAGGACGGAGCCGGCAACTGCTCGGGCTGGGCGGCGGCGGCGAAGGCGGCGACCGCTGGTTCGGCAACAACGGCCGGGATCGGGACTTCTGGTTCAGCAGCTGGCGTGGTCGGGACTAGAGCAGGTACCTTTTTCTTTTTTCTTTTCACTTTCTTTGGGATCTCTGATTCGGCAGCGGGTGCGGCCGTGATCGGGACCTTTGGTTTGGCGGCGAGCGCGGCCGGGACTCGAGCAGGTACCTTTTTCCTCTTTTCTTCTGGACTTCCAGGTTGGCGGCAGGCGTGGCTGGAATCGAAACCTCTGATTCGGCGACGGGTGCAACCCAGGTCGGGTCATTCATCAAAAGAACAGAAGTAATAAATGTAACCAGGGACCAGTCACGTCTAACACAAGGGATCTGGTTGTGTTTGTACTTGTTAAGTCCAAAACAAAAAATGTCCCTTAGAGCGACCTCATCAAAAGGCGTCTGGTTGGCTAAAATGCAGAATTCCTTAATATATTCCACTAAGGAATGGTCTCCCTGGCGTAACTCAAAGAGGAGCTCTACTGGGTCCATGTTTATGGCGAAGTGTCCTGTCACGGTTACCTCGTGGGAGGACCGTAAAGCTGTTAGAGAAAGGACCCAAGTGCAGAGCTACTGCAATGAGCAGACAGAAACCAAGGAGAATCCAAAGGCGATGTCGAGGTCACAGACAAAGGTCGAAATCCAAGGTCAAGAGAAACAGATACAGAACCAGGAGAACAAGGAACCAGGAGAACAAGGAACCAGGAGAACAAGGAACCAGGAGAACAAGGAACCAGGAGAACAAGGAACCAGGAGAACAAGGAACCAGGAGAACAAGGAACCAGGAGAACAAGGAACCAGGAGAACAAGGAACCAGGAGAACAAGGAACCAGGAGAACAAGGAACCAGGAGAACAAGGAACCAGGAGAACAAGGAACCAGGAGAACAAGGAACCAGGAGAACAAGGAACCAGGAGAACAAGGAACCAGGAGAACAAGGCTTGGTGGTGCAGGGAGAGCTGACAACACTTCACAAAGAGTGAGGGCAGTGAGGGGTTTATAAAGGAGAGCAGAAACTAGGAAGGCAGGAGCAGAACCAATGAGAACAGAGGACAGGAGCAGAAGTGCACAAGGGTGAGGAGGAATGTTAATTGATAGAGTGAAAAAAGGAAAGCAGTGAAGGGAGCAGGAAAAGGCAAGGGAACATTGGTGGCCTCTAGTGGGGAAAGAGGGTCAGGGCTAGGGAACTGTGACAGTAGCACAGTCCCAAACACACTAATGAGTAATTTTTACACAATTGTGTCATGGGTTTAGTCATTTGAATGTGGTGTGTTTTTATTTTAATTGTTGGTAGAACATAGTAATGGAATAATACATTCCTACATTTTAACAGTGAACAGTTTGCAGGAACCGTTTTTGCAGAAAACCCTTTTTGATCAAAGCTACAAACATTCATTGACAATTCTCACAGATTGACTTTTACTCCTACACAAGGGCCACAGGTCAGGGCCCATCTTATGTAGACCACAGACTGGAACTGAACAATGGGAACTTGCTTCTCCTTGATCCACAAACTGAGACAATGAACATTTTACACTGTACCCTTTGTGGTGACTTCATATCACTCAAGTTTGATGAGCCATTTTTTTTTTCTTTTGTTTTGGCAAGCAAGCTCTCATTATCTACTGATTGCAGCAGGGAAAATAGAAATCGATCCACTCAAACCGACTGTGGTGCTCCTTACTTGCATTTTTTTTTCTTTCAGTTGAAAGATGATGCTTAGCAGGAAAGGAAATGTCAGCCTTCAATACCAGCACTCTACAGTTAGCAAACTTATACTCAGGCAGCAATGTCAGATTCTTTTATATTATTAATTTGTTTTTCTTCACCTCATTTGAGGCATTTAATGAGTTTCAAGCTGGTGGCTGGCTCTGTTGATGAAGACCATTTGTATTCAGAGCAAACAAAGCCTTTCTTTATTGAAACATAGCTTAATGTATGGAAGACTATTATTATTATTTGTGGAGCAGTTTTTAGGTGGTTAGGGTGAACACTATGCTAATGTATTTAAAAATACATGTAGCACCCAGGACCGCTACCGAAAGGTGTTTGGTTGAGCAGCCTTGTGGGAGAGAGTGGGAAACAGATCATTTTGAATTACTAAAAAACACAAATGTAAAACACAAGGTTTAAAAATCAAATAAAAATACATCAGGTCAAAGGACAGACACAGAACAACCAAACAGCGCATTCTCTCTTCTCACCCCTTTTTTTTGTATACATTTTTCATCCAGGCTCTTTCAGTTCATGCCAGTCCAAGTGTCATCTCACCTCTTTTCTCTCTCCTAACCTTTATTTTAACTGTCCGGTCAGTGACCACTCCACAATGGCATTTAAATCCTTCTTGATTTGATTAATTTATCCAATTAGTTGATTAAACATCTTCACCCTGCACATACTGTAGATCGGTGAGGCAGAACTCTAATTAAAATACGCATAGTGAAATAATGTCATTATAATTCAAATAAAATGGTAAAAATCTAACTGGAAAATGTGCACTAAGTAGTTGGCTGAAGGCCGCTATGTTTAGTCTGTTGGTACATGTGCTCAGTGTTAATATGTACCATTAATACACACCAAGTAAATGGTTTAATATTGCTTAATGTAACTCTTAGTAGAAAAAAAATATCTAAAATGCTTCCTATCCATTAACAGTTAGTGCAAGCAATTCATGGACCCTTGGAATCAAGTGTGATGAATATTTCAATAAACTTCAAACACGGATTTTACTCATTACTTAGCTGCTATTTAAGCTGGTGTTAATTTGTAGGCTGAGACACAAATTCCCCATTATCATTCTGCTCTTTCACTTTATTCGAGGTTGATAAGTCAATCCACTTGAAGAAGCATTACCGTTAACAGTTGTGTTAAACCCCAAATCATCATGGAAGGAACATGCGATTCTTCTGTGTAAAATTAGGTTATGACAGGCCGGCCCCCCATAAATTTTATTTTATTAAATTTTATTAAAAAATAAAAGTAAAACTTACCTGTATTTTATTAATTACGGCCTACCAATGCATTGCGTTTGAAGACCCGCACACTGTCTGATACAAACTAAAGGAAAAAAAAACATTTAAGAAAGAATTAGAGAAACCACAAGCAGAATAATGCCTTCTCAGACTTCTGGATCATACAATCTTTTCAAAAATAGACATGTGGTTTGTGGAGTGTGTTCCTGGACTTCCATATCAAATATAATATAAATCCACATAATTGGGAATCCCCAGGCATATCTCAGCAGCCCTGTCCTCAATTCTGTAAAACAGCCCTGTGTTGAACTGGACTGGCCTGTGCAACTACACTTCAAATTGCCGTGCTGGAAACAGGTCAGTTATAATCCTCTGGCCATTGATTATAAATATCACAGCAATCATTAATATACCCAGAGATGGGCCCAAAACTCTGATTAAATACATTCTGAACAGTCATCTTTTTTTTTTTTTTTTTGCTTTGTCCTAATACCTAATGTGTGCTGTTCTTTCTCGATAAAGTTGAAATGGATAATGTCTCCATGTTAAATTCCATCAGATTGATAATACTTTTTTTTCTCCTTTTCTGATTCTGCCATTCAGTCAGTCATTCTTAAAACCTTTCAGTTAGATTGACACAGTAGGAAAATCCCTAAACATAAAGGAGATTGACATTGTTGTTGGTATTATATGGCAGCTACAACAGCAATGGACAACAGTCAGTTGTCTGACTAAAATCAGTCCAATCCTACATGATGCAGTATACTAATTCACACTATCATGCCTTCTTTCTCATTTTACGCTGCTCATTTTCCAATTGTCTTTACCGCCTTAGGGAGAGAGGTAAATAAAAAACTAATACCATGTTTTGTGCTTCTGCTTAAGACATTTTACAAACAGTCTACATGTAGGTGTCATATTGCCTCTGTAATGGTACAAATGAACACCCTTTTAATGCAGGGGGATTTTCAGTGGTGACACCATTCCTGTCATTATTCTTCATGTTAACATTAATCTCTGCGTTCATTAAGAGGGAGGTGATGGAGGCTATTTAGCTCAATAGATTTAAAGTATATAATGAAATAAATCATTCAATAAACCTTGACATTTTAAAGAGATCATTCAACTTTTATGAATCCGAAGCCTATGAATCCGAATGACAAGTAAGAATACAGAGAATACTTTTTCAGAGAAGACGGAAGATCAGCGTAGTCCTGATTGTTTATTCGTTTAATTCTATAGTTGAACAATGATGGGGCCGAGGGTACACCTAAACATATGCAGTTTATGTGAACATTGACTAATTGAAAAAATCTAATTATAACTTTCTTACAATTAGCGCACCACAGCATTTCTCAATGTTTTTTTTCATTCATTTCATTATTTTTATCCTCACACTTCTGGAAGTTCAAATGTAACTGACAGAATGCAGTTCAACATTGCCCACACTCAATTAATGAAAAGAAAGAAGAAAACATAAAACATTTCAAACACACATTGGCTATTCCCAGTGTTACAATGATGGGAAAATCTCCCACTGAATTATTTTATCTTGGTGCTTTATTGCCAACATTGTGCCCTAAAAACAATAATAGGGGTGAATTAGTGTTATTTTGTTGTTTATCTTCAAAATGTACAACCATCCAAACTCAGCACTTCATAGAAAGGAAAATATTTTGTTTTAGCCTATAGAAAAGTCTTCATCTGGAGCCCTGATCCTAAAGCCAGACTGGAAATAGGCTCCGATTCTGGCCTAGCAACAAGCTCTTGCTGACACATTTCTCCATCTGAGATTTCTAGTTTGAAAAAAAAAAAAAAAAATTACAAAAACAAAAAACAAGCATTCTTTTAAGTGTGTGCAACATCTGTCATATGCATTTTGAATGCTCTTAGTGTTTCTCTGTGAAATATTCAGCTGTTGAAATGTGTGACCTGAGATAATAACCCAACCAGGAGTGCACTCCTGTGCTTTTGTTACAGCTGCACCCGTCTCTACTTGTCCATTGAAGATGACCATGTCTTCAGCTGCAGAGTTAGTCTTTACTTCCTTTTATCTGCAAAAAAAAGAATAAATCCAACCCATATGGCTGCTTCCAATGGACACTCTTCATCTTTCAATTTTTCTGTGGATTATCCATATTGCAGAATGGCTTCACTTTGGCACAAATCCAGGTTTCTGCATTGTATAAAAAGTGGAATATATATATTTGTAAGTCCTTTAGGACCCTTTGAGTAAAATGTTATTCATTTTTAAAGCCCATCTTATTTTTTATATAACATTGTGTTACATAACGTGATAAATGCCCATGCTGATTAACAGACTTATGCTGCTAAATGACAGGCATTTAGATTATCATTGAAATCTGACTTGCATTAATCATAACTTATTGGTTAATAGTCTGTGTTAAAGTATTCAACTAATGTGAAATTAATTGCAGATGTGTGTCCCAAACTGATCATTCTTGCAAGGACAAAATGATGGCAACTCTCAAAGCACTTTGCTACTGATCACACCTATGAACCATATATGAGGCATGAAATGTACACCTAAAATCACTTAGTTTTTCATCTATTTTATCTAATTTAATCATTTTTGTTATTTGCATAATAAAATGTGCAGATATAGTAGAATACACACACACACACACACAGTGCTAGGCTACATTCCTAATTCTTATCAGATGCACCTTTGCAGTGGAGAGACTGTAAACCAATAATGGAAGACTTCGCTGAGGGAATAGACAGAATACAGAAGGTTAATGGAGATTTGACAGGTGTGATTGATTTTGACAGCAGGTATAAAGACGTTAAGAGGTAGCCCTCATGAGAGGTGGTGTAACTAATAAATAAAAGGGTATATTCTCATAAATAACTGATTCCTGTTTCATCAACATGATTGTTATTGCCCCAGGCAGTGGAATCCTGTCCTGAGAGATATGAAGGTCACTCGAATGCAAAAAATAAAGAAGTGCCTTTTTAAAAAATACCCATACACATGATGCTGAAGATGAATGGCAAAGGTTACATTCCCATGGGGTTTCCCATTCAAACCAGCATAGTAGCAAATCTAGTTGGCTTCCGGGAATAGGGAAGAGCCCTCTTTACTGTGACTTTGATGAGCTTTCGCTTTGGTAACCATTTTCCTTCATATCTACGCACATGAGTGAATGTAAAGGATACCCACAATCTGCTTCCTTCAACATGCAATGGGATTCACATGCTTATCAGAAAAGAGCAACTCCACACAGGGTCGTGCCCCATGATGTTGTTATGGCAATTGCTCCTTGCTGTGACTGTAGAAAGAAGATTGAAATAGGATCTCAGATGGAAGGCATAGAAGACAAAAGCATACGTGAGCCAGACTGGAGATGCAATTTACGTGGATGTTACATGGATCTACTTATGTAACAGATGAAATATGGTTTTAAATTAGCATTACCATTTACCCATTGCGAAATACATATTAAAGGTTATAGTATTCAATAATGTCACAGACGCTAGTTGTGAGTTTGCCATAATCAAAGCATTCAAGACAGAAAACAGGAGACACCTGCATTCCCCTGCTGATTGCTTCACCTGCGCCCCTGACTTGCAGACTAGGGCTACTTAACCGGCTGGCAGGCAGTCTGTCATGCACTCACCTCATGTCATGCACTCAACCCACACTTCTCCCACTCGCCACCAGAGGTCATCATCTCCTGAATTCTGAACAGCACTCCAGACATTCCATTCCTCACCACCATGTGCACATTCCCAAGCATTCCCAGTCTCCCATTGGTCCAGCCCTTCCATCCACTCACCACTGCCTGCCTCTGATGCATCTATATATATCCTTCTGCTGTAGTGTCCTCTTGCCAGTTCTTGTTTTGCCTACTCTAGCCTTTTCTGGGGCAGCATGACTCTATACTGGGGCAGATCTCTTCCACACTTGACCAGCTTTTGCAACATCTCCAGTCAAAGACATCACTAGCTCCCCCTTCTGTAGAGGCTAGTTCTGAGGCTATTACACCTGCAGCAGAAGCTCAATCGATCTGTCTTGCCACTCCTGATAAATATGATGGCTCACCGGACCACTGTCAAGGCTTCCTGCTGCAGTGCTCCTTGTATTTCCTTTGTATGAACCAGCCCTCCTCACCATGTTTTGCCAGGGCTTGAGCGATGAGCTGCAGTTGGAACTAGCCTGCCATGATGATGCCCTAGGTCTCGAGAAACTTATACAGTTCGCTATTTGCCTGGATAATTTGCTCCGAATCAGAAGGCAGCAATCCCCACAGCCAAGCCTAACACTCAGTGCTAGACATGTCACTCGGCCACACTAGACTTTCGTCTAAAGAATGACAGAGGAGGCTTACCCAGCACCTGTGCTTGTACTGTGGCCAGTCCGATCATGTCCGATTGGCCTGCCCAGTCCGTCCTGGAACTGCTTTAGTTGCTAATGATGTCAGAGTGAGTCCTCACCAATGCCCTTTCCAGTCAACTTCTCAATACAACGTCTTGGTGAAGCTAAGATGGGCCACTGAAACAATCCTTGTCTCTGCACTGATAGACTCTTGATCAGCTGGCAATTTTATCAATCGAGCGACAATGAGACATTTGGGCATTCCACTCATCCCTTGCAATCCACCCTTTTGTGTCCGGGCTATCGATGACCAACCCATTGGCTCAGGTCAAATCACACAGTGGACTGTTCCCATTGTTCTCCAGCTCGGCTTGCTTCATACGGAGCAGCTCTCTCTGATGGTTATTGACTCCCCCAGTATAGAAGTCATTCTGGGATTTCCCTGGCTCTCTCACCACAATCCAACGATTTCATGGACTGATGGTGAGATACTCACTTGGGGTTCTCGTTGCTTTTCTCAATGCCTGTCTCTCCCATGTAGAGCAACTCACATCGAGAGTCCCCTGCTTTCCATGCCTTCATAATTCCCCTCTGAGTATAAGGATTTGGCAGCAGTGTTCAACAAGTCCCAAGCTTCCCAGTTACCTCCTCACTGCCCTTGGGACTGTGCCATTGACATTCTTCCAGGTACCTCTCCTCCCAGAGGACGCATCTACCCCCTTTCCCTTTCAGAGACTCAAGCCATGGAGGAATACATACAGGAGGCTTTAAAACTTGGGATCATTCATCCATCTACCTCCCCAGCGGCTGCAAGTTTATTTTTTGTTTCTAAGAAGGACGGAGGATTGCGGCCATGCATTGATTACAGAGGGCTGAACGAGATCACCATCAACTACTGTTACCCTTTACCTTTGGTGCCAACTGCTTTAGAACAGGTTCGTGAAGCGTGCTTTTTCACAAAACTAGATCTGCGCAGCGCCTAAAATTTGATCAGGATAAGAGAGGGCGACGAGTGGAAGACGGCATTTATCACTCACAGTGGCCATTATGAATATTTGGTCATGCCCTTTGTCTTAGTTAATGCTCCTTCGGTGTTTCAAGCCTTTGGAAATGAAGTTCTGAGATGCTTCCTTAACTGCTGTGCTATTGTTTACATTGATGATATTCTTATCTATTCTCCATCTCTCTCTGAGCATATTTCCCGTGTTCGGGAGGTTCTTCATTGTCTTTTACTTAATGGGCTCTATGTGAAAGCAGAGAAATGTGAATTTCATCAGGAACGCATCAGCTTCCTAGACTATATAATTGATGCAGATGGAGTTCACATGGATCAAGAGAAAGTGAAGGCTGTCATAGAGTGGCCTCAACCATAGACCGTCAAGGAACTTCAGAGATTTCTGGGATTTGCTAATTTCTATAGCCGTTCATTAGAAATTTCAGTACCATCGCCTCACCTTTCACTTCTCTTCTTTGGGGAACTGCTCGCACATTTTCCTGGATGGACTCTGCAACTACTGCTTTTGTTAAGCTCAAGACCCTGTTTACCACGGCTCCAATCTTGAGACATCCTGATCCTTCGCGTCCTTTTGTAGTGGAAGTAGATGCCTCTGAGTCTGGAGTTGGAGCCATGCTCTCCCAACGGCATGGACAACCTGCTAAACTCCATCCTTGTGCCTTCTACTCTAAGAAGCTCTCTGCACCTTAACGTAACTATGACATCGGCAATCTGGAGCTTCTGGCCATTAAACTAGCGTTCGAGGAGTGGAGACATTGGCTAGAGGGCGCCAAATACCCATTCTTAGTCCTCACAGATCATCGAAATCTGCCAAACGTCTTAATCCACACCAGGCGCGATGGGCCCTTTTTTCCACAAGTTTCCACTTCACCATAACATACCGCCCCGGGTCCAAGAATACCAAGGTGGATGCCCTGTCAGTACAGTTCGACCTCCTAACTGTCCGGCACCACTTACCTTTGTTCCCTCTTCAGTGTGTTCACAGTTGCTGCAATGGTTGCACTCTACCCCCGCCTCTGGATATCTTGGAATCAAACGTACCATCTCTCTGGTCCAGAGGAAATTCTGGTGGCATACTCTGGTGTCTGATGTAATGCACTTCGTCGCTTCCTGCCTCGTCTGTGCCCATTCGAAGACCTCCCGTCAGGTCCCTGCCGGTCTCCTAGAACCGCTCCCTGTACCAAACAGACCCTGGTCCCACATAGCTATTGACTTTATCACTGATCTCCCTCAGTCTCATGGCTATAACACCATCCTTGTTGCGGTAGATTGCTTCTCCAAAGCGTGCCGACTCATTCCATTGAAAGGAATACCCACCACACTTGATACTGCTGAGTTCCTTTTTAACCATGTCTTCCGTGTATATGGTATACCGGAGGACATAATATCTGACCGTGGGCCCCAATTCACCTCACAGTTTTGGTCAGCTTTTCTGAAAGGTCTCAGTATCAACATCAGCCTCACCTCCGGTTACCATCCCCAGTCAAATGGTCAAACTGAACGATTAAACCAGGAGATCGGTAGGTTCCTCCATTCGTACTGCAGCTCCTCTCAAAAGGACTGGAGTCAATATCTCCCATGGGCAGAATATGCCCAAAACTCACTCATAAACTCCTCCACTGGCCTCACACCCTTTCAATGTGTTCTCAGGTTTCAACCGCCACTTTTTCCCTGGTCAGGAGAGCAGTCAGCTGTCCCAGCCATAGACGAATGCTTCCAGAGGTATGGCAGGCAGCTTGTGTTTGTCTACAACAGGCCATTCATCACCAGAAAATTCAGGCAGACCGTCGTCGGCGACCAGCTCCTCAGTACCAACCCAGACAACAGGTTTGGCTCTCTACATCCGTCTCCACCTCCCTTCTAAGAATCTCAGCCCACGGTTTATTGGACCATTTAAAATCCTCCGACAGGTGAACCCTGTTTCCTATCGTCTTCAACTACCTCCACAATACAGAATTTCTCCTACCTTCCATGTCTCCCTTCTGAAGCCTGTGATGTCTGACCCAGCCCAACCCGCCAGTTCGGCCGATCAGCTTCCATCTCCTCCTCCTCTCTTGAACGTAGAAGATGGCTCTGTATACACTGTCCGCTCCCTGCTCCGTTCTCGTTGCCGGAATGGCCGTATCCAATATCTGGTGGATTGGGAGGGATATGGTCCAGAGGAGCGCTCCTGGGTTCCGGCATCTGACATCCTAGACCCCTCACTCATTGTCGACTTCCATTTAGACCACCCTGCAGATCCAGCCCCCCGGCTTCATGGACGATCCCGGCGACGGCGACCTGTGATGTATGGGGATGTTCATGGGGAGGGGGGTACTGTCATGCACTCACTCAACAAATACTTTTTTCCCTCATTAACATGCAAATCAATTTATAACTTTTTTGAAATGCGTTTTTCTGGATTTTGTTGTTGTTATTCTGTCTCTCACTGTTAAAATACACCTACCATTACAATTATAGACCGATCATTTCTTTGTCAGTGGGAAAACGTATAAAATCAGCAGGGGATCAAATACTTTTTTCCCTCACTGTACTTGGCTACTGAACGAAAAATTGCCTGCTTTTCCTGGGCAAACTACAGACTACTGGACTTACCTGTTGGTACTAGTCGGATTCTGCCTAATTGACGGGTGTTGTAGTCTTTTGCCTTCTGACAGGTTGTGGTGGACACCTGGAAGTGAAAGAGAGAGAGAGAGGCAATGGGAAAGCAGAAAAAAACTCAGATCACAGCATCACATGGAGGCACTTACCTGTGGTGGTGAGATGCACTGTAGGGTTTGGAAGCACCTGAAAGACACAAACATTGGGGTTAAAGGTAATAGGTTTGCGAAGATCAAATCCCACAGAGCCTCATTACCATTCTCACCTAGTGGTGGTGGTGTGTGGTGTTGCTCTCTGTAGGGAAAAACCAAGGATCGGTTTACAGGGTTTGCACTTTATGCTCCTTTAAATTAACGGGGAATTCTTAAAACCTTTTAGATATTTTAGTTAGGATCTTTCTATTGTTTTCTTGTACTTTCTTTTTCATTTGGGTCTGGATTTTTAAAGTAATTTGTGCCCAGGCAATTAAAGGCATTTTCATTAGGTTTTATAAATTGTTGTTGCCCCTGATAATAGAGTCAGAGTACAGACTTCTTGCCCTGTATGACACATTGGGTGCTGTGAACAATTCCTATAATAAAACACGAAACTTAGCTGTGTCTGTCATGGTGTACTGAGATCCTGAGCCGTGCCGGTGCGGGGAGAAGGTTGGGTGGCATGAGCCCCAGTCCTTACTAAACCGGGGTGGTGTAGTTGATTGTGTTCACTCGTTATTGCCAATCTTAGCTTGTGACAATAACATTTACATTTACAACAGATTTAAGAGAAAAATTATTCTGTTGGGGTCTGGAGCAGCATGCAACAATCCCACCTCCATATTATTACCTAGGGATTTTTTTTTTTGGCTGAATTTTGCATCACCTCAGAAAAGGTCCAACATTATAAGTGATTACATGTTATAATTATATTTATAATTATATAATGCAATTGAACAAGCCGAACGGGCAAAGCACAAATCTACAAGTATAATGTCATTTGCTTTCTGCACTTAGTCAGACATGCAGCAGTTGTGACTGAATGCATGACATGCCAAGCTAAGGACAAATGGCAAATTTCCATTTCAAAGGTCATGCTTAACACGACTGCTTAATTCATTAAATCCAAAAAGATCTGTGCTGAATAAACTGAAAAGATATTGATTAATAATTACAGATCAATTAATAACATTTATGAGATTGAATTAATCACTGGATAACATTGATTTAACATGGCTATGATTACAAATTCATACAAATATAGGAGTGTCAGGCGGACACATTTTTTTTTTTTTTTTTTTTTTTTTTAAGACATATGGGCCTACTCCAATTAAGTCAGAGGGCAAACTTAAATCAGACATGTTTTGATCAGTGCCTAATACAAATTTTAAAAATATATATACATATACACTCACCTAAAGGATTATTAGGAACACCTGTTCAATTTCTCATTAATGCAATTATCTAACCAACCAATCACATGGCAGTTGCTTCAATGCATTTAGGGGTGTGGTCCTGGTCAAGACAATCTCCTGAACTCCAAACTGAATGTCTGAATGGGAAAGAAAGGTGATTTAAGCAATTTTGAGCGTGGCATGGTTGTTGGTGCCAGACGGGCCGGTCTGAGTATTTCACAATCTGCTCAGTTACTGGGATTTTCACGCACAACCATTTCTAGGGTTTACAAAGAATGGTGTGAAAAGGGAAAAACATCCAGTATGCGGCAGTCCTGTGGGCGAAAATGCCTTGTTGATGCTAGAGGTCAGAGGAGAATGGGCCGACTGATTCAAGCTGATAGAAGAGCAACTTTGACTGAAATAACCACTCGTTACAACCGAGGTATGCAGCAAAGCATTTGTGAAGCCACAACACGTACAACCTTGAGGCGGATGGGCTACAACAGCAGAAGACCCCACCGGGTACCACTCATATCCACTACAAATAGGAAAAAGAGGCTACAATTTGCACAAGCTCACCAAAATTGGACAGTTGAAGACTGGAAAAATGTTGCCTGGTCTGATGAGTCTCGATTTCTGTTGAGACATTCAGATGGTAGAGTCAGAATTTGGCGTAAACAGAATGAGAACATGGATCCATCATGCCTTGTTACCACTGTGCAGGCTGGTGGTGGTGGTGTAATGGTGTGGGGGATGTTTTCTTGGCCCCTTAGTGCCAATTGGGCATCGTTTAAATGCCACGGCCTACCTGAGCATTGTTTCTGACCATGTCCATCCCTTTATGACCACCATGTACCCATCCTCTGATGGCTACTTCCAGCAGGATAATGCACCATGTCACAAAGGTCGAATCATTTCAAATTGGTTTCTTGAACATGACAATGAGTTCACTGTACTAAACTGGCCCCCACAGTCACCAGATCTCAAGCCAATAGAGCATCTTTGGGATGTGGTGGAACGGGAGCTTCGTGCCCTGGATGTGCATCCCACAAATCTCCATCAACTGCAAGATGCTATCCTATCAATATGGGCCAAGATTTCTAAAGAATGCTTTCAGCACCTTGTTGAATCAATGCCACGTAGAATTAAGGCAGTTCTGAAGGCGAAAGGGGGTAAAACACAGTATTAGTATGGTGTTCCTAATAATCCTTTAGGTGAGTGTAGATCAGAGGGTCTATTGCTGTTATTGCTGGACTCGCATGACAATGGCAGAGCTTGAATAGCAATGCAGTCCCTATGGCAAGCCCATCTGGACAATAACAGTAAGGACTTGTCTGTGTAACACCTCCACTGTGATTCAGACTTGCCCATTTCATTCGCTCACTCAAATTCGTTCACTCACACAGCATTTGGTACAGCTGAAACCGTCATGAAACGCAGCCATTGTATCAAATGAAACGGAGCAAATACTTTCAGCCAGTACAGCTCATTTTGTTTCTGAACATTCTCATAAAAATGCACCATTATGTACCTTGGACAGAAACCCAACCACAGTGCGTGTTATATAAATCATGGTACGCCACAGAAAATAAAGGCAGTGTGTCGAATTAAGGTACACCATGGAAATGTAATGATCACTGTGGTTATGTTCCAGTACACCATGGCCCGCCTTAATTGGTCCATACACTATTATTAGTTTCTTATGACAGAACTGCTTTGGTTCCAGTAACAGAACCATAGTACTGACATGGCAGCACAGTGCATTACTCTATCCCAAGAATACTATTACACCTTTCCAATGGTAGGCAGAGCATATTTTGCATGATAGATGATGTATGATTTCTCTTTCACACACCTTAGGGTGGTTTTGTGTTGATTTTTTATGTTAAAAATATGTCAGCATTCTTGCCTCTCTTTACTGATTGTTGTGCTCCTATAGATTTTGTTGATAAATCTACAAAAAAAAAAAAAAATCCAAGGTAGTTTGAGCTCACACCCTACCAGGTCTTATTCCCAACGATCCAGTGGCCATCATTCGTAATACAACTAATTAAATTGCAAAATGGTGCTAATTTAGGGTTTGTTTAGCAATGACTGTGATTGTGAACATTTTAAATTCAGTGCAAAGACTGACTGAGAAAAAGTTTACAAATGTAAGGCTGTGAGAAATGTACTGAAAGATCAGATGTTTATTTCAGATTTTACAGTGTTATCATTGCTTAGCTACTTGGATGAAATTGTATAAACATA
Source organism: Amia ocellicauda (assembly GCF_036373705.1). Classification (NCBI taxonomy): domain Eukaryota; kingdom Metazoa; phylum Chordata; class Actinopteri; order Amiiformes; family Amiidae; genus Amia; species Amia ocellicauda. The sequence continues at coordinate 43,984,403 of NC_089851.1, read as the reverse complement.
TTTTTTATATTTGATTAAATCTGACATTAATTATTTAGTTTTGTGGAGAGCAGAATTTGCTTCACCATTCACTAAGGGAAAAATGTAAAATTTTAACTGTCCAAATCTATTTTGAAGTAAAAACGAAATACTGTTTACAATTGTATATTCTTTTAGAGAAATACCTGCAGTTCAATTATTTTTTTTTTTGTGTTAGTGGAACACATTTTAGTTTACATTTAGTTTACATTTTACAAAAAGCTTTGAAGTATGTCATTCAATGTATGCCATCTATTTTTTGCTTTGAAATTAAAAAAAATAAGCATGTTGTAGAGAGGAAGAAGAAAAAAAAGCACGTTTTATACTGGTAAATGATATATCACTATAACAGATGATGTCCTTTAGGCAAGTTATAATGAAATCCATGAACAGCTAAGGATCAGCGAAAATAAATGAATACAGTCAGTGGTATGGAGAATGTATGCATTATGCCTTTTACGTGCATGTATAAGGCATAATACAACAGCCAGATTAAGTTAGAGCAGCAAATAAATCAGATGTTGTTTAGATCAGTGAATTACACTCCCTCCTTTCTGTGCCACTCCTGATTAAATATTAATCTATTGCTATGAAAAGTACTTTTCATTTCCTCAGGAATACCCCACTTTAAAAACGCTCTGCAACCTCTGTGTATCTTCTATTTAGAAATTTGCCTGCATATTCTTGCATCATTTATTAATGCAGTCCTTTGCAATACGATTGGTCGCATTCAGCACATAGGTCTGCATCACATTCATAGGACATGTTTTCAATACTGATCAGCACACAATTCTCCAAAGAGGCTACTAACTCAGTGAAACCCCAAACAAATGAAGACTGTATGTGGATACATTGTACAACAAGGAGACGTCGTCACATATACACATCCCACAGCTACCGAAAATGGTGCCGCAGCACACAGAGGCACAGCGCAGTTGATCATGGGCTGGATTAAATCAAAACTTTGACCCACCCGCTAATAGCAAACTACAAACCTGTACATCAAAGTGGTGACATTTATAATTAGAATAAAGTGGCATCTTACAAAAAATGAATCCACAACTGAGTACAGTTCTGTAGTTTTCTATTAGCGGGTGGGTCAAAGTTTTGATTTAATCCGGCCCCATTTCTCTTTGGTGATCGATGGATATAACAGCCCTTCCTGCCATAGCAAGGGCAGTCTGTGTTGTGCTCTTTACATGCCATGTGACTGGGACCCCAAGATTGTTGTTGACCTAGGCATATTAACTTGTGGTTGCGATCAGTGCAGGTGGTGTGACGGCTTTTGTCTCATTAAACAAATGTGTGACTAATATGTTTATCGGAGAAGATTGCTCAAAAGCAGTATTCCTTAGCCTGGTTTCTGGGCCCAGCCCGAGCTGTCTTTAAATGCAGTGCAAGAAGTGTAGGCCTTTGGTTAAATGAATAATAAACTGCTTGTTTTAACTAATAAAAGACTGCTAATAAAAGGAGTAAGCTGCATATTTAACACTCTGATAAGCCTTCCGATTAAACCAGTCTAAATTCTTTTAACACAAACAGAAAAGGAAAAAAGACAACTTTCAAATCTAGACGTGCTAAACGCATTGTGAGACTAGCCCCTTTTTTATTTTTTATTATATTTCTCTCGGAACTAGGGCTGAGTCAAGTGATTTTCCTTGAAGTCTTTATCTGATCCAATACAATAAATCAGGCTAGAACTAGATCATTTTGCATAGACTTTGCTTTAATAATTTTTTCTTCATTTTCAATGCAGTGACATATTATAATTACCCAAATAAAACAGTATGTGACATAACATCTTCACACAAAAACAAAAAAGTGTGCCTTCCTGTTCCAATTCATTAGTTACAACAACCATTCCATTTGAGAGTTTGTAGTGAAACGAGGTGAGGAGTACGTGACTAGGAGTAACTGGCCAGTCCAAAAGCAGACAATTCTGGTGTAATACACAGCACACCAGGGCTCCAGCCAAAAACAAATCCTGAGGAGCCACTGGCCCCTAAAGTAAAAATGATAGGTGCCAAATAATGCCATCAAATAACATGTGCACATACACTCACCTAAAGGATTATTAGGAACACCATACTAATACTGTGTTTGACCCCCTTTCGCCTTCAGAACTGCCTTAATTCTACGTGGCATTGATTCAACAAGGTGCTGAAAGCATTCTTTAGAAATGTTGGCCCATATTGATAGGATAGCATCTTGCAGTTGATGGAGATTTGTGGGATGCACATCCAGGGCACGAAGCTCCCGTTCCACCACATCCCAAAGATGCTCTATTGGGTTGAGATCTGGTGACTGTGGGGGCCAGTTTAGTACAGTGAACTCATTGTCATGTTCAAGAAACCAATTTGAAATGATTCGACCTTTGTGACATGGTGCATTATCCTGCTGGAAGTAGCCATCAGAGGATGGGTACATGGTGGTCATAAAGGGATGGACATGGTCAGAAACAATGCTCAGGTAGACCGTGGCATTTAAATGATGCCCAATTGGCACTAAGGGGCCTAAAGTGTGCCAAGAAAACATCCCCCACACTATTACACCACCACCAGCAGCCTGCACAGTGGTAACAAGGCATGATGGATCCATGTTCTCATTCTGTTTACGCCAAATTCTGACTCTACCATCTGAATGTCTCAACAGAAATCGAGACTCATCAGACCAGGCAACATTTTTCCAGTCTTCAACTGTCCAGTTTTGGTGAGCTTGTGCAAATTGTAGCCTCTTTTTCCTATTTGTAGTGGAGATGAGTGGTACCCGGTGAGGTCTTCTGCTATTGTAGCCCATCCCCCTCAAGGTTGTACGTGTTGTGGCTTCACAAATGCTTTGCTGCATACCTCGGTTGTAACGAGTGGTTATTTCAGTCAAAGTTGCTCTTGTATCAGCTTGAATCAGTCGGCCCATTCTCCTCTGACCTCTAGCATCAACAAGGCATTTTCACCCACAGGACTGCCGCATACTGGATGTTTTTCCCTTTTCACACCATTCTTTGTAAACCCTAGAAATGGTTGTGCGTGAAAATCCCAGTAACTGAGCAGATTGTGAAATACTCAGACCGGCCCGTCTGGCACCAACAACCATGCCACGCTCAAAATTGCTTAAATCACCTTTCTTTCCCATTCAGACATTCAGTTTGGAGTTCAGGAGATTGTCTTGACCAGGACCACACCCCTAAATGCATTGAAGCAACTGCCATGTGATTGGTTGGTTAGATAATTGCATTAATGAGAAATTGAACAGGTGTTCCTAATAATCCTTTAGGTGAGTGTATAGGGTTACCATATCTGAACTTTCAAAAAACACAAATAGGTAAAATAAATAAAAAATACCACTTATTTGTTCAATAGGCCTACATGATTGTATGACAAAAAAGTGCAAAAATGCTTTACCAAAAAAAAAAAAAAACACAAAATGATGTGCTAAAACATAACATATAGCAACCAATAACATAAAAACTATAAATAAACATGAATATTATTTTTCAAACAAATGATTTTCATGTTTGTGTTTGTTAATACATTAATCTAGCCTATATACAAATGTATTAACTTTGCAGAAACAAAATGCGATTATATGTAAATACATTTTAACACTATAACAAGGTAAAACAGTACAAATATAAAACTATGAAGAAAAAAAAACCTAAACACTAAACTAAACTATTTGAGAATATGTCCAGACTCTTTGGATTTCACTAGAGCTCTGCCGTGACCCGCGCCCCTCTCAGCTCAATCATTTTATTAATCTGAAGAAAATTCTAATTTCTTTAAAAAGTTGCCATCTGCAATCACGTCTTTATGGACATCAATAATTTATTAATGACCAATAGTTGTTCAAAAAAGCTTAAAACACTACCACCATACACATCATGGTTAATTTATGATCGAATTCTAGCACTGCTGGAGCAGAAAGGTTAAACACGCACAAAAGGAATTGTAGTTCAAAGGAATGAAAAGAGGACATATCTAGGGAAAAACGGACGTATGGTAACTCTAGCATATACATTTACATGTACTTAAAAATATGAATTAAATCACATACTTCCAGATGCCTCTAATGTGTCTCCCACATTCCTTCTGAAATGTCTGATTCTTACACTCTTCATTTATTGTTTGATTCTTGCCGTTCTTTTAAATTTCATGTTTATTTGTTTAGAGAAACAATGTACAATTGTGAAGTGATTAGTGTCTATTCAGTCTCTGAGCGTGTGTCACTGTGTCAGAATCGCAATGTGTGCTCATGAATATGCATGAAGCCGGCTACTAGACACAGCACTTCAGCGTTCTTGACAGGCCAGATGAACATTTTGTTCGTTGAAATAATAACGCACATATGTTAAGGAGAAGTGTCTCTAATACAATCCAGGTGCCACCGGAACTCTTTGCAATCCCATAATGCATTGTGTCTCAATAGAAAAAGGGGAGTTTACTATCTTGTTTATATCGAGAATTTTTGATTTCTCCATTTAGTAAGCTGGCTAGCAAACAGAAACCCATTGTTGCACTGTTGAAATCAGTCAACTGATGATGTAGCCAATGTATTGAACTAGCCTTGCAAAATAATTGCAGGTTAGTGCGAAAGACAGCATTGCTAGCAGCCTACCCCCACAGACTTCACATCGCAGTCTATCCTACAGGCGATTAATTACCAAGACAATAAGCTAATATCACGAACCTTTGGTGTTTGTCACCAACGGTGAATGGCCTAGAAATGCTACTCGACAAATCATTTTTTTGGTGGCATTGGCAACCATTATAGTCGCAGTCTGGAGCCCTGCACACTGGAATCTATGGTACAGGCAGCAGAACATACGTTTGTGTTTTATCATCTGAACCATCATCAAGTGAAATGTGTTGTCGCAGAGAGAGGATGCCTGTGGGACAGTGGGACACCTGCACAGTCCTAGCTGAAACTGAGCTCTTAATTAGTGAGTCCTCAGTTTCAAAAGATTCTTTCATAAGCAACATGTTAATGATGGTGAAAGGCGTGGGGTGGGGGGTTGCACAGTTTCTGACATTAAGTCATAAGTGTTCTTAGTATGGCGCTGCTTGGGAAATTGCTTACGATAATTGAAACTATGAAGCTGCAGATCGGATGTCCTAGATCACATAGCACAGAGTCCCACAGCTGACTACACAATTTCTCACCTTGTCCAGGTCTGTAAGAGCTGAAGGCTGATTTAATAAAGCTCATGAAGGTCTCGTGGTAGTAAGTCAAACCCCGTAGGATACACTGCTCAGTAATGTAACATTATGACACATGCACTGTCAAACTCCAGTCCTGGAAGACCACAGTGTTGTCAGATTTTGTTGTTGTTTTTGCATTCTCCTTGATATTTGAATGACATTTTTGATCTTTTTTTGTCTATCTAGGTTGACGATGGACTTCACTCGTTGTCTGCCGGGTCTGGTACCAGCACACTGTGACCCTATACTGAATGAAGCGGTTATTGAAGACAGATGGATGGATGAGGTAAAGAGGCCTATACGACGTGCTGGATTGTGGGTCTCCAGTTGTTCACGTGCATATGAACTGTAGCACCTCACTGCAAAATATATTTGGAAAAATTGTCTCTTTCCTAACTGAAACAGAGGATGGCACCCAGAGGACAGACACCCCTACAGCAGGTGGTTTCCAAATTATTAACAGCCTCTTGTATAGTTATAGTTTCCACAATGACTATATCCATCAGTGTAAGTCTGGGGGGGGGAGTAAAGAAATGAAGCAGAGTTAATAAGCTGGGTTCATATCCAGTAATTAGAGTGCATCCATTAAGCTGCCTTTAGAAAGAGTAGCGCTGCAAGATTTATACTAAATGCCAATAAACCAGCAGCTTCTGTTTGAAACATTATTGTGCAGAAACGGGAACGTCTACGCTGCTCACATCCGGTTTCCACGGCGCACGCTGGCAACACACCAACTTGCCTTATGCACACACGACTCCAGCTGAACCGTCTGAGAGTTCAATCAAGCTGCACACATAGCTCATCTGGGGGAACAGCACATCAGTTATACGGGGGATACTTATAGCCTAATAAGGAGGTGCAATTATGGCCGTTCTGTCGTTAGTGGCATTTAAAGGTGCAGCTTAACTATGAGAGTGATATTTGATGAAGGACATGGCTGCTATGGAGACAGTTTAGAGAACAAGAGTGACTTGAATAGTCCCTGCTGTCAAGGACTTATCTGAAGCAGGCATGCTAACGAGGAAGGATCTCTTCAGTGTTTGGCCCTGAAGAGTGGCGCCTGGTGCCTGCAACACATGATTAACGAGGTGAGATGTGTATCTGTTTTATCGAACATATGAATATATATATGACAAATTAAAGGAAAAACCTGCATATATGAGTGGAGGAACATAATGAATGCAGATGCCTCCAAACAGGTGCACTGCATGATACAACAATAAAGGATCTAAGTGACTTTGAAAGAGGGGTCATTATTGGGGCATGAATGGCAGGAGCTTCAGTCACACAGACGCTCAACTGTCTAGTGTTCTGGATAAGTGGGCGAGTGCATGTGTGGGACACCAAGAGAACGGTACAGGCCTGACTGCTTGACCCATACAGTGAGGGGGTCTAGATGCTCTGTTACAGTGAGGGAAGAAAGTATTTGATCCCCTGCTGATTTTGTACGTTTGCCCACTGACAAAGAAATGATCAGTCTATAATTCTTATGGTAGGTGTATTTTAACAGTGAGATACAGAATAACAACAAAACAATCCAGAAAAACACATTTCAAAAAAGTTAGAAATTGATTTGTATGTTAATGAGGGAAATAAATATTTGATCCCCTATCAATCAGCAAGATTTCTGGCTCCCAGGTGTCTTTTATAGGTGTCTTTTGTCTCCCTCTTAAAGGGAGTGCTCCTAATCTCAGCTCGTTACCTGTATAAAAGACACCTGTCCACAGAAGCAATCAATCAATCAGATTCCAAACTCTCCACCATGGCCAAGACCAAAGAGCTGTCCAAGGATGTCAGGGACAAGATTGTAGACCTACACAAGGCTGGAATGGGCTACAAGACCATCGCCAAGCAGCTTGGTGAGAAGGTGACAACAGTTGGTGCGATTATTCGCAAATGGAAGAAACTGTCAGTCTCCCTCGGTCTGGGGCTCCATGCAAGATCTCACCTCGTGGAGTTTCAATGATCATGAGAACAGTGAGGAACCAGCCCAGAACTACACGGGAGGATCTTGTTAATGATCTCAAGGCAGCTGGGACCATAGTCACCAAGAAAACAATTGGTAACACACTACGCTGTGAAGGACTGAAATCCTGCAGCGCCCGCAAGGTCCCCCTGCTCAAGAAAGCACATGTACAGGCCCGTCTGAAGTTTGCCAGTGAACATCTGAATGACTCAGAGGAGAACTGGGTGAAAGTGTTGTGGTCAGATGAGACCAAAATCGAGCTCTTTGGCATCAACTCAACTTGCCGTGTTTGGAGGAGGAGGAATGACCCCAAGAACACCATCCCCACCATCAAACATGGAGGTGGAAACACTATGCTATGGGGGTGTTTTTCTGCTAAGGGGACAGGACAACTGCACTGCATCAAAGGGACGATGGACGGGGCCATGTACCATCAAATCTTGGGTGAGAACCTCCTTCCCTCAGCCAGGGCATTGAAAATGGGTCGTGGATGGCTATTCCAGCATGACAATGACCCAAAACACACAGCCAAGGCAACAAAGGAGTGGCTCAAGAAGAAGCATATTAAGGTCCTGGAGTGGCCTAGCCAGTCTCCAGACCTTAATCCCATAGAAAATCTGTGGAGGGAGCTGAAGGTTCGAGTTGCCAAACGTCAGCCTCGAAACCTTAATGACTTGGAGAGGATCTGCAAAGAGGAGTGGGACAAAATCCCTCCTGAGATGTGTGCAAACCTGGTGGCCAACTACAAGAAACGTCTGAGCTCTGTGATTGCCAACAAGGGTTTTGCCACCAAGTACTAAGTCTAAGGGGTCAAATACTTATTTCCCTCATTAACATGCAAATCAATTTATAACTTTTTTGAAATGTGTTTTTCTGGATTTTGTTGTTGTTATTCAGTCTCTCACTGTTAAAATACACCTACCATTAAAATTATAGACTGATCATTTCTTTGTCAGTGGGCAAACATACAAAATCAGCAGGGGATCAAATACTTTTTTCCCTCACTGTATGCTGTGGGACTCATGGTGTCCCAACACCTTACTGAGACACTTTATGTAGTTTTTTCCTTTAATTTGTCACATATATATTTATTCTACTATTATTGTGGGTCTCTTTAAATCACCAGTTTTCAGACCTGATCCTTCAGTTGGGCACAGTGAGAACAGGAGGATATGAAGCAGAATGAAAAGCGGAAGACCTTGTGACCCTCTGGGACTGGAACTTTGAGACTGGATTAAAACAAAATTAACTGTCTCTCACCGTTAAAACCAATGGCAGGACAGGGGCAGGTACTAAATGATCCATGGAATCTAACACTAAAGGTCCTCGTCTATCAGTCATGATGTACAATTTGCTATTGACAGGTGAGTTGAGGATTTTAATTAATCTGGGCTTAAGCAACAGCAGAACAGTGCTTTTCAACTGCTTGGCAAGTCTCCAGTGAAAAGATTGCTATATTTAAACCACATTATGCGTAATTATCATTGATTAAGTCTTTTGCTTCTCGTTTTCTTTTTAATGTTCGCTGAGTCTTGGTGGGGGAAAAAAATGTAATAGATTCCCAACGGAGTGGAAACCATTTAGTTAAATCACAATCAGGTGAGAAAGGAGGATTTATCAATTAAAACTAAGTTATGCTTATTCCACTACAGAAGAACATAAAAACACAGCCTTGCTCTGAAACAGGTTAAATAAATACAGTTATTTCAAACAAAGCAGGCCTCATTACTTAAGACTTCCTGCTGTTTGTATTTAACTTTGTGCCTCTATTAATTTGTTTACTGTGCATATATCATTATTAAAAGTTGCCTCTTAAAACTATAATCCCAGAAGGGAGAATTTGCTGGACCAAAGCTTTTTGTGTTCCATCGGAACAGAACATAATTAGCATTCACAAAGACTTACAACAAAGACTTGGATTTTTTTTTTTTTACTTCAAATAAAGAATTTGTGTATTATTCATATGGCCCATAAAGTTAATTTAGCATTGCATTAAGATATCAGAACCAAATGCCCCATCAAAATACACACTATGACATCTGATTCTTAATCTTCCCAGGGCACCAGGGCATGGCGAGCCAGGTCCAAAAGAACCATCACTGCTGTTGTTCGCAGTTGTTATTATTGGTGGAAACTTGTTGCTTTGTTCCCCAGCAACTAGATTAATCAGTTACGGTGGTATAGGAGATCAGTTTGAACATTCACTTCACCTCGAAAAGATCACGAGGTAGAGTGGGTGTGCAGTTTCCGCATCTGCAATATTGCCTTCCTTTCATTTCAGCAAGTGTTGCCAAAGCTGCTCTGCTTTTCTGTCTGCTGGCGTGAAATACCTGAACAATGCGTGCTCAGCAAGGGATGGGTCACTCGTAGCATGTAGAATAATTCATTATGTTTCCCCCAAATCAACAGGGTCCTGGCTGGTTTGGATCAGAAATGTTATACATAGACAAATATTCTTCCTCAGTGGGGGGGGGGGGGGGGTATTTTTTTATCATATCGCTGTTTAAAATGTCAAATTCTAATTTCATTTCCACTAAATTATTTAGTTTATGTATAAAACATCAGTATTTGTATTCGCTGAGGACTATAAAATATTGAAAAAATATACATAAAAAAACAAGGGAAAACGGGCTGTTTGATTCAATGGATTTAAGCTCAAGGGATGTAGAAAGCAGCACACTAAAAACAAAACAAATCAAAACAAAAAATTCTCATTAGAGAACAGCGGAGTAATATAGGATTCAATCAGAAAGGTGTCGAGCATGACAGGAGGCACTCTTCAACAAAAATGAAAATCTGAAATGGTTTTCTTGCTATTTTGCCTAATGATAAGCTTATTCAAACACTTCTACATGGGTATGCCCAAGTGTACGCTAACTTGCAGGGCATGCTTGGAGAGAAAATAACTTTCCCTGGAAAAGAGTTCTTGAATAAACCATATCAAAGCCCAGACTTTCCTCAAAGACCATCTGACTGTGAAAAGTGTCCCAAGTTACAACAAGTTTCATTTTTTGGGAACTCACAGATTTTCATTAAAACCCTTCTGCAAATTCCTGTAACTATGGTTCGTGATATCTTGATGAGTCTCAGACATGCTGCACTTCCACAGCGGTCAGCAGCTGACCAGACAAGTGGCCTGAAAACATCAAAGGTGAATAGCCTGCAAATATCATTTCTTAGCAGATGCCCTATCCCAGGCCCACGAGGACATCTTTCCTCGTTTCTGGGGCAACCTGCGTCAGCTGTAGCTGTGAAAATGTAGTTTAAAGGTGCTCAGTGAGTACATGGGCAGGTCTTTTAACGCTTCTGGCCAAACAGAAAAAATGTCCTCAAAGACAAAATGCTCTCGGAGGCAAGAGCAGGTCTCCAATAGGACAATTAAAAGTGCAGAGCGAAAATATAACCTGGGAGACCTGACGTAACGAGAGACAGCAAGGTCAAGGATGGGTTTCTCATTCAGCTTGGATGGCGGACTGAATTCGAAGACCATTAGTGGAAAGAATGTAATGAATTTCCTGTCAGTGGAGAACAATATATTGATGTGGCACTGTCTATTGCCTGTTCATTTCTCAGAAAATTACAGAGTTTTGTCCCCCTCAGAACCTGATGCAGTCCCCACCCCCCCACCCCCACATCTAAAGTATATATCTCCAAGTTCTGCACTTTAAAGGCCACTGCCAGTTTGGTAGTTTGATAGTTTGACTCAGAGCCTGGAAAATGACAGCCGAGGCACAGGTATCTAAAATGCATCTGCCTGCACTGGAAACCGCATTAAAAAAGGAGATGTCAGAGGGATGATCCAAGAAGCCATCTGTCCCTGTGACAAACTCCTCACTGCCAATCAGGGAGGTTAAAGGCTTCATGTTGACGTTTCCAGATGTCTCTCTGATGAGCCCCCATCCGAATATCCCACTCCTGTCAATCCTGTATAATTAACTACTGTAAGTGGTGTTAGAAAAACTGACGTTCCAGCACCACAAACAGCCTTCCATAGATCATCCCGGCCTAGCAGGCGTGCTCCCACACACAAATGCACACACACTCACTTTTAATCTTACAGATGGCTATGCTGTCCCAATAATGACAAGATCAATGGGAGTGCTAGTAACATATCCAGTTAGCAGGTACAGGTACTCTGATTTAAAAAACAACGTTGATCCTTTGAAGCTATTCCTCATTAGTAAGAGAATATTTATAATACATAACAATACATTATTTTAATTGAAAGCAATAGCATAGAACCGGTCAAATGGTTTTTGCATTCCTGGAAGACTTTGAAAAGAATAAAGAAGCGTTTCTCCAGAACATTTGTTTTCAAACTCTTAACCGTTCAATGTCCCATAATGAATCATTTGTATCTAATAATACTACACATTCTGCTATCATCTCTCTTCTGTTTTATTTGCATACATCTACAGCTCAATTTACATAGTATAGTACATACACATTGAGTTTCCCATTTTATTCTTAGCAAATTCTGAGAAAATTATTCTGCCTGACTAAACAAACTACATGAATGATCAGTGCAGAAACTGCTACAGATGGCTCCTAATTACATATTATAGTGTACAGTCTTGATTAATATAAAGAATTTTTTTTTTAAGGAAGCCACAAATATGTTCAATACAAATCGATCTGACATGCCCAGCACAAGACATTTGGGAATTAACATGGCCTGTCAAAGTCTTTGAAATCACTGGAATCATAGTTGGCCTTTTACTGTTTCCTGAAGAGCAATTAAAACAATTTTATAAAGGGAGCATTTAGATGTGACAGAGCTTCTAAATGATTTATTGCTATGCTGCAGGGTTTTACAGATGTGAATTTCATAGAAATATGACACTGATTCATGTAAAAGCAAACTTTAGTCCTGGAGGCCACTAGACTCACAGGTTTTTCAGATCTTAAAAACACATAAAAATAGAACTGTATTTACTCACATTCATATAAGTGACAGAGAGTGACAGGGTTGCAAGCAATTCTACAAAATAGAAAAAATTACAAACAAAACAAACAAACCAAAACATTGGTAAAATACCTAAAGACTTACAGTGAGGGAAAAAAGTATTTGATCCCCTGCTGATTTTGTATGTTTGCCCACTGACAAAGAAATGATCAGTCTATAATTTTAATGGTACGTGTATTTTAACAGTGAGAGACAGAATAACAACAAAAAAATCCAGAAAAATGCATTTCAAAAAAGTTATAAATTGATTTGCATGTTAATGAGGGAAATAAGTATTTGATCCCCTATCAATCAGCAAGATTTCTGGCTCCCAGGTGTCTTTTATACAGGTAACGAGCTGAGATTAGGAGCACTCTCTTAAAGGGAGTGCTCCTAATCTCAGCTCATTACCTGTATAAAAGACACCTGTCCACAGAAGCAATCAATCAATCAGATTCCAAACTCTCCACCATGGCCAAGACCAAAGAGCTGTCCAAGGATGTCAGGGACAAGATTGTAGACCTACACAAGGCTGGAATGGGCTACAAGACCATCGCCAAGCAGCTTGGTGAGAAGGTGACAACAGTTGGTGCGATTATTCGCAAATGGAAGAAACACAAAATAACTGTCAGTCTCCCTCGGTCTGGGGCTCCATGCAAGATCTCACCTTGTGGAGTTTCAATGATCATGAGAACGGTGAGGAATCAGCCCAGAACTACACGGGAGGATCTTGTTAATGATCTCAAGGCAGCTGGGACCATAGTCACCAAGAAAACAATTGGTAACACACTACGCCGTGAAGGACTGAAATCCTGCATCCCCCGCAAGGTCCCCCTGCTCAAGAAAGCACATGTACAGGCCCGTCTGAAGTTTGCCAATGAACATCTGAATGATTCAGAGGAGAACTGGGTGAAAGTGTTGTGGTCAGATGAGACCAAAATCGAGCTCTTTGGCATCAACTCAACTCGCCGTGTTTGGAGGAGGAGGAATGACCCCAAGAACACCATCCCCACCATCAAACATGGAGGTGGAAACATTATGCTTTGGGGGTATTTTTCTGCTAAGGGGACAGGACAACTGCACCGCATCAAAGGGACGATGGACAGGGCCATGTACTGTCAAATCTTGGGTGAGAACCTCCTTCCCTCAGCCAGGGCATTGAAAATGGGTCGTGGATGGGTATTCTAGCATGACAATGACCCAAAACACACAGCCAAGGCAACAAAGGAGTGGCTCAAGAAGAAGCACATTAAGGTCCTGGAGTGGCCTAGCCAGTCTCCAGACCTTAATCCCATAGAAAATCTGTGGAGGGAGCTGAAGGTTCGAGTTGCCAAACGTCAGCCTCGAAACCTTAATGACTTGGAGAGGATCTGCAAAGAGGAGTGGGACAAAATCCCTCCTGAGATGTGTGCAAACCTGGTGGCCAACTACAAGAAACGTCTGAGCTCTGTGATTGCCAACAAGGGTTTTGCCACCAAGTACTAAGTCGAAGGGGTCAAATACTTATTTCCCTCATTAACATCCAAATCAATGTATAACTTTTTTGAAATGCGTTTTTCTGGATTTTTTTGTTGTTACTCTGTCTCTCACTGTTAAAATACACCTACCATTAAAATTATTGGCTGATCATTTCTTTGTCAGTGGGCAAACGTACAAAATCAGCAGGGGATCAAATACTTTTTTCCCCCACTGTACATATAACAGAAGAGTTTATAAGCCATATTGTAAGGTCATGTATTAAAACAAATCAGGACATTACAAAGAGTGACCTGATGGGAAGGTATTATATTATCCCAAGCAAAATCCAAAAGCAAAAATCCAGAGCCTTTTTTCTGCTGGCCTGCTGAGTGAAAGGGTTTCTGTGAATGTGCCAAATCCTGGACAGAACCAGACTAAGCCCAGGGAATTAAAACTTCCCCGTATGCGTTCTAAAGCAGAGTTTCCCCAGAGTTCCTCCAGAGACAATAGTTTGCAAGAAACATCTGTTTATTGAACTCTTCTCAATAAGGGCTCCTCAGAACGATGAAATGATTGCAGAAGTCCTTTTTATATCTGAAGAACAGAAAGCTCAGCTGAACCTGTTCCAGATTACTGCGTACTACTCTGTTGCAGGGGCTTTGATTTTCAGCAGAACAGTGGATTATTTTCCTTAATAAGCATAACTCACAGATGTGAGAGCCAATTAACAGACAATACTTTCTTTCCACTTAAGAGCACTGTCTTCTACTATTATTTGTATTATTGTTAAAGGTGACTAGTGTGCACACTTTGAATTACATTTTTTGTTCCATACTTCATTATAAAAATAAGTGAAACTCAGAATCTGAACAGGACCATTTAATTTATAGTTGTATTTCATAAATCAATGTTCAGCCTACACTTTTTTAAAATTCGTATTGTTATTATTTTGAGCTCTGCCTTGGTGTTTGCGTCTGTGTGGGTATGAGTGTGTATTGGATGTTTACTAGGCTGCCTATCCCTTATTGTATCTTGATCTATTAGGGAAAATAAACAAACTGAATGTTGCACAGTACCACTAGAATGCATGCACTAGGGCATGTGATGGGAAACCGTGTGCTCTGTGGAGCTGTGATGTCTGCAATCCCGATACACTGACATAATGCCAGGGGACTGCAGGAGATGGGGTTGATGAGTGTTTTGCGTGTGGGAAGACAAAGATTCAGCTCACCCTCCCTATTCACTGGCCCAACTTTCATAAGCAGAGAGAATGCTAAATATGCAAATGCAAGTTAAAGTAGTAAGCTAATAAAATTAGTAAAAACACACTTGCAGGAAAAATCTGGAAATAACGGTTGCGTTTTTTATGGAAATGTCACGGCTGCTTTTCTCAATATTAGTTTTGGCTGTACGTTTCATGACAGGCATTACTATGCAGCTGCGGGAGAGGAAACAGTCATATTACTGCAAAATACTCAACTTTTTAACTGATTTAAATGCCAGTGACTGCTTACTAATTTAAAGAAAGACAGTATTGTGAAAGTACTTTCAAGTTTTGAAGCGTAATGTGAGAATTGCTGGAGTAATGTGAGATTACAGCAGGTCACAGGGGAATCTTGTCCACAGAAATGGACACCAAGTCAGTTTTAAATGTTTTTTACATGGAATAAAGTGGTTGACCCTGCTCTAAAGGAAGCACTGTCTGAGGGATGAGCCCTTGACATGTCAAGAAGCCACAACTATGGATTCAGTGAGGAGTTGAAAAAAAAAAGGCTTAAACAAAATCGTGATGAACACAAGACTAACCAGATAACAGAAAACCAAAATATGTTTTTTTCTTTTTTTCTTGCAAGAGCAGAAGTCACCTTAACTGGTTAGTCTGTTTGGAAGATTTGTACAATATCATAGTTTTTAATTCATTAATGATAATTTCCTACAGGTAATTCTCATGAATTCTTTGAGCCCATCATTTGAGATTATGGTGGATAATGATAACATCCTTATGAATCTCTTCCCCCAGACACATACTTTACTTCAGCCTTCACCACTGATTGTTTATGCATGTAGTCATCTCTCCAAGTGTACTACCACTTAATCTTGGGACACAATTTATCTTCTCTTAAAAGCTCCACATCAATACAGTCAAACACCATCCAGTCTGTGCCTCTGCACCTTCATAAGCCTTTCACAAAGATCTGTCATCTGCGTATATATTCTGATCTTCCTTCCACTCTGATTGACCAACGGTCACTTTTCAAAGTGTAAAATGCATATATAAATGCTTAATTCTGTATGGACTGTAAAGACTGAAGCTTCTAGTCTTTAATTATTTCCCCCCTCAGTTCTCTGGGTCTCAACCTATCACATCCACTGATCTCATCTCAGCTGTATGTTACATAGCAGGACAGGAATTGACTGTTTAACTACCCTTTGGCTGTTTTGGGTTCACTGATGTGCGAATCTATCTTTCAGCAATGGGATTTCAACATGCACATGAATAAATTAAACGCCACTAAAGCCCACTAAAGAACAAAGTCACTTTACAGAGTTGTTGACGAGTACAGAAATCCACACAGTGCTGGGTCCTGCTAATGTTTTGCCCACAACCACAAATGCAGAGCTATTGGAAGACACCCTGCTCAGTATCATTTTTATACTGAGAGTTTCCTCTGTCTTACTTGCAGAATTTGTGTGTTAGAGATGGGTTTCTGGATCCATGTTTACATTAATAAGTAAAGCAGTATCCTTAATGACAGTGACTGAATTGAACGCCTAACAGCAATATGGAAAAACCTGAAGGAGGAAAACAAAGAACCCTGAGTGCCAATCTATGAAGCTCTTTGAAGCCTCATTTCACACACAGAGTGTTGCATCACAAAAGAGATGTAAGCACTTCAGCAAAAGTGATTTAGACTATGGAGTTTACATTGATGTACCGGACAAAATCAGTTATATGCAAATGCCTCCGATAAGTCCTGAATTTGGGATATTGAGCTGTAATGAGTTACTGATCTTACTGGAAGGAGATGCACACAGCGGTTCAGATGGTGCTGCACTGGAAGGTAAAGGTATGTATAGGCAGTGGCAGGTATTGTTGTCACTCGAACTTGCTTATCTGGAGCAACCAAAAAGGCAACTGCAAGGGCTATAACAGAGGAGGCAACAGGCAGCAAAACAATGCAATGAAGAGCTCATTTCTTTTGCATTCATTGCCTTTCCTACCAAGCTTTTTATTTTACTGGGTGTAACGGGCTCATTGAGTCATGGTGTATGAGCTTGTCATGGTGATTATATCCCTCTCTGTGCTGGGTACAGTGTACAAACCACCTACTTCTGGGGGCTGGTCTTATGATGCAGAGGGCTTGTCACTCTGTTGAGGATGCTGTGTGGAGTTGGGCACTCAGAGATGTGTGGTTAAAGACCAGGGTTCAAATCTGAGAGGAGGTCTGCTTGCCCACACCACATATGCATTTATTGAACAGATATAGAGAGGGATGCTTCAGCCTTTTTTGTGCCCAAAGTGCCAAGGATAAATTAGGGTTGTAAAAGTTTATACAGGGGCTAAATGGCATTTTTTGTAAACAATGTTTATATTTGTTTTTTGTTGTAATTAAATTATTAAGCAAACATGCCAACAAAACAAAGGGCAATCCACAAAACAAAATAATCAAATAAATATGGACAGATAGAACCATCCCACCCTCCTGCATCCACTGTTAACCTCTACATACTATATACCTCTGTGCTATGGAGAACATTTGAGCTCCAGTCTGCTAATGGTAGTCTGCTGCTGAATATAAAGCTGACTGAAGCAAGGCACTAAGAAAATTCTGAACAAAATATTATAAAACATGCAGGTTCCATTTTTGATCACAGATTATAGTACATTTACATATATAAAAAATCAATAGTAATAGCACTTCACTAGTTCGATCAATTTGAATATGTCCCTTTTTATTTTGTCCCTTTTTATTTTGGACAATAGGAATCTTAAATTCTTATTCTAATTAAATCAATCAATCTTAATTGTATATAGTGGGACACCTTTCCAAAGCATGTCACAACATTAAAGAAAAAGTGCATCATACAATGGATACATAATTTAAATATTGCAGTTTTGCTCCAGTGCAGAAAAATGCATGAATCACATTTAATCATGCATTAAATGTGATGATTATAATGCTAAAGTACACTGCAGCAGAGGGACTCATGGTTAGTGACATCACACAGCACTCACAGCACCACTGGGATCGATGGCATTCTGCAGTTCTGCAACTTAGGAAATCTGCGCAACAAGAACCCAACCTAAAACACGAAAACAAGAAAATAACTGCTCAATTACTTTGGGGGCAGTGAAATCACTGCCAAATATACTGACTGGTTTTCTAAAGTGCCAATCAATTTAAACAATTGAGGGGTGGGCTGGCAAAAAACAAAAAACGCAGATAGTTGCTCACTTGGTGTGCCAACCTATTTGGCTCATACGTGCCATAGGTTTGCCATCCCTGTTCTATACAATGGAAATATTCACTATGTATTTGTAAATCTCCAACCAGAGAATTGGTTTTCTGTAAAGGACATTTTGTTTACATGACAAGCCAGAGAACAATCTTTAAGTGACAAGACATAATTTTCCAAAAAACACATTTACACAGCAAGTAAATTATAAAAGAATATATATTACAGAGGATAAACAGCATCAACATTTGATCAATGGCTTTTCAGTAAATTCACAATATTTAATGAGTGCTCACGGTCTTTAGGGTGATTTAGAAAACCAACTGCATAGGGAATCCCCGGTTCCAGGCCTGGGGGACACCGATAGAGTGCATCACAATGGTCTTTAAATCCTATCACTGGGCCATAGTTGTTAGACTTTTCCTGGACTGACCTCCATATTCGGCAAAGAAACGTTAACCCTTTAAAGCGGGACACGAAAAACTGAAATCAATGGATCTTCCCACCCTTCCCAAATCAAGCAGCTAATCTAATACAAGCCTCCACTTGGAATGCCGACAAGACCTTACAATTAAATTGTCACAATTCTCACCGAAGCACATTACCCAAATTAAAGGCTCCACGCTGGGTTTATTCCAGTACAGCAGGACAATATTTGAAAAACGTGTTTAAAGTGATGTCTGAATTCTGTGATGTCATCTTAAAACCACAGCCTGTGATTTTTTTTTTGTAGCATTTCTTAATTTTATTGTTACAGTGTTGAAGAACACTTGACTCATTGGAGATAAAAGAAATCCCAACTGAGAATACTCTCTCTCTCCTCTGCAGTAAGATTAATGGTTTACTCTGTCTGAAGTGTTGAATTCCATTTTCTTCAGCATGTTTATAGCAGCTGCCTGCCCTCACAAATCACTTTAAAAATGCCATCAGAGTGTTTACTTAAGAGCCAGTAGTGGGGGGCTGCAAACATACAGCACTATAAGATGGAAGAGATCTTAACAAAATAGAAAAAAGTTGACTGGGAGGGGAATGCAAAGTATGAAATTATATATTACAGGTGTGTGTTGTAAACAGCTATAAATGCATGTTTGCAAAATATGTCATTCCAAGCTATTGGCTGGTTCAGTGCCAACCATTACCTGAAATGTGTGTGTGTGGTGGGGGGAGGGTGTGGAGTGGCTTCCTTATTTGTGGCCTAGTTATCAACTGTAATCTGTCTGTATGAGTACCAACGTCTTTGACCATTTCAGTGCCAATCTGTTTAGCAGCATGAATTTCTTCCTGGCTTGTTAAAGCCTGTAGACTTCTAATATCATCTAGTTCCTCAAGAAAAAGCTTGAAGTATGGAAAGTAGTGCCAACTCTCCCCCCCCTCCCCCCCAGCCCCCAAACTGCAGTCTCTGCTTCATGACAGAGCAGCATATCTTCAGTTAACAAGGTAGTCCAGAGTACTTTTGTTATTTGCTTCACAGTCACAGAGTGCCCACAGAGTAGCTGTCTCGATCTTCATGTTTTTCTGTTTTGACTTTTGAAGGCTGGTAGGCTGCTAGGCTGACAGGGCTGAGGTGGGGGGGGGGCTTAAGGATGTGTATAGTGAATATATATCCTGGCATCTATTTTTTTTTTGTTTTGGGTTAAAACAGTCAACAGTACACATATATTTTGCAATTGCTTTAACATACTACTACTAATAATACAAAGCCTTGACTCGCCTTAACATGACGACAATGCAAATCAGTGGAGGTGATATTTGAGAGCTGAAATCATCTGAAGAATGATAAGATTCCCTGGGGTTAAACACTGTAAACTGTTAGGGATTTTCTTTTTTCTTCTTCTTCTTCTTCTTCTTCTTCTTCTTCTTCTTCTTCTTCTTCTTCTTCTTCTTCTTCTTCTTCTTCTTCTTCTTCTTTTAAAACACAAACCCCAGGGATAATAGCATCTTTACAAATGCATTCGGTTTGTGTTTTTATCACCATCCCACACCTGGCTCCAAAAGTGTTTGGAAATAAATAGAGCCATCAGATAAAAAAAAAAAGAAAAAATATAAAAAGAGAGCGCTACAAAGAGCTTTCAGAAGCCTAGTTAGACAAAAGCAGTTTGTATTCATCACACAGGGGAAGAGGGTTAACAAGTTGACCAAAAACAGATAAATAACATTGTAAATATGTTTGATATGAACTGTTCTCTGGGCAAGTATATGTATGAGTTTCAAACTTCTCCTCTCTCATCTGTATCAAACAGATAATACATAATTGTACACTTTTTGATTATAAATTATTTATAAGAGGGATACTTTTTAGCTACCTGTTTGACGTTGTGGCCATTCCATGTAATGTTGTCACTGAGTTATAACTATGAACATTTATATAAAATGTATTTATAAATCATTAATAAGCAGCACCTTATTATAATATGTTACCATATAGTGTTAGCCAAAGTGGGCAGTACAACACAGGAAAAACACATGAATACATGATGTAATTCTTGTGAACTCAGATTAAATTAATTTGTAATTCAATTATGTGCATTAATTATGATTTAAAGGCTCTTATTCATATGGAATTCATTTTGAATAAATGAAGTTGATCATATATATATCATGTCTTCACAAATTAATTCATGTTTTTCACAACCCCCTGGCGAGCGAGTAAGAGGGTATGAATTCATTAGGATTCATGGTCATTAAGGGTCTTCTTTTCTCCAGTATGTTCCTCATGAATTCATATGTAATTCCTTTGCAACTAATGGTGTTAATCAAATGTACAAATCGGGACTGGCTATATGAATAAAAGCAAACAAAATGTATGGATTCATCACAATTTTGAATTTTAAAATGTATTTTTTCTTGCAATAATCATGCTTATTTACAAGCTAATCACATGCACTTCATGTTTACAGCCAATTATTTTAAAGTCATGACTTATTCATGTTATTTCCTAATGAACATTGCATGAGCAGAACATTATAGTAAACTGAAATATGTAGGAATAGCTGCTACTGCTGAGTAAAGAAACCCTTAATAACCATGAATCCTAATTAATTCATACCCTCTTACTCGCTCCCAAGGGGGTTGTGAAAAACATTAATTCATGTGTGAAGACATGATATATATATATATGATCAACATCATTTTTTAAAAATGAATTCCCTATGAATAAGAGCCTTTAAATCATTATAAATTCACATACTACAATTACAAATGAACTTAATCTGAGTTCACAAGAATTACCTCATGCACCTCATGTTGTACTATCGGAATTCATGAGGAATTAATGCCCATTATTGTGAAGTGTTTCCGTCAAAGTAAATTAAGATGTACTACTTTTACTTCAGTTTATATAGATTTCAAGACAGTAAAATTTATATTTTCAATGATTGGTTAGGTTTCTTAATAGAAGGAACTCAAACATATTTACTGCATCTCAAAAGGTCAGCATATAAGAATACTAACAGCAGTACAGCATGGTCTCCAGGGGTTACAATCCCTCATTACTCCCCCCCTAATGCGGCCTCTCTTAGCTGGAGAAGCCTTCTGAAACATTTAAGATGCATAAAGTAAAGTCAAGGAAGAAAATGGCTATCAGTAGAACAAAATGTATTATTTAAAAGGGATACTTAACTGTCAAACTACAAAGACAAGCCACA